>NC_090806.1:37469427-37781302 GCF_036512215.1 Solanum lycopersicum | reverse complement strand
CAAATCATGTAGTCATCATGGGCAGAGAAAGGATCATACTTTTTAGATGATTCTTTAGTGCTTTTTTAGCATAGACTAGTGGATCTACTTAGTATTTCAGGTTCTATAGGATGGTCCTTGGAAACGTGAGCTAATGTTTTGTACCATTACTTAGTCTTATAGTGATGTTTGTCGGTTAGAAAATCTCCCCAGAAGTTATTGTATTTTTATAAGCATCAGCTTATTGTATTTTTACATACAATCAGAATTATGTTTTATCCTTTTATATAAACAGATTTGACATCATGTATTTAAATAGGCTTTTCTTTCTATTGCATCTGTTTTAACCTGCTTTATAATGAAATGAGTTTAGTTAAGTAATCATGAGTTGAGAAGAGTCAGGTAAATGTTTCTTTCTGAATCTCTTTCAAGCCTATGTTTTTAGCATTCTAACTTACGTACTTGTACATTCAATGTACTGATGTCAGTTGGCCTGCATCGTATTATGATGCATACGCAGTTAACCAGGATCAGTATCCAGCGCTTTGTTCATCAAACTTGAGCATTCAGAGTCTTTTGGTGAGCCTTCTTGCATTCCTGAGGACTCTTTACTTGCTTTCTGGTTTAGATCATTAGGATGTTGTAAGGTTTGTCCAAACATCCATCTTAGTTATGTTAGAGTCTTCGTAGATAGTCACATGTTAGTCCTTTGGGTCTTTGCATTATTATTTCTATTGTTAAGACATGGGTTGTCATTTTTGGCCAAGTTGAATGTTTAATCTTTAAAACATTCTCATTTAATTTAATATTCAATTCAATTAAGTTCATTGATCGTTATAGATATGAATATTATCTTTTGTTGAGTTAAGAAATTCAGGTCAAGGGTTTGCTTTGGGCTAGCAATGCTCTTCGAGTGCCAGCCACGTCTTGGGTGTAGACTCGGGGTGTGACAGTCTGTTCTTCTTAAATAAAACCCAAACCCAATCAACACTTATTCATAAAAAAATTTTAGAAATTTTGAGACTTTTACATATCTAATTAAGGTGATTTAATATTTGGTACATTTGGAAACATTGATGTTACGAGGATGATCAGTCGAGGAATGTCAAAGAGGCTTCACTTGAGCTAAATTATGTTGTTTTGGGATTGCATTACCTCTTTTATATATTATTCTTTAAATTGTGAATTATAACATGTTGATTGTTTGAATTATTTCAAGACTAGGATTGTGTTATGTTTTAGAACATAAGTTTTGAGAGTTAATTAGGACCTTTTGATAGAGTAGTGTCAAGAAATTTTAGTGCGGGTTCCACATTTCTCATTTTGATTCTAGTTTTGTTCCATATCCATTGTAATTGAATATAATATCTAAACATTATTATTAACATAGTGATTCTATAATTGATAGTGTGGCGACTTTCGAAGGTCATTCATAATGAAAAAGATCCAGAGACGTGATTTAGAGCTCGCGTAGTTATCCTAATTATATCGAGCTTGATTATGTGAAAACATGTTGATTTTTGTGAATTTGGGGCAGGTACTTAGTTGATCATGTTAGCTTACTTGTAATTCATGTTTTGGGCTAATTTCAAGCTTTTCCAGGAGAAGAAGCATGTTAGTAGCTAATTGTGATTGTCCTTACCTTGTGGTATTCCTTCATTGTTTTTATCATTGTTGTGTTTGAGCATGTTCGCTAAGCTAAGACTAGTGTTTTTCATACACTTGCAATATTTGGAGTCGTTTTCCTTATTCTAACCTAACATTGTTTGGATGGTATAGTTCCTTTTAGACTGATGTAGCAGACTTGTTCTGACAGAATTAGCCTTAAATTAGGCAGTCACTTAGATGCAATGACCTTCCATCTATTTCTCCCTCTTTCTATGGCCCCCTATGCTATGACTGAGATATCAGTCTTCGCTTGGCGACTTGGAACCGCATTTTTGTTCGAACTTAGAGTATCGTACTTATTATCTAGGAATCTATGTCATTCTATGATGGTTTTATGTTAACGAGTTGATTCGAGATCCTTCAACAACCATTATAGTCGTAGATTAAAGGTCTGACCATTTGCTACTTATCGTTTATAGAGTTTATTATATTTGGTTGCACATTAAAGGTGTTGATATCTGATCTTCAATCGCAATCCATGATGGGGATCTTTATTCTCTACGGAGTTGATACACACCTGCTAGAGCTTATTGCCTCTTTGAAGAGTATCCACGGTTTCAGGTCTAGGTTTCACGCTCCTTGTCTATGGGTGATTCTTATTGGTTATTTGGGAGGCTATCCGTGGTTCAAGGGTTGGACTAATCTTTCTACGGCTCAAGACTGATCGACACTTGTTATTAGTAGATATAGCTCTTCTGGTTACCCTTCGGGCATATGTGTCCACTTTGACTCTTACTTAAATTTGTGCACGAGTGTATACCTTTTAGGTTGTAAGGTCCATTTAGGTTTTGTTAGTTTTATGTAGTTTATTTCTTAGTACACTCGTGTGCATATTTTTAAAATTTTTCTTTTATCTATGTTATGTCTAGATTCTAGCATTTTATATTGCTTTTACTTTTCTTGCTCAGTTGGCCTATGATACCTACTAGGTACCTGTTGTTTTGGTACTCATGTTGTACTCCATATTTTTTTCGTGATGCACGTCCGAGTACCAACTACCTGTGTTGATATTCGAGCCTATTGCACTTGTAGTTTAGAGGTGAGGGTAAGCACATGACATTCTAGACTTACCTGTCTCTATCTGTACTTTGTTAGATAGTATTTTGTCTTTTTAGATAAGTCTTGTATTTTGGGTCCACTTTTGAGACTTGTTCTCTTTTTATATTAAAAGCTATATACTTGTGACCTCTAGGTTCTGGAAAGGATATTTTATATAGATTATTTTGGTTTGCTTCAACATGTTGTTCTATTTATGTCGTTAAATTGGAACTTCCACTTTCTTTCTATCCTTATATTCACTTGGTGTTTTGGATTACTGGTTGGCTTACCTACTGGTGGATTATAGTAGATGTCATCTTGACTCGAAAAATCAAATAATGACATGTTCACCATTAATTTTGAACTTCAACTTTTTCAGATATAATTTACATATTAAAAATATTGAAGTCCTTTACTTTAGAAAGACCGAATCAAAAGAAAAAAAATAGCACTTATACACGATAGATAAGTTAAAATTGCATAAAATTTCACGTTGAATGATCATTCGACGTACCATATGAATAATATAATTTATACTACGATCATTCTAAAAGTTGAAAATAAAGGTGAAAAATCTTGATATTTTTGTGATATAAGAATCTCAATTGTCTAAATATTAGACTAACAATATGACTATGTAATATACTTCTATCATAGTTATATTATAGGGTAAAAAAACTTTAAGTATACAATTTAGTAGCTTTAATTACACGAATATAGCAATATTTTTTTTTCAATTGAATGGCAATATTTTTTTTTCAAAACTGGAATTTTTATTAAAAATAAAAAAACGTTTACCAAGTCATCCACAATTCTCCATATCCCTTAAATTTCTCCAATTATTAAACCTTTCCTGATTTACTCTAATTTGTTATATATCATATCACATAAAGAAAGGTTTCCTTCAAATAAAACTTCTCTTCCAATCTAAGATCAATGATCAAATATGTAGAACAATAATTTTTCAATTTAATTCATCTCAGCGAGCATTGGAACTCATCGGGTAACCTTTTATACAGTAATTCCTTTGGATTTGTCAAATTTGGTGAAATATACATTCATAAGATTTTGGTTAATGTTCTCGTGCACTATAAAAGGTTTAATTATTAAATAGATATTAAGATTTAGCAATTGTTTGTGGAATGTTATTAGGATTTTCACATAATCTTTGTGTTGGTTCTTTTTGGTATTTATTCATTGTTTTATACTAACGATTTTGTTGTAATACAACAATATCATATGATTTTGTTTGTAATCTGATGAATCGGATAAGTTTTTGTTTTTTTTTTAAATAAAAAGGTTAAATTGATTAAAGCGCCAAGTTAATGTAAAATCATTATTTAAGTGATTTAATTGGTATGTTGCATGTCGAATGTTAACAAAGTTTATCAATAGTTTCATTTGGTATGTGATATGGTGTACACATACCAACTTCAACTTAAATTTAATATACATATTTTTGTGTATTTAGTTGTATTATTTGGTATATGAAATACAATTTCAAATTATTTTTTTTTTGTAAATCTTTTGGTGTATTTTATTGATCTGAATTGGTGTAGATAATAATTTGAAAATTGGTCATATGTGATCTGGTACATAATCTAGCATATTTGTTTCTATAAGTTGGTGGTAAATTAATACTCTGATCAATGTGTTGGTGTATTTTTTTTATTAAATGTTAGATTACTTTTCATACGTAGATCGGTGCAGCAGTACATTGTATGTTTTAACTGATTTTGTGAATTACCACAAATTGGTTAAGGTATGTGATGTGGTACTTAAGCTGGTATATTTGTTTCTAGTAAATGACACCAAAATAATACTCTTGATGTATAATTTTGTGTATATATTGTTCTAAAATATAATATCATAATTTCAAAATATGTATGCTATGATGATTGGTGGTATAAATTATTTGGTGTAATTGATGTGAAAATTTAGGTGAAAAAATTGGTGAATATTTTGGAAGCGGTTATGTGACTACCAACTGCAAGACAGCAACCAGACAGACCACCAAATAATGATCGTAAGAAGGGATTCAATGAAGAAAGTTTGCCCCAAATTGCCGGATCAAGCTCAAGTATAGTACTTTCTATTTTTTTTACTTAAAACATTATGTACTTGGAACTTATAGTTTTATGTTGGTAAGATGAATTATATAATAAAAAAAATTCATGTTTGCGAGTTATTGATGTTAACTAATCTTTTTCTGTACAAATCTATTTATGTAAATGGTTATGAAATAATTGTAAATGTTAATAATAGAAAACTATGATTTCAATATTGGTGTAGTATTCAAAAAGTTATTATCTATAATATGATATTTATGTAATTATCGTTGTAAGGTTGGTGTGTAATCATACTCTTACAAAACTATCAAAATTACAAAATCTAATGCATACTGCGTGACCCTTTGAAGGTGGGTTGAATTTAAAGTAGGTCTGTTGAAAGAAATTGGATCAAAAAATTTAATTGATTTACGATTTGTATTCTTGAAGTATCTTAATCTTTCTTACATAAACCTTTTGATTCTTAGTTTATATGATCTCTAGTATTGTCCAGCATATATTGAACAGCTTTCACGTTTGAAAATTTTAAAGGTACAAGATAACAATGGTGACATTCAGATGAACAACAACATATATTGAACAACTTTCACGTTTGAAAATTTTAAAGGTACAAGATAACAGTGAAAATTAAGATGAACAAAATTCAGAGAGAGTAAGAAGAAAGAAGAACGAAGAAGAAAAGGAAAGAGAGAAGTTTTTAGTTTTCAAAAGAATAAAACAGCTTTGGAAGTAATAATTTCTTGGAAAACTGAAGAGGTGGAAAGATTAAAAAATATCTTTAAAACTTAGTAATAACCATTAATTAGTGAGATAAATTTAATACATGATAATCGTCCCCTAAATATAGGTACAGAATATCCAAAATATGATATACTAAAATAAAAAATAGATAATGTTTAAAAATAAATATTAATTAAATATGTCATGTTTGTAATTTAAAAACTTCATTTGTAATTAAATATAAGTATGTGTATATATTGTTAATTAACGTCTTGAGTAGTATATTTTTATAGTTTTTACTATATGAGTTTATATGTACAGAACTAATAGTAAATTAATTTATTTCTTGCAGGAACTTTTGAATATTGACCATCTTTCGTCACCAATGTGCTTAATCAATCAAATAATTTTTTTTTAGAAGCTTCCATTAATAATGTACTATATTATTTGCATCTGGAGTAAGTGTTCTCATAATGATTGTTGTATTAATAGCCGTCATCATTGGCAAAATTGGGGAGACTTTTCTTTTAGCATGTTTTGATCAATTTAAAAAAAAAAAAACAATTCTTAAAGTGCACTTTAAAGAAAATATATTTTTTAGGCATAATTTATAAATATATTTTTTAATTTAATCTTGTTTCACGTTTTTATTCTTCAATTTCAAAAGTGTACAAGCAGACATTTAAATTTATATAAAGTTAAATAAGTAGAAGCATGAGTTCTACATGACATAATCTACAAAGCATACCACATAGAATGTAAATTATCTTGTAAAACGCCGCGTATAACGTGTGTTTCTATTTCTTTGACTTTACACAAGTTCGACTATTATTTATATACACCTGAAATTAAATGATATAAATATGAGCCGAGAGCAAATTATATGACATATTTATGTATTATGCCTATCTTTCATTAGAAGTAATTTGTGTTTGATCAATATATTTGTAAATTACGTTTGAGCAGTACATATTGAGTGACCATAATTTTAATGGTAGTTTGATGTATATTTCTTACATCTCTATGTTCTAGTGTTACTTATATACACCTGAAATTAGATAATATAAATGTGAGCCGAGAGCAAATTATATAACATAATTATGTATTATGTCTATCTTTCATTAGAAATAGTTTGTGTTTGATCAATATATTTGAAAATCATGCTTGAAATGTAGATATTGATAGATAATAATTTTAAAGATAGTTTGATGCAATTTTTTTTTTAAAAAATGGGAAGTTTTCTTACATCTCTATGTTCACTAAATTTGCTCCTTCCTTAGTTTCATGAAGCTAGCCTTAACGACATAACTTTTTTTTTTTAGATGGAAGATTTTGTGAATGAATTCAATTAGATATCTTTGGGTATTAGGAATCAAGATGACGAAAGATTAAAATTAAATTGTGTCAGAGGTTATAAAGAGACAGATTACAACAAATTGACTCATGAAAATAACTGGAAGTAGGAATATCCTTTTTACGACTTATTCGTGCTATAAGAGAATGGTCCGACTAGTTAGGTTGTCTAACGCATTATTTATTACTATAAAAAGAATCATATCATATTAGCAATATCTTTATCCTTTTTAAAACTTTTGGAAAACTTTTTTTTCTACTCTGCATTTATAATTTTTTTTTTCAAAAAACTTGATCATATATACCTTACTTTTAAAAATAAGTGTTTTTAGTCTTTCAAAAACTTGACCATACACCTTATGTTAAAAAATAAGCATTCTTGGTTCCTAAAAACTTAATCATACCCCTAATATTTAAAAAATAAATCTTTTTAACCTCTTAAAAAGTTGACCAAATAGGCTACTAATGAGAGCAATTTATTAGTTGCATAAGTAACAACACATTTTCTAATTTAAATCGATATCTATATGATGTAAAGGAATTAATATATTTTTTTCTTAGAAGCGGATGATCATTCCAATATAAGGTACGATATACTCACAATAATATAAAAAGTACGAAGATTCACGTAAATTATTTGCTAAAATTTAAACTGCATCTTTTTTGTGTATTCTCTTATTATATAAGAGGGAGTTGTTTACACAAAGTAGGGCTGGCAAGGGGACGGGGAAGGGGACTGGGGGACGGGACAAAGGGGGACGGGACGGGACGGGACGGGGGACGGGGAGGGGGGATTTCACCCGGGACCGGGATTGGGGGGACGAAAATAGGTCCCATCCCGTCCCACTATATATATGGGATGGGACGGGACGGGATGGCATGGAACGGGGGATTCTTTTTTAAAAAAAATATTTATATATTTTTATTGAAATGGTACGTCTTTAGCTAATAAATTTTAAATTTTCGATTTTCAAATATCAAAATAAATTTTCTAATTTAAAGTTTCAATTTTCAAATTTTTTAAGATTCATTTTTCAAATTTCAAGTTTCAACTTTAAAGTTTTAAATTTCAAATTTGAGAAGTTTAAATTTGTAATTTAAATATTTTAAAGTAATGTAAATTGTAAACTATAAATTAAGTATTTTAAAATTAGTTTAGTACTTTAGTATATATATTTAATTGTATATATTAAAATTAAAATTCAAAACAATAATTGTATAAAAAAAATTTATTCAATAGAACTTATAAGTTACAACTTACAATAACAAATATTAGTGAAGTAACTAATATACGCAGTCGCCTTCTAGGAAGGGTTCTGTTTCAATAAGTTCTCATACGTAAAATTAATATTTGTTACAGATATTAGATGAGTAACTAATTTTACGCAGCCACCTTCTAGGAAGGGTTCTGTTTCAATTAGTTCTCGAATGTAATCTAAATAATATCTGTTTTCTCCTTTAAAATTTAATTTTAATTGTCGCATCATATCGATGGTGATATCCTCCGGTGTTGGCAAACTTGTTAGAAATTCTTGTGCGTCTAATTCATCATCACTGCATTCACTACAAGTTTTGATCCAAGTTGCTTGTTTTTTACTTAACTTTGGCAAATTGTTATTCCTCCTTTCGGCATTGCACCAGTCTCTAAATAAAACTGTTGTTTTCAAACTGTGTTCCGCCAATGAATGTCTATGATCACCGATTTGAAACCTTGCCGCACTGAAAGCAGCCTCCGATGCAACTGATGAAGCTTGAATAGCTAGAATATCACGAACCATTTTGCTCAAAGTTGGAAATGCATCGCTTCGTCTACTCCACCATCCTAATAAATCTTCATTGCCATCTTTGATTTCCAAGTTTTCTAAAGATTGATTAAGATATTCTTCAAAATCATCACGGTTAGTAGAATTAAGACCAAGAAAACCTCGCATATAACATGAAATTGGAACTGACAAATCAATCTCAACATTAGAAGTTTGACCAACTTCTCCTTCAAAATTTTCACTAGTTCTATATTTTTCATACAAAAGTTTTGCTTCTATTTTTATGCTACACTTACACGTTTCACAATCTGGAGTTTCTTCCGGTAAAATTTCTAAAGTTTCATAAAAAGTGTCGACAAGGCCTTTCACACCTTGTAATTTATAAGCAGGATAAAGTAAAGTAGCCGTTAAAAAACTTGAGGAATAGGAAAAAAATATTTTTTAAATTTTTCAATCATACCTTCAATTGCAACTCTAAAGTGATCTATTTTTTTATATTTAGAAAATTGAATTGAAAGAGCACAAATATTTATTAATACGGATGAAATAATAGGATAATAAATTCCCGAAAACATGGTAGTAGCATCATAAAAAAGTCTTAAAAATTGTAATAGTTCTTTAGTTTCTTCCCAAGCTTCATCACAAATTCTATCTAATGGGTTAGCATTATGAGCATTAAAAACCATTTGTACGGGTCTTCTATATTTATAAGCAACCGAAAGCATTTTGTAAAGAGAATTCCACCTTGTTTTAATATGTTTTGGAATTTTTCTAGGTGACAATTCACATAGTGAACAACGCTCATTAAATTCCCTAATTCTAGCAGCATTGTTTTTATGAAAAATCCAGGTAACAGCATATTCAACTTTTACGCTACCACAATCAAATAATGAAATACCATCTTGTACAACTAAATTTAATATATGTGCAACACATCTAACATGAAAAACTTTATTGTCAATTGGACATAATCTAACTTTTAACATGTTAGCCGCATTTGTATTATTAGATGCATTATCTAATGCGACAGACATTATTTTATCTATAATCATGTAATAATCAAAAACACTTAAAATATTTGTAGCTAAATATGCACCAGTTTTTTTCTCTATACATAGTTTATAACATATAATTCTTTTTTGCAAATTCCAATTATGATCAATCCAATGTGCAGTTACAGTTAAATAATCATTTCCATTAACACTACGACCCATGTCCGAAGTAATAGACACTCTACTATCTAATATGCTAAATAGACAACGAAGAAATTGACAATGTTTACCTTGATATTCAAAAACATCAGTTTTGACAGTATTTCTTGAAAAACCTCTATAATCCGGATTATAAGTTTGTTGAATATATTCGACAAAACCGGGATTTGAAGGAAAACTATAAGGCAAACCACAAACAGAAACTATTTTAGCTAAATTTTTCTGATCTAATTCCTTATTATATTTACGTTGTGTTATTGAACCAGCGGGGTTAAAAGGATCTAATGTTCCTTGAACCATGTTAGAAGCCACTATTGATGCATTACCGGTAATATCTAATTCATTAATTTAAATTCCCTTTTTTCTATTGGCTAATGATTTATCTTCTTTATATTGAATCGGCACACAAGATAACAAATGTCTATTTAATCCCCCCGTTCCACCTTGACCCCCACCTTGTTTATGTTTAAAAGCTTGCTTACACTTATTACAAATAGCAACACTATTTTCTTTATCAAAAGTCATAAATTGCCACACAATAGAAGTTTTAGGTCGTTGATACTTCACCTTCTCCCTTGTGGGAGATATAAGGGGTGGATGTCCAAAATTTTGCTCCGGTAAATTGATAGTCTCATTTGGAACTTCTGTCACCGGACTAGTAGGTGTTTCATCTAACTCCTCTTCTCCCAAATCAGCTTCTACTTCTTCACCTGAATTTTCATCAACATTAGAATTAATATTACCATAACGTCGTTCTAAACTTTCGTGATCGAGTTGAACATTTGAATCAATATTATAAGGAGTATCATCAACATAAGTAGAATCATTTATGTTAAATCTAACTCTACTCGTTGATTTAGATGAAGTACCACCACTTTTACTACTCTTTTTTTCTTTACTATTTTTTTTACCAAAATTAAATAATTTAAAAAGTCTACTTTCTTCGTTATGTTGTGCTTTCTCTTTTCCTTTACCGCTATTTTTTTTGCTAGAACTCATACTTAATTTTATATATATATATATATATATATATAAAGTGTAATATAAAAATAATAATAACACAAAAGTAAAGACGAATAATAAAATATAAATATTATGAAACGAATGTACCAAACGTTTGCGTTAATAGCAAACGTTAAATCAATTGTTGAAGCTTGTGATTTGTTGTAACTTGTAATTTGTAACTCCAAGCCAATACTTGATAACAAATATGAGATAATATAATTATTTTTATTGATATAATATGAAAATTTTGAATTGAAAATTGAAAAAATGGATTCTAATAATATGAGAATTAAAATTGAATAGATATTAAGATTGACACTTGAGAGTTGAGAGTTGATAGAATATAGAAAATAGATGAGAGAGATGAGAATAGATGATTTTGTAAGAAATAGTAGAGGATAGGTGTATTTATAGTATTAAAAATGGGTTAAAATGTAATTATAATAACTTGAGGGTTTAAAATAATTTTTTAAAAGTAAGGGGGTGGTAGGGGGTGTTTGGGAAGTCAAAAAGAGGCATAAATCCGTTGGGGGGCGGGGGGGGGGGGGGGGGGGGGAGGGAGAGGGGGGGGGCACTAGCCGTTTCCCCAACAGATAGTAACGACTACATTTTTAAATTTAAAAAAAAAAATTGGGGGGGATCCCGCAAACCGGCCGGTTCAGCTGGGCCGGGTCGACCGGGACGCAGGGGTGAACCGGCCCCTGACCGGTCCCCTCATCCCCCATCCCGTAATCCCCTTAAACCCTGGGGGATGGGCCGGTTCCGGGGCGGGTCGAAACGGGATGCGGGCCGGGGCGGGATGACCCGGTCCCCCTGCCAGCCCTAGCACAAAGCAAGCTCCTCCCCGTCAACATGCCTACTTGGGCATAGGGGTAGTTTTGATATTTTATAATTATTTTGCTACTAACCTGTTGTACTTTGTTCTGCTGAAATTGTGCTTTTCCCAAATTAGACAAAACAGCCGACTACTATTTTGTTCCTCTATACACTTTATCTTGAGAGTATGGGGCCTACTTCACAGGTGTTTAATTTTAAAGAGGTTGCTGACATGCATCATTACATAGAAGATCTAAAGTAATTTATATTTATATTAGCATTAACTAATTATTATATGCAAAAATCTTAATTATAGGATAAAATTTATCCACGGTAATAAAATAAAATTTAAAAAGCCCCCAAAAGTGAGAAAAAAATCATTCTATCACGATAATTTCCACAATGTTATTGGAAATTTAATAAAGAAATATTCTTCAAAAGTATTTTCTATAAAAACAATAAATGAAATGTAAAACACTAGCATAATGAAATATTTTAAAGTGCAATCAATTTTAAATCATTCTGTTTTTTTTGGAATGAGTAGTATATGATATACTTAAATAATATTTAATTTAAAATAAAGAAAATATTTTTATACTGATAAATTATAAAGAATTAAATTTAAATGTATTTTTTTATTAATACCTCAAAATAACTAAGTTCATACTGAAAGGACTACTTGATTAAAAAAGAAACTATATATATAGAAATTTTAATTTAAAAATTAGTGTAGCAATGCAACAATACAAAATATTTCACATAACTGACATAATTTATGAGAAAAATAACCAAAATGTTATATGAATTAACAATGATATAATTTTTAATATTGTACTCAATTTTTTTAAAAAAAAGAGGATAGTGTCCACTCACATAAGATTTTAGAGAAAGAAGAGCGAGATGATTTACTACTATTACAAATATTTATAATTAATTTAAATTTTTTTAAAATATTTAATCAAAATTACTTTAGAATTATTAAAAATTAATAATATTTATTTTACAGCTAAAAAATTATATATAAATATATATTGGTGCACGGCTCTTCGTCACTAGTATATGTATTATTCGACACTTATTTAACAATATTGATAATAAAGTTATGGACTATATGATTAGATATACATGTGTAATATATTTGTTGAGAAATTAATAATTAAGTAAATACATGAAAAGGTCACTTGATTCAATATCTAAAATGTATATAATAATTTTAATATTATATTCTTTTTCTCTTATTTTAAATTTATATAAATAATATAAATTTTTTATAGAGAAAACACATAAAAATCCTTTTAAACTTGACAACACAATTTACTTTGTTATTTAAATTATACGGGCGTTTAAATACCCCCTCAACATTTTTTAAATGATTTAGACCCCTCCTAAGGAATGATGTGGCATAGAGAGTGAGTGTACTCTACTAAACGTGGGTGAAAAAAGAGAAACAAAAACTATTTTTTTTAAGTTGGTATTTTTATTGGTCGATATATTTTATATAGTTTTTCTTGATATATTAACTTTATAAAAGTATGTAAATTTTCTTATTTAGAGGTAAATAAAATTAGTGGGTCCTCTTTTTAATTTCTTTAATTTTTTTTCATTTTGTTGTCTTCCTCAATACATCTCTTTCTTCATTGAAACACCTCCTCCTCCAACTTCATCCCCACCTCTATTCACTATTTTCATTTCACTAATTTTTTAATACTCCCTCAAATTTAATACTAGTTTCATTTTATTACAGCAACTTCACTATATACTATTGATATCAATTTCGCAAATGTAAACTTTCTTGAATTTTGAGTGATCCATTTCAATTTTTAGATCCATTCAAACATTTCTCATAGAATTTATACTTTTTAAATTAACTTTCTTATGCAATCTTCATTTCTTATTTGAGTTGTCAAGAAAAAATTAGCTCTCAAAAAAATTCATTCTCCAAAAAAATAAATTCGCGAGGAGGGTTCGAAGAAGATAATGTGAATATTATAGTGAATTTTCTTCTTAAAAGATATTTGAAAAAAAAGAGTTGGATAGTGAAGAAGAAGAAGAAAAGAACGTAATAAAGGTTGAGATATGGTGAACAACAATGAAGAATAAAGGGGGGGGGGGGGAGGGGGGATATGTATTTATAAATTAATTAATTGATATAATTATTTTTAAAAAGTATTTAAGAAAAAATAGTGAATAAGTAAAAAAGATATAAAAATTAATGAAGTTGTGCCTACATGGTTATGATGTGGCGCTTATGTGGCTATGATTTGGTGGATGAGTGTGGTGTTATAGTCTCATGGTGGAAAAAAATCATTTCAAAGATGTTAATGAGATATTTAAACGCTCATATAGTTTAAGGTCTAAAGTAAGTTGTGTTTCCAAAGACTTAATGTATTTCTCTTTCTTTTTTTTTATAATGGAAAAAGGCCAAAATTACCCTCTAACTATTCGAAATAGCTCATACATACCCGTTAATTATGTTTGGGATCAAAACTACCCTTATCGTCTATGTTTTAGATCAGAAATACCCTTAAAACGTTATCTTTGCTAATAATGCTGACATGACAATCCACCTAGACAGTCTAACATGACAAAAATATTTTCATTTCAATAATGTTGTTCTTCCTTCTTTACCCCTATCACAAAAAGAAAATCAAATATAATTCTTTCATTGTTCTTGTTTGAGTTGTTGTTCGTATTTTGAAACTCCAATTTCAAAGTGCGCTGAAGTTTGTTTGCAGTTGTATTTGCGTGTTGAATGATCAAATTCATCGTTTGGAATTTAGGGTCATAGATTTAAAAATTTTATTTTTAGATTCAAGCTTTTAAGGACTCTTTCATATAGTTTTTTTGGATTTCAACTCAAATCTTCAACGTCAATCTTCAAACAAAAAAATAGTTGTTAAATGTCAATTTCTAGCCTCATTTGCAATATCCAAGCAATTTTTAGTAACGTTAAGTTAAGTCTCTTCAAATTTTGCACTTAAAAAATTTCAACAAAAGCTAGAAATTTTCCACCAACAAGCTTTAAAGTGAGTAGTCATTTTTTGAGCTTCAACACAAAATAATGGCGTCACATCTTTTAACCTTGAGAACTGAACTTTCAGCCTCGAATTTGATGATATTAAAATTCAAGCAATGAACTCGATCATTCAACACACAATTACTATCTCAAACGAACTTCAATGCACTTCAAAATTGAAATTTTCAAGTCTGAACGATAACTCAAACTAGAAAAATGAAAGAACTATTTTTTATTCTTTTTAAAAAGAAATTATAATAGAATTGAATTACGAAGAACAACATTATTGAGAATAAGGGATTTTGCCAGGGTGAATTGACGCTTTAAGAGTATTTGTGGTTATTAAGGATAGTTTTGCATAAAAGGTATAAATGAGTTATTTCAAACAATTCAAGGATAATTTTGATCTTTTTTTATTTTTATAAAGAGGTTTGAATTAAATGACTCTTTATACCCTGTAGTTCAATTCCATGCTTGTAAGCCCGATTATTTTTTACTTATACATACAATAAAACAGTTGAATATTTTTAAAGAAATTTGTCACGCAATATCTATAACAGTACTAGGGAGTAGTTGTCCGTGCAAGCACGGGCCCAAAATGGTGTAAGCTAATATTGTTTTATCTAATTTGATTTATTCTGATACAGAATTGCTGAAAACACTTGGATACATGTAAACATCAAATCAAATGATCATCACATGCTAACTGCAGAATACTGTTGACATGAAATTATAGAAACATGCTCACATAAATATTTTTACTTAAAACATAATATATTTTTTCACACCCAATCAACACAAGGATACATCAATTTGACGAGGAACAATTTACATCTTCCAAAAGAAGTCATTGCAAGAAAAAAATATTGTCACACCGATGAGCACTGTTCTGTTTAGAATGAAAAATGTACCCAACACTTTGTTGCCCTTCTTCATGCAATTTTGTCTTTTAACATTTTTAAAAAAAATCAGCAATAGCCATTCAAAAGTAAGAAAGTAGAATAATAGAAGCAAAGTAGAATAGACGAACAAAACAACAGATCTGTTTCGTCTAAATACTCATGAAATGAAAATATTAGTGTCAGGTGACAAATCATAATGACACTCTTTTCCAGCATAGTAAAGGGGGATAAAGTAGTTCAATGACATGTATCAGTTTTCATGAGCATTTCTAAGTTTTTTCTATGCTTCCACAGAATCAGATGACAGATCATTTCTCTAAGCACCAATCCCGCTTTACAATTTATTTGAGATTTCACTTATTCTATTATCTCTAAGTGCCAGTCATCTCTCACTATTTACATGAGATTTCACTTATTTATGTCATTTTAAGCTTTAAATAGTTAGTCTTCCTGCAACATTTTCTTGGTTTATAGTTTTGTTGACGCTTACTACTCGATTATGCTTCCTATTCTATTTTCTATATAATATATAAGATCTTTCTTGTCTTTTTTTTCCTCATCCAACGACGGATTAGCTTTGTCTTTCAGTAAGTCGTCTTCCTAAATAAGAGCAGTACTGTGCTTAAGGAGAAATTTCACTTATACCAATAAAATCAAATAAACATAGTATTTCAAAATGCATAAACAATGTTGAATCGTGCTAAAAAGTCTAAAATATAATCGAAGAGTCATATAGTCAAACTTTTCTGGTGCACTTTTCTAACTTAGTTCAGGCAAAAGTAAATACATAACGCACTACAGTTTGGTGCTATAGCAGTAACATTGAAGAAAGAAATCACGCCACGATAAATTTGAAATAGTAAATATTTTGCATTCAAGTACATCAACTTACATAGAAAAATATAAAAGAATGAAAACTTGAATGTTTGAAAGTGTGAGTTGCGAGTGTTATGTTAGGTAATCCAAAAAGACAATAATTTGTCACCTACTCTGAAATGGGGATCATGTACTACAACTCTTGAACCCAAGATCAAATTCAGCGATGAGACTTGGTCATCTTAAATATCGGACAATTTTTTTTTTGAGCTTTATATGTGTATCTTCTTGGCAATCAAAGTTTAAGAAAATTTACTTTAATATCAAGTAGTAGAACTCCAAGCAATAGCATTCGAAAGTTTGGAACTAAAGTAACTAAGATTATAAAGGCATGTTTAATGATGTGCATATCAAGGTGCTTGCATTAAAGTTTCAACATACAGAAGTTTAAAGCTTTACTAATATTTAAAAAGAAGAAGTTCAGGACTTTGAAGTAACAAGGTTACAGAAGCAGTAAAAAATGGCAAATAAAGCCAAAATAAACTATGATGTATTAAACAACTAATACCAACCACCAAGTTTTATTACATGAACTTTTTTCTTTTGGAATTGCTCCTAGGTTCCGTCAAATATTCTAATTAAAGAAGATAGGCAAATGAAATCATTTCATCCAAAGTTCAACTCACCTTTTGTGGTAGGGATTTTATGATTGCCATTGGAGATGTACCTACTTGTGCGATAAATTATCTCTTGTGAGGCTGGTTATGAATGTGCGCACACAAGTATAATACGTTATATTTCAATCAACTAAATCACAATATAAAAAAAGTTATATCTAATATATCTTCTAAATCTTTCTTCAGTGGAGCATTCTTGAACTCCCAAGGAGAAAACAACATAATTCTTATCATAGAGGATTCATCCACCAACATATTCAAAGAGTCTGGGCTGTATGATTAAAAACAAAAAGAGATCCTTTTCATCAAGGAAAAACTCATTTATTTAATAGTAAAAGATCCCCTGTTAGTTAGCTAGCCAAATCTCAGTTGTTCGTCGAGAAAATTGAAGAGTATGTACCTGCTCCTTTTTTATGATCCCACTTAAATACTTTTCCCGACTTCAAGTCGAGAGCAAAGTTCAAACTCTCGTGATATGCACATAAATCACTATAATTTTACTATTGATTCCCCAACCCGTAAATGAATATTACTTAAACATTAGCAATAATTTGAATTCTAAATCATAGTTTAGTAGTATTTATAAATCAAACTATTGTTTAGTGCCTATATGTAAGTTTCATTATCAAAGACACTTTTATTCTTTCATAGCAATACACCACCAAAAACTTCTGCACATTCACCCGAACACCAAAAAATAAAATGAAGGCATGAAAAAATTTACAAAAATTTAGAAAAAAACACACCTATCAATTCGCAAAAAAAATCGGATAATACAAGAACAACTAATATTTCTCTAAACGATGAGCCCTGTTCACACAACACAGATTTGGGAAATTATAAGTAAAAAAAATTATGAATGAGTAAAACTTAAAAATATGAAAAAGTAAAGAGTAGAATGATTTATTTGAGCAACTCGTAACCAGTCATTTCAGACATATAATAATTATAATTTGTGTAATTATCAAATCCACCTTCAAACCATAAAATCAACCATAAAGAAATGAACTTGAACAAAAAGATAATCAAATCTTCAATCTAAAATTGAAGAGAGGTTTTGAGTCCATACAATTCAAGAAATTGCGAAGCTCTCCAATCACTATACACTGAGATTACTGCACAAGTGAAATACACAAATAATATTTAGATTATGATTAATAAATAGCAAAACACAATCAACAACAACAACATAAACAGAGAAAGAGGTAAAGGTAACTTACAAACATTGTACATTTATAATACTATCCTAACAACCTAGATTAATCCATCAGATTAACAAAGAAGTATACTTGTGAGAGTCCAAAACAAAGTCGACAAATTGACAAGACGATAACACAACCAAAGAAGAGGTAAAGGTCTCTCATGGATATGCTTGTCTTTTCTTTTAGAAAGATTTCCACCGGAGAAAAAAAGGAGAGGAGATGCATATGAGTTATTCAAGCATTAGGGTCATGGAAGAGCACAAAGCTTTAGAGCTGCAAAAAAGTTGTGTGCTACGTGTCATTTGCTTGGGTGCAGTAATAAAAACCTAGTAGCTTAATACATATCAACTTGATTGATTTAAATAATTCAAATGCCTTATTTTTTAATTTATTGACACTAAACAGACATGTTGAAATAGAGCTCTATATTTCAATTTCAACATATGATATTATTGTGTAACCATGTGAATTTACGAAAGCTTAGACAAAAAGGCAATAGAAATATTTGGTTTTAACACTGAAATGGAAATATGAGTGTCAAACAACAAATAGTAACCACACTCGTTTCCTACATAACAATAAGGGAATAAAGCAGTCTAATAACATGTCATGGTTTCCATGGGCATTTCAAGTTTTTCCTGTGTTTCCACAAAATCATTGACAAATATTTTCACTAAGCAGTGGCCCTGTGTCAGTATTTATATGAGATATCATTTATTCGATGATCTCTAAGCGCTAGCCCTCCCATGCTATTTACAGGAAATTTCACTTATGAATTTCAAAAGCTTTGGAAGTAATCACCCCTCTCCCCAAATCACACGGAGATAGAGAGAACAGAACTCCAGAGTGGAATCAAATCAATCAATAGCCAAATTTAACTAAAAAGAGACCTTACATTCAACTTTCTCTAAATTCCACAAAGCAAATTAACAACATTCAACCCAAACTGTGACTTACACTATAACAAAAATTATGCCTATAAAACAAAGAAGAATAAATCGTAGATTTTGAAGGATAACAAGTCCTCCACGTCAAAACTCACAAGTAACAATATTCCAACTAACACAATCAAATATAGCGAGAGAAAAGATTTAACCGAAAAGAGCAAAACCCTACTACTTTACCTGCCTTAAATTTGAGAGAGACTACTGTAAATTAAAAAACTTGACTTTTCAAGGGAGGTGCTAACTACTACTCAAATCGCTTTATCAGATGTGAGAGAGCACAGTGTGTTCAATTGCATCCTCGAAATCAACTACGAAAACGTCAATGCAATAAGGGGAAGAAACTCCAAGCCAAACCCACAAGAACCCAGAAAATTGATTCCGATGAAAACCCCATACATGAACGGAGGAAGTTCAAAAGAATTCTGATAAAGAATATAAATCAAACTATTGTTTAGTGCCTATGTGTAAGTTCCATTATCAAAGACACTTTGATTCTTTCATAGCAATACACCACCAAAAACTTCTGCACATTCACCTGACACCAAAAAATAAAATGAGCCTTGTTCACACAACACAGATTTGGAAAATTATAAGTAAAAAAAAATTATGAATGAGTGAAGCTTAAAAATATGAAAAAGTAAAGAGTAGCGTGATTTTTTTGAGCAATTCATTACCAGTCATTTGAGACATATAATAATGATAATTTGTGTAATTATCAGATCCACCTTCAGATCGTAAAATCAACCATAAAAAATGAACTTGAACAAAAAGATAATCAAATCTTCAATCTAAAATTGAAAAGAGGTTTTGTGTCCATACAATTCAAGAAATTGCAAAGCTCTCCAATCACTATACACTGAGATTACTGCACAAGTGAAATACACAAATAATATTTAGATTCTGATTAATAAATAGCAAAACATAATCGACAACAACAACATAAACAAAGAAAGAGGTAAAGGTCACTTACAAACATTGTACATTTATAATACTATCTTAACAACCTAGATTATTCCATTAGATTAACAAACAAGTATATTTGCGAGAGTGCAAAACAAAGCCGACAAATTGACAAGACGATAACACAACCAAAGAAGAGGTAAAGGTCTCTCATGGATATGTTTGTCTTTTCTTTTAGAAAGCTTTCCACCGGAGAAAAAAAGGGAAGGAGATGCATATGAGTTATTCAAGCATTAGGGTCATGGAAGAGCAGAAAGCTTTAGAGCTGCAAAAAAGTTGTGTGCTACGTGTCATATGCTGGGGTGCAATAATAGTCACCTAGTAGCTTAATACATATCAATTTCATTGATTTAAATGACTCAAATGCCCTTATTTTAATTTATTGACACTAAATAGACGTGTTGAAATAGAGCTTTTCTACTATAGTAGAATTAGAGTTTGACAATTGTATAAAGTTTGGGTTATTTAAATTGTCAATTCTATGAGATGCTGGGAATTCCTTGTACCACATAGTATGTAGATTTTGAAGAAGAGTATAAATAAGACAAAGGAGTTTTCATAATTTCATTTTTTTATCATATATAATCGCTAACAAGAATTTGGTTCTTTTTACGTACTTGATATCAATAAATCAGCGAATGTAGAAATTCATTTCGGCAAATTGAACCTTCTCGAACTGTTTCTTTTTAAGAACCAAAAAGATTTGTGCCAAAATAACAGATGCCAAGAAGAACAAAAATCCTTGGACACGTAATGGATCTTGAAGTACTATTTCTGCATCTGCCTGAACCAAATCCACCAAGAGTGGTTGAACATCTATGGTAATTAATGGTACTTATCAAATATTATTATTTGAACGACAATAATAAAAAGGACAAAAAAGTATAATAAGTATGGAGAAATTTAAGAAAAGAAAGGATTGGAAAAGAAGGTGGAGATAGCAAGTAGGAAGTGAAAGAGGGGGAAGTGGAACAAGTGTCAAAGAGAGTTGGAGTTGGGGAGACAGCTCTCTCCCTCTTCTTTCTTTGGAAACTGATGGAATCAATCAGAAAACAAGCTACAAAGCTCAGAGAACAAGTAGCCAAACAACAACAGGTAACCTTTCTCTCTCTAATGAACCCTAATTATATTCTTAATTTTTCTGCAAATAATAATAATAATAATCATAATAATAATAAATATTGCATTTGGAGTAGAGTCTTCCAGATTTTGTGTAGTTTATACATGATTTTAAGAGAAATCAGTTTGATGAATTTGTGGGTCAGAGGGAGGAGTATGTTCTTCAAGCTGCTCTTGTGACTAGTTAGTTTTGGCTGAATAATGTACCGCAAAAACCCTTGCTTTATACTTTTAATAATAGGTGAAAGAATGACACGCTTTCTCTATTTAGTAGTAGTAATTTAACTTTAAAATGTTAATGAAATGATATCTAGCATTTGAAATCACAAGTTTCAACCATCTTTCTGTCAAACTAATTCATATAAATTAGGACGGAGTATGGTTTTTGCTGTTTCTGGAGACTCAATATATTGAATCAAAAGATTTTAGACTATGTGTCTTTGTTTGGTTCTTTGCTAGGCTGTCTTCAAACAATTCTCTAGTGGACTAGGTGGACCAGATAATAGTGTTACTGATGAAGTAGAGTTGCAGCAGCATCAAAAACTTGAGAAGCTGTACATTTCTACTCGTGCCGGCAAGGTTTGACTACACTCCCCAGCCCATTTTACAATCTCTCTCTCTTTTTTTTTTTTTTTTTTTTTATGTCACCTCTTTATCCTGTTTTATCACTAGCATTTCCAAAGAGATATCATCCGAGGTGTTGAAGGCTACATCATCACTGCCTCAAAGCAAATTGAAATTGGTCAGTCCCTCTAGTTACTTCTTGCGTATATATCTGTAATTTCTAAGGCTTATTATGTTTCACTGATGTCATAAATTCGTTAAAGGTACTAGGTTGTCAGAGGATAGCCGAAAATATGGGGCTGAAAACAAATGTACAAGTGGTAGTACGTTATCTAAAGCAGCATTAAGTTACAGTAGGGCTCAAGGTGAAATTGAGAAGGAACGTGAGGATCTACTAAAGGCCCTCGGGACGCAGGTTTGGGATAAAATTTCTCACCCTAAACTTAGTTGATCCTTCTTCATTATCATCAAATTTTGTTTTCTGTGCAAAGGAATAGGAGGTGTTAGTTGAGGCTAAACTGGGGGAAAAATAAGAAAAACAAAGTGAGGTTATATGGTAGTGGACTGTGATTTGAAGGTTACTTTATTAAATTGTGGAGTCAAAGGTATTTTGAGTTGTTGATATCGATGTTGCTTAGACTCTTCAAAAATGTCACTGGGTGCGTGTTAGACTCTGCAAAAGTAGTGCATTTTTGGAGAATCCACATGGGTGCAATTGCAATTTTGGAGAGTCCGAGCAACATAGGTTGATATTATGCGTTAAATTTATTCAGTTCATATCTTCTATTTTCCTTCCTTTGTATTAGAAGTAATGTAAGATAGTTAAGAATAGACTCTGTCATAGCATTCAGTTAATCTGCTATCATTGCTTCCTGATCTCCAATTTCCTTTCTGATGCAACACATGTCAATGTCAATCTTTACTGTTACTTGTAAACCTACACTGTATTTTTTTACTATGAAAATATCATCCAGATGTCATAAGTAAGCGCAATATTGAAGACATTTTCAGCAGTTATATTCAGCCACCCGTGCCTGAAAAACTGCAGTACATATGTCTGACGATCACCAACTGAACTTGCTCAATTTGCTTGGGATATCTTAAACTCAAATATAAAGGTCAAAACATTATCCCGATAAATTTAATCGAGTAGGTCTAGTTTATGGTTGCTGAGATCTATGTTAACTTTTATAGACAGTCTTTTATTTTTTTCATCCTTTTCTGTTTTCTTGATATAACAATGGCCCAATTGTTGTTATAATTAACTTTTAGTTGTCATAATAACGACATAGCTGTTTCATTGTAACCCACATTTTATTTTCTAGACTTCCTTGACTTGATATCTGAATGAGATGTGTTAATATCATAAGCTAGAAATTAGAATTCACTTGTTACCAAGCGAGCAGTGGCACAAAGAACTTTTAAATAAGTTGACTTAGATCTCTCTATATAATTCAATTCATTCATGAAATGGTAAGCGAAGTATGGACATTATCTTGAATTCTTGATTAAAAGTTTCAAACTTCAGGTTGCTGAGCCTTTAAGAGCAATGGTTGTGGGAGCTCCACTGGAAGATGCTCGACATCTCGCTCAACGTTATGATAGAGTGAGACAGGAAGCTGAAGCTCAGGTAACATTGAAGAAGGGAAATGTGTTCATTTGAAGTCCTTTCTCTGTTATCACCGATTTTTCTCTTCCTTGCTAATCATTCCTGTCAGTATACTGTTTTTTGTTTTTAAAATATAACTGATATTTGGGACTGAGGTGTGGTGCACTGTTTGATTGATTGACTAAACTACTGCTGATAGTCATTTATTCTTTGTATATATCCCAAACTTCTTCGGGACAAGTCAGGCTATAGAAGTTTCCAGACGCCAGGCTAAAGTGAGGGAATCCAATGGTAATCCGGAAAGTGTATCGAAGATGGAAGCTGCTGAAGCAAAACTTAAGGACCTAAAGTCAAACGTGGCTACCTTGGGCAAAGAAGCTTCTACTTCTATGGCTGCTGTTGAAGCTCAACAACAGAGGTTAACACTCCAACGACTCATAGCCATGGTAGTAGTCTGTTTCTCCTTTCTACTGTAGTTCAAAGTTTTTAATGTTTTTTTCATCTTTATCACTAAGAAATCTCCATGTGAACCCCTTCATTTATTTCTTATTCAAGGTTGAGGCACAGCGCCATTATCATGAGCGAGTTTTGCAGATACTTGATCAGCTTGAGGCAGAGGTACTCTCTTCCTCTTATCAATTTTTTTGTTGCTTGATGTGAAGCATAGGTATCTTACTAGTCTTCGAGTGCATAGATGATGTCGGAGCGTCAAAGAATTGAAGCATCTCCTAGTTCAGCCACAGATAATACGATGCCTCCTCCCCCATCTTATACTGATGTTAATGGTGGCCTTCATTTTAAGTCATATGATGGATCCATAGATGGGACAACGTATTACTTGGCAGAGGTAATGATTATATTGCCTCTCGCTTTTCTTAAGATGAATCATGATGGATTAGTCTCTTTGAGCTTTTATGTTATAGCTTTTTATTTTGTTCGTGCATCTCTTCCTGCAGGTCGTACACCCATATGAAGCTGAGTCAGATGTAGAGCTCACATTATTGATTGGTGACTATGTAGTTGTTAGAAAAGTAAGGTTTATCTCTTCGTCTGTAGTTATATATTATTTTTCTTCCTGATGCCTTCTTGTCACAGTAGTACACTGAGAATGCCGTACCCCGCAAACATTCCAATCCCTCCCCATGAGTATCTGGTTGACAATACATCATTAGATACTACATTCTGAGAAGATGATCACCTTTTGAGACCATGATGCATGTTATTATCTAGTGATGTACTGTCAACTAGATAGAATCGGACGCAAGAGTCCGCACAACTTAGGCAGCATGCTTTCTTTCAACTGGTAATAATAGTAATCATGGTAGTCTAGCGCTAGCATATAGCTTCGAGTACCCATTTCATTCTTGGAGGATTCATTTATAATGTATTTTAGAGGTTTGGTATTTTTATGCAATGATAATTTTGTAACTCTCTTCATTATGTCGTAGCGAGTGTATTCTGAAGGGATGCACATTGATCAGAGATTTGCCTTTTTCTAAATTCTGTTCCTTGTCCATATATTTAGTTGACATTGGTTCATATGTTTGTCCAAAGGTGTCAAACAATGGTTGGGCTGAAGGTGAGTGCAAGGGAAAAGGAGGTTGGTTCCCATTTGGATATGTAGAAAGACGAGAACGCATTCTTGCAACCAAGGTAGCTGAAGTTTTCTAGACATTGCCATGTATGTTGACCGCAAATTCGGCATTATGACTGTAGTTCCATGCATAGTTTTGTGCATCTGACTGTTATGGTATAATCAGACTCTTGCTGTAAAGGATGATTATTTTGGCTTTCTTGTCTTCTTTCAATTTGACCGTGCAGAATGGGGATCACAATTTTTTTGTTTTGATAATCTTAGGGAGACGTGAAGATATCACTAATTATATTGTCTTTGTTATGAATTGAATGTTGGTCCCCCATGGTATTCTTTTCCAAATCATTGAACACTAGGTCGTGCTCTTGGTTGTAGATGATAAATTCTCTGGCAAGCATGAAAGCCTTTTTATATTTCAAACAGAATTGTCAAAACTAGTTTGAACCTTAAAATATGTAATGAAAGCTTTAAAGATATCATGAAAATGTTTGAGGAAAGATCCATAACTTTATTTATCTATACAAGTGGATGATGAACCACCATGAAAAAATTCACAAGGCTTTATAGGATTTTGGAAATTAAAACCACCAACAAGGTGTTGGGAAAGCGCGGACAAGCACATTAGTATATATGATAAAAGTAATGGAAATAAAATGGGAAAATAATGACACCAAGAATTTTACGTGGAAACCCTTCTAAATAAAGAAAAAATCACGGGCCAAGAGGAGCAACTGATATTACTACAGTAAGAAATTTTACACTGTGTAGTCACGAATACAATATTCAAAGTGACTGCTGCACACTCGTAAGGAACAACACTCTTTTGGTTTCCACCTTACTAAAATATCGCTCACACTATTTTTCTTCATAGACTATTTTCTTGTATAGTCTATGGAATAACTCACTTTGCTCTCAAAATGATTTTTCTCTCTAACTTGGTGTGTTCTACAAATGAGCAAGAATGCTATATTTATAGAAAGATAATACCATGCCTATGTCACTAATGACATATGTAAATATAGCTAAGTCAAAAATGGTTGCAAATCTTACCAATTTGCCAACCACCAAATCTTTTATTTTCAACTCCAATTACTATTTCTTTTTAACAATTGCTTGTAGCAATTGAATAACTAAAGTTGACAAAAAATGGGATGAATTCAACAAATCTCCCCCTCCAGTTGCATTTACTGGAAGAAAGTATCTTCATCTTTTTTTAGAGAGAGCTCATACCCGCAAGTTCTTTGCATACTCGAACTTGTCTTTAGGTATCGTCTTGATCAACATATTTGCAGAATTTTTACTTGTGTGAATTTTTTTGACGTGAAATGATTCACTCTCCACTTCTTCACGAATCTAATGATATCTGACGTCAATCTGTTTTGTTCTTGCATGGTACATGAAGCTCTTACTCAAGTCTATTGCACTCTGGCTATCACAATAGACAATATACTCCATCTGATTCAAATCAAGCTCTTGAAGAAATCGCTTTAGTCATATTATCTCCTTGCCGGCTTCAGTAACCGCAATATACTCAACTTCAGTTCTAGATAGTGCAACACACTTCTGCAACTTCGACTGCCATGATATAACTCCCCCTGAAAAAGTAAACAAATATCCAGTGGTTGATTTACTGTTATCAAGGTCACCTGCCATATCAGAATCTGTATAGCCTTTCAAGATTGGATTTGATGCTCCAAAACACAAGCATTCATCTAAGCTTCCTCTAAGATACCTATCCACTTCACAGCTTCCCAATGCTCTTTTTCCGGATTGTAAAGAAATCTGCTGACAACGCCAACTGCATGAGCAATATCAGGTCTAGTGCACACCATTGCATACATTAGACTTCCGACGACGGAGGAATATGGAACTTTGGCCATGTTCTCTTTTTTCTCCCTATCTATATGACACATCTTCTTGCTCAACTTCATATGACCAGCAAGAAGTGTACATACTGGCTTAACATTCTTCATATTGAAGTGCTCCAGTACACGTTAAATGTACTTCTTCTGGGACAAATATATTTTCCTTCATCTCTGAGACGAGTAATTTTCATGTCCAAAATTTGCTTGGCATGACCCAAGTCTTTCATAGAAAAAGACTTAAATATTTTTTTTTCAGCTCGTCAATCTTGAAAGTATTCTTGGCCACAATCAACATATCATCCACATACAACAAGAGGATGATAAAATCATTGTTAGAAAATTTTTGTACAAATGCAAAATGATTTGAAAAAGTCTTCTTATAGCCTTGCTCCCCCATAATAGATTCAAATTTCTTATACCACTATCTAGGAGCTTGCTTTAGGCCATAAAGTCTCTTTTTGAGTTTGCACATAAAATTTTCTTTACCTTCTACTTTGAAGCCCTCAGGCTGTTCCATATAAATCTCTTTATCTAGGTCACCGTGAAGGAAAGTCGTCTTCACATTTATCTGATCAATCTCTAAATTAAGACTAGCAGCCAAACCAAAAACTGTGCGGATCGAGGACATTTTCACAACATGAGAAAATATTTCGTTAAAGTCAACACCGTTTCTTTGACCAATTCCTTAACAACCAATATAGCTTTGTACCTGGCTTTAAGTTGTGTTCTTCAACTTTAACTTTGGACAACCACTTGTTCTTCAAAGCTCTCATGACTTTAGGCAATTTTATCAACTCATAAATGTGGTTCTCATGTAGGGACTTCATCTCATCTTGCATGACTTCAATCCATTGATCCTTGTGCTCATCTTCCATGGCCTCCTCATAACATTCACGTTCTCCCCCGTCAGTGAGTAACTCATATTCATTGGGTGAATAACGGGAGGAAGGAAATCACTGTCTTGTGGACCTCCGAAGCTGAATATTTGATTTGTCCACAACTTCATGAGCAACAGGATCATCAATAACAATATCATTGTTATTATTAACATCAACATGTTGACTCGATACATGATTCTGGGCATCACCATGATTATGAAGCCCAACAACATCATGCACGTGTGAGTAACGTTATCATGATGAACTATACCATCAAAATTTGAAGATTCTATCTTCTCCGCTTTGTCAATATCTTCAATTGTTTGATTTCTCCATGAAAATGATATCACAGCTTCTCACAAGTTTCTTTTCAATTGGATTATATATCCTGTAATCAAATTCATCAAGGCCATATCCAATGAAGATTCACTACCTTGTCTTGGCATCTAACTTTGACCTCTCATCTTTTGGCACATGTACAAAATATTTGCAACCAAATACTCTCAAATAGTCATAGGAAACATCCTTTCCATACCAAACACTATTTGATACATCACTTTGCAAAGCAACAACAGGAGATAGATTAATAACATATGCAGCGGTCAATAAAGCCCCACTCCAAAATGAGTTTGGCAACTTTGCTTCAGAAAGCAAACATCTAACTCTTTCCATCAAGATCTTGTTCATCCTCTCAGCCAAACCATTATGCTGAGGAGTCTTAGGAGGAGTCTTCTGGTGTCTAATACCTTGATTCTTGCAATATTCGTCAAATGGTCTACAATATTCACAACCATTATCAGTATACATTTCACTTTCTTTCCAATTTCTCTTTCAACTGAAGCCTGAAATTGCTTAAAGACACCTAACACTTGGTTTTTAGTCTTCAAGACATAGACCCAAAGTTTTCTCGAGCAATCATCAATGAAAGTGACAAAGTAGAGTGCACCACCCAAAGTCATTGTCTTCATTGGACCACATAAATCAGAGTGTACCAACTCAAGCAACTCTGTCTTCTCGAAGGAGGGTAGGACTTAAAGGAAACTCTATTTTGTTTACCAGCCAAGTAGTGCTCACACTTTTCTAATTTAGGACTTTTGAAATTTGACAAAAACTTCTTCTTGGCTAGAACATTAAGTCCTTTCTCGCTGATGTGGCTAAGTCTCTTGTGCCATAACGTTGAAAAGCTGTCACTCTCAACCGCATTCACCATATCAACACAAGCAGAGGCCGTAGTCCTGTATAGACCACAATGTTTGTTACCACGAGCCACAACCAAGGAACCCTTAATGAGCTTTCATTTTTCATCACCGTTGATACTAACATATCCTTCATCATCTAAAACACCAAAGAAATCAGGTGCAAACAAACATCAAGAACATGTTTCACATTGTTCAAAACTAGTTGAGGCCCAACACTAGTTTTCAAATAGATTGTACCGGTACCAACACCCTAGAAATAGTCTCATTACCCATACTCAAAGTTCCAAAATCACTAGGAGTATAGGAAGAGAAAAAAATCCTTCCTTGATGTCACGTGAGATGCGGCACCAGTGTCCACAACCCAGCTTGACTCATCACAAGCAATATTTATCATATCCGCATTTATCATATCCACATCAACGAAAGTAACAAGATCTTCGGTGGTAACGGTGGCTAGGCAATTTTCATTGCCATCTTTTTTGGTTTCCTTTTTGTTTTTGTTTTCCCTCTTCAACTTCCTAGAGAACTTCTTTGTGTGCCCTTTCATGCCACAATGATAGCACTTAATATCCTTAAGTCTGCCTCTGGATTTGCTCCTATTTTGTTCTCTATACTGAAAACCACGAGTTTTGTTTCTCCCTCTGGGGCCAGTTATCAGGACATCCAACGAAGAAGAACCTTGAGTTATTCTTCTCATCTCTTCGTTCAAGACACTACTCTTGGCGGAATCCATAGAGATCACACCATCTGAAGTAGAATTTGATAATGAAGTTCTAAATGTTTCCCAAGAGTCTAGTAGGGAACCAAGTAGAAGCAAACCTTGAATTTCTTCATCAAATTTGATTCCCATAGCAGATAATTGGTTCATGATCCCCTGAAAATTGTTCAGATGGTTTGTCATCGGAGAACCATCATGATACTTTAAACTTAACATCTGCTTTATCAAGAACATTTTGTTGTTTCCAGTCTTCTGAGCATACAAACTTTCAAGATGCTCCCAAAAGGTTCGAGCATGTGTCTCCCAAAAGATTCCACGCTTCATCTGTTTTATTATCTGGCTTTACAGTGGTAAATACTGGTTTGTAAAAATTCTAAACATAAAGCAAATCTTCCATTTTCCCCTTCCAAATGGCATAATTAACACCATTTAAAATAACCATCCTACTTGTGTTGGCTTCCATGTTTTTCCCCAAAAAATATTGTTATTGCAAATCAAAGTAAATCTTTTTTGATGTAGATGTTCAGACTGTGCTGCAACCACAGAGCATACTCAGACAAAACCTTGACTCTGATACCAGTTTTTTGGGAAAATAAGGACAAGCACAAAAGTATATATGGTAAAAGTAATGGAAATAAAATGGGAAAATAATGACACCAAGAATTTTACGTGGAAACCCTTCTAATTAAGGGAAAAACCACGGGTCAAGAGGAGAAACTGATATCACTATAGTAAGGAATTTTACACTGTGTAATCACGAATACAATATTCAAAGTGACTACTGCACACTCAAAAGGAACAATACTCTTATGGATTCCACCTTACTAAAATATCGCTCACACTCTATTTTTCTTCATAGACTATTTTCTTGTATAGCCTATGGAATAACTCACTTTGCTCTCAAAATGTTTTTTTCTCTCTAACTTGGTGTGTTCTACAAATGAGCAAGAATGCTCTATTTATAGAAGGATAAAATCATGCCTACGTCACTAATGACATGCGTAAATATAGTAAAGTAAAAAATGGTTTCAAATCTTACCAATTTGCCAACCACCAAATCTTTTATTTTCAACTCCAATTACTATTCTTTTTTAACAATTGCTTGTGGCAATTGAATAAATAAGTTGACCAAAAAATGGAATGAATTCAACACAAGGTACATGACTATGACTATGACTATGATTCTGTGAGGGGGAGTATCTTGAAGACCTTGACCTTGAAAGTATATGACAAATGGGAGTATATTGGATGTGTAGAAATGGATATGAGTATAGACGATGACCATATTTGAAAAAATTTAAATCATGATTTATAATCTTAAAAGTTATTCCATAAGAGAGATCACCAAATTAAAATTTCCAAGAAAATTCATATTGATAGGGCACAACAAGAATTTAGCGTGTATAATTCATAAATATGAAGAGCTTACTATGGGGAAGAATAACGATGCACGTAAATGATATGCAACATTTGACGTTTTAAATTATGACTGAATGTATTCAATGTTTAAAAAAGATAAACATAACTGTTATTTCACTAAAATCTACTAACTCTTTTAGGAAAATCGAATTTCAAGACTCGCCACTTGATTTTTCTAAGAAATTGAGAAAACATATAATTATTTAAGCAGACAAAATCATTTGAAAATATAGAGGGGAGGGGAGGAGGTTTGGGGTTCAAATTTACACTTCAAGAAGGTGTTGAGCACTTGAAGCGTTTGCTAACACACGGTTGACCTACGATATTTGAATACCTTTTAAAAAGTTAATTAATTGAAGAAAAATTCATTTTTACTTGAAATAAAATAAACTAAACTTAAATATTTTAATTAAACATGAAAGTCCTAACTTTTGGAATTTAATTAAGTATAATTTACATAAATCACACAGTGCAAGTACCTAAATTACAGTTTATCCCTACTTTTTTTCAATTAACAAAAATCCCTCAAAATTAGTGTTATCCGGATACATAGCAAAGAAGCCAAATACATTAAAACAAATTAGGTACACTTTTAAAGGAAAGAGAATATAAAATTGAATTTGAATTCTCCAAATCACGCTATTCTAGTTGATTTCAATCTCTCTCAAATCTTAACATATTCAATCAAATCAGAATTCAATTTTTTTCTCTCTTAATTCTCTTCCAAATACTCTTCGAATACATCCGCAACCAATTTGAACAAAAAAGTTAGAAAGTATTCCAACATCAAATTCAATGTGGTTCTCGACCTTTCATCCAATACACAATTGGAAGAAAACTTCAATTCCATCAATTTTCTACCATCAGCAGCACCAATTTCAACTTGAATACCATAAATCATCTTATTTCGTAAAGATATCTTTTAATCTCCATCTTATCTTTTTCTAACCCACCATCTAAACTTTTCTTTTCTTATCGCACCCCTCGTTTTCTTAACTCTTCCTTTGACCAATGGTTGCGGGGGAAAACCTTGACCCCATTATGTTCCCCCAAAATCACAAACCCAAAAGAAACACTAATGAAAAATACCGGCTAGAAAAACAACCAATCGTTGCATACTTTATTAATTTCTTTAATCATATTTCTTTACTATTTTTTGTATCTTGTTGTGTTTGTGATATACTGTACTTTATTGAAGATACATTATATATGTAATTTGTTATAAAATCATCAAAATGTATTAGATTATATTTAGATTTTGTACCTTATATTAAGTATAAGTTAGTTGTTTGATTGTTTGTGACCGATACATTAAAATAACTATTTTATGGAATGTATCACTAATTTCTTTAATGTTAAGGTTGTTGCATCATTTGAATATCTATATTCAGTCTATGAAATTTGCTTTGAAAGATAAGTATGCATTTGTGGAATATTATAAGTTGATAAGATACATTTTAATATAATGTCTCATTTTGTAGTTGATAATAAAATATATGATATAATAGGGTTGAGAAAGAAGGATGTATGTGAGCTAAAATAAAGTGTATCTATAAACATATCATTTTGTAGTTCATAATAATGTATTTGATACAATAAAAATATCAACTATTATGTATTTATGTATCATGCCCATAAAATTGTGCATGCTACATCACTACTTATAACTTTAACTTTAGGGTAAAGAGATATCTGATAATGAAAGATACAAAATACATGTACTGTGTTGTCTAGTCGTCTTTTAATTTATGATCTCTAGATTGATATATTACTCATGATCCAATGAAAGATTTCTTGTTGTCTATAAAACCTTTCAAATTTGAGTATGATTGATGATATTTTAAAGAATTTGAAACATGTAAATGATACATTATGTAGTGTTTGTATCAACAACATTTATGTTGAACAGGATAATCGAATATTCAATAACATTAGGGTTATATATCAACACCTTAAATATATTTATATGATACACTAAATAAAACAAAAACTAACTGTGACAATGATGTATCATATCAGTGATGACATTATAGAAGGGTAATTTAAGAACAAAAACAAATGAGATACATTGAAAATCTTTATCTTTTATAATAATAGTCGCGTAATGGTGGATCCAACTTCCCCTCCCCCCTCTTTTTTGGGTACTTTTTCAATTATAGATTTAAAGCTCAAGCATGTGTCCTTCTTCGATTTCTATGCTCACAATTGTATCACAAATATAATTTGATATTGTGTACGGATAAATATTCTTCTAAATTTGGATAACCATAGAATATACGTAGAAACACTTGATACATGATAAAATGATACATTTGACTACTTCTTTTCATTTTAAATGTAGTTTCACCAGCAAAAGAGGATCTCCTAGAAACAATTTTGTTGCAAGAAGCAATATGGATACATCATCTCTTTTACCTTTCCCATATGCATTTTGTGAAGGTGAAAATGGAAGAAATCCGATAATTCTTTGGAAAAAATTGTGAAGCGAAAACTTACTTGAATTTTTTTGAAAAAATTGTGGAGCGATACTACTGAATGGAGAGAGAACAAATCTGAAAATTAAAAAAATGAAGGAAGCAAACATTGAGGGAGTGAAAATAGGAAGAGATAGAGGGAATGAAAATAGGAAGAGGTTGAGGGAGTAAAATAAGGAGTAGAAATAGAAAGAGAAAAGTGTATAACTTTATGTATCTGGAACAATACGTTTTGAAGGTAAAAGAGAGATTTTAGAAATATTTTTAGATGGTAGGGAATAATAGAAATTATGGAAAATAAAGGTGTGTATATATATAATTTATCCTTTAATTATTAAATGAAGAGAAACTTTCAAAAATAGGTACTATAATAAATTTAATTATTCTCCATAGTTATAGTTTGAATAATTACGGGTTGTAGCTACAATTATTCAGCTGCCTCGTTTGTACAATTCGTGAGTAAATTTGTATAATCAATTTTTTTTTATAAATTTGAAGTAACAAATTTATACAAATACAAACATAAGAAGTGTAAATAGTTTTACGAATTATATCATACAAATTTTGAATTATACAAAGTTATTCAAATTATATTATACAACTTTTGAATTGTACAAACGTGCGAATTATACAAAAACAAAAAGTTGAGTCTCATAATTATAGTTAAAAGTAGGTTATGAATTGTAACTAAAGCAAACAATAGTTATGTTGAGTAATTAACCAATATACGTTTACTTATATGCGTAAATATCCCAACCAACAAACAATACAAGGTTAGAATTAGTAAAATAAACAAATAAATAAGAAAAAGGGAGACATATTGAATTTGAGTCTCTTTTCCAAAATTCTAAATCTCATTGGGCTTTAGACCCAAAACTTGTCATTGAACCCCGCTGAAAATTCAAATGGGTTAGACCATATAATTCTTCCACCCGCCACTAATTATTTTGGGATGATACACAAAGGACTTGGGCTTCTGGCCCTTTTTCTCTCCCAAACAATTGTGTATACACCAAGTATATGAGTCATATTTTTTGACCCATCTTCTTGTATATCGAATTGTATACAAAAGTAGAAACCTAGTTAGTTTTCAAACACACGTATTTCCTTATTTGATCCTTATTTTCTTTATAACCTTATATTTCTCTGTTGCTATTTTCATCTTTACTGTCAATCAGTTCATGCCCCCTCAAACACTGAAGGTAAAATCGAGTTCTATAAAAAGGATTTCAGGGTTCAAAGAATTTGGGGAGGGGGGGAACGAGTAGAGAAATTGGATAAGATTTTGGATTATTTCAATTGAAATTTCAAAATCTATTTCAAGGACAACCAAAACAACTCACTCTTGTATCAAATCGCCAATTCCACAACAAATCGGAACAAACAAGCAATGGAAGCCGTTCAAATATAGTGTTGTATGTTTAGTAATTTAGATAACACAATTTGAAATTTATATATTTTTTAATACTATGTTTTTAGAGATTATCTCGAGTAATTCATGTGTATGGTCAAACCACCCTCACCATGAGAGTAACCTAAAGTTTAAGAAATTAGGTGAAACTATTAATTTGAGTGTTGCACGCCACATACTATCTTTTAACACTTTCTGAAACAAATGATCTTACTGAAAAGCCAAAAAAATAACCATTAAATATTCGAGAATAGTTCAGAACTACAAAAGAAAAAAGACATGGCTTACATAGCAAAGTATTTTCTTAGCCTTAAATAACATATAGAATTCAATGTTTTTATTAGGCTTCTTCATGTTGGCCCTTTTCTTTCTTTTTTAAAAATGAATTTTCAAAAATTTATTGATGAAGGAACAATTGGTTACAAATTCATATGGGTCTACTACTCATATCTAAAAAGACAAACAAAATTGAAAATAAAAGAAATAAAAATAAAAGACATAGCCCATTCACATAGCCTATATCCTCTCAATAAACATGTCCATTCATTTAGGGATTCCTAATCTAGCTTCTCGTCATTATAACGTTCCCCTGAAACACCTGAGAAAGTGTTCCCTCAACTATCAAGAGTATATGTTTTCCACTTCCCTTACTTTCATCTTCATGCTAATGAGAAGGATGCTATAGCCCATTTTCGATTTCTTGCGGACTTGTTCTCCTGCAGCTATTTCTGGAATGAAGTGTAGCGGTATCTTAGTTAAAGCTTCTTCAAAGTTATAGCGTCTCGATCTACCTAACATCTTCCCAACTATTTTCTTATTTGTGTAAACCTTAGATATGGAGTGTTTTATATGTCATTATTTAGGATTCTCCTCCCTTTCGCCTCCATGCTATTGAACTTTGTAAATGTGCAATTTCCATTTTCTATAGCTATGTTTATGAAGTAGTCTGCAAGTTGATTCCCTTCCTTCACTATGTGTTGGAACCTGTGTTTCTTGCCATGTAAACATTCTCTAATTTCTTCCACTCTTTCAAGTATTATCCACGGACATGCCCACTTTCCTTCTAATACTTTGCATAATACCATGGAATTTGTTTGAATAATTATCTGATGATGATGTGATTGTTTGCATTACCTACTTTCTGCTAGAATAACATTTGCTTCTGCCACTATGTTCGTAGTATCTTCTAGATGAAGTCCTTTGGAAGGATGACATATCTATTCTTGAGCACATCATGCATACCAACTTCTTGACAAATATTCGCGGAGAGTAATGGGCGAGAAACATACCGCCACGACCGGAGTCTACACCTTGGAAGTGCCGGCACTCAAAGACCATTGCTGATCCCCAAGCGAACCCTCATCTTGGCCAACTATAAGTGGAAGACTAACTTAAGCATGCAAAAGCTTAAAACTGAATAAAAATCAATAACTCAAATATAAAACTTTAACTTAAAAGATTAACTCTGAATAAAATAATATATTAAACTCGCCATAAAATAGACAACTTAAGTATTTAACACATTTAATAAAATAAATGAACAATACAAACTTCTTTACTAAATTGACAATCTATGAAGCCTCTAAATAATAAAGATGAAAGTCAGGATAAGACCCACGACATCCTGAGTAAACCAAAAAGTAGTCCTTCGGAAGTAAGTAGACTCACCATAGCTAACTGCAACTCTCGGATGTATCAATGAAGCTCCTGTTGAAGATCCTGAATACCTGTGTCTGCATCATGAGAAGATGCAGACCAATTGGCTCAGTACATGAAATGTACAAACATGCAAGGTGAATTCTAAAGCATAACATAAGCTTGAACTTGATAAAAATGGAAGCACACTTATCTCTTTTCAAACTTACTCAACTCAATGAATACTCAAGGATAATCAAAACTACTCAAACTTACTCAACTCAGAATTACTCAAGGATAATATACTCAACTCAGAGATTAGATACTCGACTCATAAATGAGATACTCAACTTCAAAGATATGATATTTGACTTTGGTACTCAACTCAATATAAAGAAAGAATACACATGCAATATATAGGAAGCTTTATAAAACATTAAAAAGCAACTTATGCAATAACAAACTCAACTTTACTTATATAACAAATTAATATAATTTTTGTGAGAGATTTTCTAACTGCCAACCATCAGTATGAGCCTAAGTGATGGTACAACGTTTTACCTCACGCTGCCAAGGACCATCCTATACCTTGCCATCGTATAGGACCTTACTTAACTTAGTGGATTCACTAGCTTAACTTACATGATCGTCTAAAAAGTATAACCCGTTAATACCCATGATGCTACATGTTTTTGATGGAGAATTGAGTTAATTGTGAACTCTTATCCCCACATTGGTGCTCAATACTACTCCTAAAATGTACTTAAGCTCATGCTTTTAACAACTTCCTTCCTTTGGGTTGAAATAATTGCTCAACACTTGCTTTAAAGAGCTCTCTTGGGATCAATATTTCCTTTAATTGTTCAAAACTCTTTTGGGAAATCTAAGGTTCCTCTAAACTTAAATGTGAAAACATTTATAAAATTTTAGAGAATACTTAGTTCCCTTATAACTTTTGAGAAAGGAACTCAACTCTCTACTCTTTGCTTAATTTGAAACTTGAGTCTTGAATCAACTCTTAGAGAATACTTAGTTCCTTTCATTTCTTGAAGAAAAGACTTCAAATTTTTACTCTTTACTTTAACTTGAAACTCCAGCCTTAAAACAAAGTTAAAAAGTTTAATAAAGACTCTTGAAAATATTTAAGAAACTTTACTTTGACGTGCTTTTTAACTTCTAAACTTAACTCTTAACTCATTTGTCTTTGATCTTAACTTTCCTTGAATTCTATTATGGATACAAGGTTCATAATATCATATTTATGGATGATTTCATGATATTTAACTTGGAGGGTTCATGCAGAATTATGAGCATGAACTACTCAACTCAAGGACTCAAAGACACTTCTTATCTCAGGATTTTTTGTCCTATAAGGTTCATGCGGAATTATGGGCATGCACTACTCATCTCAAGGACTTCACATGTAATAGTTCCATGATTAGGAATATAATCTCAAAAGGAATAAGGAACTCAATACTCAAGACTTAAAACTTGGATATACTACTCCTCTCAATGATACTCAATTTGTGGAGTTCATCTGGAAGTTATGTGCATGAAAAATTTGACTCGAAGGTCTAAGTAACCATATGGAAATCATGTATAAAAATGTTCTCATTCTCTTACTTACTTCCTCAAAATTTAGTTCATATCAATAGTTTACCTCAAAGGACTTACAATTGAATTCAAAAGGCTTTCTTGAATTCTTCATTTGACTCTCTCTTGAATGTGAATTATGAATTCAAGAGTTTTGGTTAATGAAATGAAGGATATACTGATGACAAGGTAGAATCATTTATAAATTCTCTTCATCCTCATACTCACCTGCTCAAGTCTTGAAACAAGTTATTAGAATTTGTAGAAGACTCCTCAAAAGGACTCAAAGGGACTTTCTCAAAAGGTTCGGAGTAACTCTCAAAACTTAATCTTAACTTTACCTAGATTTTGAATTATTAATTAAAGGTTATTATTCATGTTATGAATGATTTCTAAGTGTTTAAAAATAATTTAAAGTGTTTAGGATCGAAAGAGGTGAAGATACACTTCAAATGAGCTCAAACAGGACAATCGATGGAATAAGAGTGGGGGCAGGCGACCCTGGCATGTTCCAAGCATGGGGAGCCAACCGCTAACTTCAGAGACTGCATTTGGGCACACTGCAGACGCACCGCACCAGCCCCTTGGGTGCATATGGGGCGCACTGCACCAGCCCTTCCCCAGGCAACATTTCAACGATTCGCCTCTTGTTTTCTGACACTAAATCTCTTTTAATCGATTTATTTTCTCAAGTTTTCCTTAGATTAAATAATAAAACCTAAGTACACACTAAGGAACTCCAAAACACACTCAAAAAAATCACATTAATCTCAATAAATCATCAAAACCACAACAAGACAAGATTTATGATGAACCTCAAAAACACTTATCAAGAACTTAAATCCTTCAACTTTTTGAAAATTAAATTTCGCTGAAATTAACATGTTTGGCGTGTGGGTCAACTAACCCAACACTATGTAAGCTTACGTACCTATTAGGGGTTAAACCCATGGCAAAAATCTGCAACTAAACCCAAGAACATTGATGAACACCTTCATCCTTTCCCCTTCTCTTTTTTTCTCTTCTTGAACTCTCAATCAAAACCCTAGGCATATATTATGATTATAAAACTGAATCTAAAAGGATATACCCTAAAATATTACTAAAAACGAATTAAATCTGATTGGGTATGGACAGGACAAAAATACCCCTCATATTATTGGCTAACTTTCCTTAACCGGATAACCTAACTTCAACAGGTTATATCTCACTCATCTGAACTCAAAACTTAGCAAAATTGGTGGCGTTGGAAAGATATATCAAATATAGTTCATATGATATCATTTAGCACACATAACTCATCTTGTTCTTGGATTTATGATTATTTGAAGTTGACCCAAAACTCATACTTAGCTTAATTCTCAAAATTTCAGATTTATGTTATTTCTAATTTAATTGTTTTTGGAATTCAAGGTGTTAAATCTAGTGACCTGGACTTAGTACTTAAGAAAATTTTAATTTCCGTGGTAAAAATCTCACTCACTACAAAGAAAAGTTTGAGTTTTAGTTTAAATTTTTTTTGGAGTGTTACAATATCTTCCCCTTGGGATCATTGTCCTCGAATGACAATTGGATTCAGTATGGAAAGAGTTACTCTTACTAGGGTATATTTCTAAAAGTATGCTCTTACTATATAAAAGCTTAGCCTAAAATCCTTAGGTTCGGGTCTATACATCTCTATGGGGAATCTCATCTCAAACTATTACTCTTTACCACCACATTCAAGCTTAGTATTCTAACAACTCCATGGACTCCTACTAACCAACTCCTTAAGATTTTCTCAATACTTGACTCAAGTTCTGATTTCCTCATCTCCCCTTTAGGTCAAAAGCTTCTACTTGAAAGATATGGACCTATTTTATCATCTTTAAAGGGTCTACATCTTCTTTTACTCTAACACTCCATAAGCGGTACTAAAACCTCTTGCTAATTACATACCCTCTCAGCAAACCATTTAACACATTTGTTGCTTTTCATATTACCAGTCTTTGGATCATGACAATCATCTCAAATTCAAGCTTAATGTTCATTACTAAACCTGAATATTAATATGATTTCTCGCTTACTATACTATACATCAATACTAGTATAACAATTTAGAAATACTTGTCCCCTAGGAGCTCATGACAATTAGTCAATCCTTACCTCTCAATATGCATACTCTAATTACCATCACATTCCACTTCACAACTTAAGTACTACTTACTCACTTACTGTGCATTATCTCCCATATAACTTATCATCCTCTGAATATTATGAGGTTTTCCTTTCAAAATTCATAAGCCTAGATTAGATGTATCACTTTATGAATACTCTTGTTCTTCTGTATAATCACCATTCACACTTGGTCATTACTAACACGATGACACGTCACCGCGATTCCTTTCTATCTACAACACACTCTACCTCCTATGATGAAATCTTCACAACTTATCACTTCTTAGTCTACCCATAAGGGTAAACTCCTTATCAAAACTTACTGGGTGCATGCCTATACCAACATAGTTTGGTAAACACCATATCCTTTACTTAGATAACTAACTTCGACATACTTTCCTCTAACTCTAGGCTCTTTCACTAATATTGCTCATGATCTCGCAACTCATGCTACTCTTCCGGGTGAAAATCATACCCAAGCTCTAATCGTACTATCTCATAAAGATCTAAGCTGAAACAAGATTTAGGAAATGAGTACAACTCGCTTTTAGCTCAAATGCACGATTCATATGAATATGAGGGCATTCTATGAAACTAAATACTTGACTTATTCTTGGGATTCTCTCAAGCACCTCTAGAGGTCTCATGACTTCCTCAAAACTCTTGCTAAGAACAACTAATTAACATAGAACTGACTATAAATTTCAACCACCTCTAGTATAATGGGTAGTCAAATGATTTTGAGAAATGCACAAGTACGAATAAATCTCTACGACATAGCTCTATTTCATAATTAAGAGTATGAAAGAAGGGGAACTTATCTTAAAATTCTGTAATCCCTCATTTATAGAAGTGGGCCCCTCACAACCATGCATAAACAAGATCCTACTTGATGAGACTTCATAGACACCAAGGACACTTAAACCTGACTCTGATACCAAGTTTGTTATGACCTGAGTCTACACCCTGGACATGGATGACACTCGAATACCATTTATGATCCCCAAGCGAATCCTCATCCTGGATGACTACAAAAGAAAGACTAACTGAAGCATATAAAAGCTTAAAACTAAATAAAATTCAATAACTCAAATACAAAGCTTTAAATTTAAAGATTAACTCTGAATAAAATAATATATTAAACTCTCCATAAAATAGACAACTTAAGTCTTTAAAACATCTAATAAAATAAATGAATAAAAGATACTTCTTAACTAAACTGACTATCTATGAAGCCTCTACCTGATAAATATAGAATTCGGGAAAAGACCCACAACATTTTGACTAAATCAAAAAAAAGTAAAGGAAATCCTCCATAAGCAAGGAGGCTCACCATAGCTAACTCAAATTCTCAGGTGTATCAACGAATCTCTTGTTGAAGATCTTGAATACATGTGTCTGCATCATGAGAAGATGCAAGTCATTTGGCACAATACATGGAATGTATGAGCATGTAAGTAGAATTCTAAAGCATAATATAAGCTTGAACTTGATAAAAATGGAAACACACTTACCTCTTTGAACTTACGCTACTAAAGGAATACTTAAGGATACTCAAAAATACTCAAACTTATTCAACTCATAAGTACTCCAAGAAAACATACTCAACTTACAGATTAGATACTCAACTCAAAGATTAGATATTCAACTTCAAAGATATGATATTTAACTCTGGATACTCAACTCAATATAAAGAAAGAATAAGCATGCAATATATAAAAAGCTTTATAAAACATTAAGAAACTTATCTCATTAATGAAAATTCAATAACAAACTAATTTTTACTTATATAATAAAGTAATACAATTTCTTTGAGAGATTCTCTAACTGAAAACCAACACTACGAGCATAAGTGATAGTACAATATTTTACCTCACGCTGCCGAGGAGCATCCTATACATTGACATCGGTATAGGATTTTACTTAACTTAGTAGATCCACTAACTTAACTTACATTATCATATAAAAAGTATGACCCATTAATACCCATGATGGCTACATGGTTTTCATGGAGACTTGAGTTAATTGTGAACTCTCCTCCCTATATCAGTGCTCTATAATACTCCCAAATACTTTAGCTCATTCTTTTAAAAGAATCTCTTTTCTTTGGGTTGAGATAATTTCTCAACACTTAGCTTTAAAAAGCTCTCTTGGAATCAATGTTTCCTTTTCTTGTTCAAGGCTCTTTTGGGAAATCATAGTTTCCTCTAGACTTTAATGTGAAAACATTTATAAACTTTTAGGGAATACTTATTTCCCTTATAACTTTTGAGAAATGAACTCAACTCTTTACTCTTTGCTTAATTTGAACCTTGAGTCTTTAATCAACTCATCGGGAATACTTACTTCTCTTATATTTCTTGAAGAAAATACTTCAACTTGTTACTCTTTAATCAACTCATAGGAAATACTTAGTCCCTTATATTTCTTGAAGAAAAGACTTCAACTTTTTACTCTTTACTTTAAGTTGAAACTCGATATTTAAAACAAAGTTAAAAACGTTTAATAAAGACTCTTGAAAACCTTGAATAAACTTTACTTTGACTTGCTTATACTTCTACACTTAACTCTTAACTCCTTTGACTTTGATCTTAACTTTCCTTGAATTGGATTATGGATTCAAGGTTCATGATATCATATTTATGGATGATTTCATATTGTTCAACTTGGAGGGCTCATGCGGAATTATGAGCATGAACTACTCTACTCAAGAACTCAAAGACACTTTTTATCTCAAGATTTTTTGACTAGTAAGGTTCATGAAGAATTATCGGCATGCACTCCTCATATCAAGGACTTCATAGGTAACATGTAATAGTTTCATGATTAGGAATTTAATCTCAAAAGGGATAAGGAACTCAATACTCATGACATAGAACTTGGAGATACTACTCCTCTCAATGATACTTAATTTGTGTAATTCATGCTTAAGTTATGGGCATGAACAACTCGACTCAAAGGTCTAAGTAAATATATGAAACTCATGTATAAAAATCTTCTCATATTTTACTTACTTCATATCAATAGTTTACCTCAAAGTATTCACAATTAAACTCAAAAGGCTTTCTTGAAGTCTTCTCTTAACTCTCTCTTGAATGTGAATTATGAATTCAAGCGTTTTGGTTCATGACATGGAGGATCTCATGATGACAAGGTAGACTCATGAATAAATTATTTTCATCCTCATACTCACTTGCTCGAGTTTCTTTGAAATAACTTACTAGAAGTTGTAGATAACTCCTCAAAAGGACTCTCTCAAAAGGTTCAGAAGAACTCTCAAAACTTAATCTGCACTTTACCTTGATTTTGAATTATTAATTCAAGGTTACGATTCATGTTATAAATTATTTTTAAGTGTTTAAAATTAGAATAAAGTTTTTAGAATTAAAAGGAGTGAAGATACACTTTAAATGATCTCAAATGGGACAACCGACGGAAAAGGAGTGGGGGCAGGAGACCCTGGCGTGTTTCGGGTGGGGGGTGCCAGCCCCTAATTTCAGAGACTTCATTTGGGCGCACTGCAGGTGCGCATCTGGGGCGCGCTGTGCTATCCCCTCCGCAGACAACGTTTCGACAAATTTTGCCTCTCGTTTTCTAACCCTTAATTATTTTAATCGATTTCTTTTCTCAAGTTTTGCTTTGATTCAATTATATAACCTAAGAACACACTAATGAAATCCAAACAACACTCAAAACAATTACATTAATCTCAAGAAATCATCAAAAGCCCAACAAGACAAGATTAATAATGAACTCAAGAACACCTATCAAGAACTTAAATCCTTCAACTTTTTGAAAATGAAATTACACTGAAAATAACATGTTTGGCATGTGGGTGAACTAACCAACACTATGGAACCCCTCCATACAAAAAAAAGGAAGAGATGAGAAAAATAAAAGAGAGAAAATACAAGGGAATGAAAAAGTTATGGAGTAACGTTGTGAAAGTGCAAAGAAAATGGGATTTCCAACGGTCCATGGAAAGTGAATAATGGTATGCCTTGTGAGCACAAATGAAAATGATGAACAAAGGGAAAGAAAATGTTGTTCACACCACATTTCATGAGGACTACAACCATTGATCCTAAATGACCATACCCTTGCACTCAAACCTATTACAAGCCTTAAAAAAGACCTTTATCTTGAGTGAGCTAAAACAAAGGTTGATCGGAAAATATGGACTAACCTATAGGTGAGGTTATGCATTGTTTCATCTTTTTGAGTGTGAGCGTTACATTGATTCCGTAGCTTTAAATTGCGAATCATTGAGTGTGAATATGGAACCATCCTTTGTGTGAGGGCATTTGAATAACTTTTTTGATCTTGAACTTGCATTTGAAGCAAGTATTGTTAATTTGAGATTCTTTGACAATGGTGAGTCACAACTTGAATCATTGAGTGTACAATTGATTCTTGCATGAGTAATTTAAGTCTTGTTATGTGCATTCATGATTTAGTCTTGTGTAGAACTGTTTAAGACATCTTTTTCGAACTGATGAACTTGAGTTTTACTTGAGTACAAACAAAATTTTAAGTTGGGGGTGTTGATGAGTACATGATTTTGACTCTTTTAGGGCTTGATTTTAATAGATTTGGTGTCCTCAAATGCATATTTTGTGCAATAACTGTTTTAAATTCTTGAATTTCAGGTATTTGAATTGATGAACAAATCATGGACACTATTGAGTAAAAAGGAACAAGGTAGCGGAAAGAATGAAGAAGAAAAGGTTTGACAATCGCCCAACCCATAAGGTGAGTCGCCGAATGACCCATGGTATCACCTAATGTTCCAGTGTGCCAAGCCCTAAAAGATAAAATCAAGTCGGCTATAGAAATGAGTAGTTTTCAAGTCCTCAAACAATCCATGACACAGTGTTACATCGCCAAAGTTACAGAATTTGAAGATGTTGAAGGCCAAAGCAAAAAGGTGATGATACTGACTAAAGGGTAGACTGCCGAGTGGATCGGCGATTCCAACTTATTGCGCCGACCTTCGCAACACATTTTTGGCGACTATAAATACATTTTAAATTCTTAATTTAGTATCAGTTATCAATATTAGAGTTTTATTTTGAGAACAGAGTATTGAGACAATATTTCCTTAACTTTGAATTTTTCCATTTATGATAAACTAGAAGGGGGTATTGAAGATTCTTCATCTTAGACCTTAGAAAAGAAAAAAATTAATCTTACCTAGTTGATGAAAATGAAATTTGGTAACATTTTTTTAAATCTTTTTATGATGTCTAAATAAAAACCCAATTCTTGGGGTGTGATTATGTGATTGTGAGTTGATTTATCTGCTGCATATTGTTACTTGATAGTGTAAATGCTATTTAAAAGTGATTTAGTTTGCTAATTTTGTCTTAATCTAAAGGGTTGTACTTGCAAATGCAACTCTATCTTCATATTTTTAGCTTGGTTGAGCGAGATGTTTAAAAACCAATATTACTATTTGATGGTCTGTGGGTATTGGGTTGTCATGAGTTCAGTATGAAAGTGTTAATCCTAAATACTATGCCAAACATTCAACTCGGGAGAGTGAAAGGACTAAAGCGGAGGATGTTCTTAATTGTTGCTTATTGATGTTCGAGAGAAATCAATTTGATTCGGGTTACATTGTTTGAGATAAAGTTTATCCCCACTAAAGTCTAGCTTATTCACTGATTTACAACTATTCACTATTAATTGCAATTACTCACTTGCCTACCTTAGCCCATAATATGATAACATCCCAAGAATCCGTCTCTATATTTGTTACTTTTTATTTATTCGATATTGTAGTTGATAATTATAATGAAAACCCCCTTGAAATTTGAGACTTGTGTCACCTCAAAATTGAACTATGTTTTTATTCATAAATATATTTAGCTATGAATGATTTGAGCATATTCACATTTGGCTATCGATTATCAAATACGTACCACTCCATGGGAGAACAATACCAACACAATTTGTTGGGTGATATACTTGAAGGAATATTGATTGTATTGAAGTGTTAAACTAATAAGGGAATACATGAGAGATATATATAGGAGATATAGGAAGGAGTACTAATCCTAATAGGACTAGGATTAAGGAGTACTAATCCTAATAGGACTGGAATTAGTACACAGTAAATACTAATATTATTTAATACTATTTATTTAATACTATCTATTATTATCCCCCCTCAAGCTAAGCTGAGCGGAAGCGAACGGAAGCTTAGAACTGAGGTAATCGTGCTGTCGGCTCGGGAGAGGATTGGTGAGAATATCAGCCGGTTGTTCTTCAGTGAGTACATACTGCACAGTCATGGTGCCGGCCTGAACTTCATCGCGAACAAAGAGACAATCGGTATCAACATGCTTCATTCTGGTGTGTAGGACAGAATTCTTGGCCACACAGATGGTTGATTTGTTGTCACAATAGATAGCAGGAACAGTGTGAGTGGCGCTGAGTTCGCGAAGAATATATGTGACCCACATGGTCTCAGCAGTGAGAAGAGAAAGGGCGCGATATTCAGCTTCAGTCGAGGACCGAGAGACCTTGGATTGTTTTTTTGTACACCAGGAGATCAGGTTCGGCCCCAAAAAAATGAGAAACCCCGATGTAGATTTTCTGTCATTTTTATCATTCACCCAATCTGCATCTGAGAACCCCCGAAGCTCTAAGTCCCCGGGTCGAATGAGTAAACCACGACCAAGAGTGCCAAAAATGTACCTGAGAATGCGTTTTAGACAATGGTAATCATGTTCACTTGGTTGATGCATGCGCTGAGAAACTCGGTTGACAACAAACTGGATGTCAAGACGGGTAATGGCCAGATACTGTAGAGCCCCAATGAGGCTGCGGAAGTGGGTGATATCGACAAAAGGGGTGTCGGCTCCATTCGTAGACGAAGAGACTGCCATCGGTGTTGGTTGGCTGGTGCATTTTTCCAGTCCAGCTTTCTGCAACAGATCTCAAGCATATTTTGACTGATGAAGAAACAAGCCGCTGCCTGTCCGAGAAACCTCCATTCCCAGAAAATAATGTAACGGGCCAAGGTCCTTCATTTTGAAGGTAGTATGCATAGCTCGAGTGAAATCTTGAATGAGAGCTGCAGTAGAGCCTGTAATAATGATATCATCTACATAGACAAGAAGAATGACTGTACCATGTGCTGAATGTCGAGTAAACAGACTCGTGTCGTGTATGCAACACGTGAAGCCGAGTCCCTGGAGGAACGTTTTCAGACGTGTGTACCAAGCACGGGGGGGGGGGGGGGGCTTGCTTGAGCCCATACAGAGACTTCTGGAGTTTGCAAACATGTTGAGGGAAGCGGGGATCAACATAGCCCGGTGGTTGCGTCATGTAGATAGTTTCATCAAGCATGCCATGAAGAAAAGCATTGGAAACATCCAACTGATTGATGAGCCAATTGTTGCGCACGGTGAGTGACAGTACCAGGCGAATGGTTTCCTGCCAAATTACAGGACTGAATGTCTCGGAGTAATCAAGCCCATACTCCTGATTGTAGCCTTTAGCAACCAAACGAGCCTTGTACCTTGAAATACTGCCATCTGCATTGTGTTTAATTTTGTACACCCATTTATAGCCCACTGGGTGCCGCCCATGGGGCTTAGGTACAAGAACCCAAGTTTTCTGATCAGTCAAAGCCTTAAACTCGTCATCCATAGCATGACGCGAATAAGCATTTTTTGAGGCAACAGAGTAGGTGTGTAGGAAGGAGTACTAATCCTAATAGGACTAGGATTAAGGAGTACTAATTCTAATAGGACTAGGATTAGTACACAGTAAATACTAATATTATTTAATACTATTTCTTTAATACTATCTGTTATTAATACTGACTAACAATCATTGGCACTTAGAATTGGATGAAGTGTCCTGATACGTGAAATCATAAAGCTCCTCCTTCGACAAGTATAAACTATTAAACTTATGATCCCAAGGGGAAATGATTAGCTGAACAGTGTATACCTCTTTCAAATTTAAACATATAAGTGTAATCGTCCATTTATCCCATGAGCTTTTTGGACTCAATATGGTCTTTCTAGTGGGTTATACACACCTTGACTGTTGTGTTATCTTAGTTCAATGCACTAAATTTGGGGATTTAGTTTCTCCCTACACTAGTAAATTAAGAGTGGTTTCTGAGAGTCCGGGACCAAAACAGACAACTTAGGTTGGAACTACAAGAACCATTGGACGCATAACAAACCAATTAATTGCCGGTCATTCCGAAAAGAATTTAGTATAAAAAAGACTGGCTACAAATTTGCAAAACCATTCTTTAATATGCTGTACTTATGTTGTGGCGATGTATGTATGCCATAAATGCAAAAATGACAGTTAATATAATGCTTTTAAATAATAAGGCATAAATAAGGAAAAACAATTCAATATTTATTAACAAATAGTCAAAAAAGGTCAAGTCATTATGGTCAGAACTTACTAAATCCCAGCAGAGTCATCATTCTATTTTCAATTTTTAAAAAAGAGAAACATAAGACTTATTTCTATAAAGAATCGATTAACTCTTTTAAGAAAATCGATTTTAAAAAGTCTTCAATTAATTTTTTTTAAAAAAATTAAGAAAACCTATAATTTTTAAAAGACTTGAACAAAAAAATTATTTGATACTACAAAATGGGAGGGGGGGGGGGCGTTCAAGGTTTTAAATGACGCCGAAAGAAGGTGTTAGGGTTTTAATTTGAGATTCTTTGCATAAATTCCACATTTGATTTCTAAAATGGGACCCTTTTGAAAATCCAGATGGGGTTCCGCCCATTTAAATCTTCTTCCACCTGCCACTTTAATTATTTTGGGATACTGCACAAATAAAATGGCTTATGGCCCTTTTTTTCTCCCAAACAGTTGTGTATACACCAAGTGTATATTACTGCATATGATCCATATCTTTAGACACATCTTCCTGTATATTGGGTTGTATACCAAATGTATAGAAGATAGTCAACTTCCTAACACATGTATTTCCTTATTTGGACATGTATATAAGTATATTAAGTTGTATATTATTTTATACATTATGTATACAACCCAATTTGGACTTTTGAGGACTTGTAATTAATATCCAGGCCGTATTTGCCGCCTTAAACCTATTTATCAGCTTCACAGTTAGCTATAGGGCTGACTCGAGAGGAATAAAATGAATTTGGGACTTTATGACCCATTTCAAAATGCAAAGGAGAATATATTTGAGTCTAATTTGGACTCCAGGTTGATTTCATGCATAGAAAAATAATAAGGAAATGTTAGTATCCAATTACATCATCATCAATCTTACCAACACGATTTAATGCATTAACACATGGATTACGACTTATATGACCAAAAAATAATTTAATCAATATGACAAATGAAGAAGTACGAGGAAAAAAGACAAAATATAATTAAAATTGTTTAAGGTATAACTTAAAAAATAGACAAGCAACATCTAGTTGATACAATCTCAAAGAGGTATGGATAATCCTAGATAAATCACTACAAATTGAACATCAACAAATCTAAAACATTTTCACGAGGAAAAATTATATCAAACCAATCATATAAAAAAGAAATTGAACTCCATAATGTCAGTTTATTGTTTTTCATAAATTAAATGAAATGGGGGTAGGTAACTTATAACAACTAATAAGGGAAAAAAGATTCAAGATTAGGAATACCATATGACTAAGTTGAGAATATATGAATCACGTATGGCAACATGATGAAATCACTTTCGTACACCTAATATTACATCAATAAACACATATGACTAAGGTAATCAAGATGAAGACTGAAGATCGACATACTCACAGGTTCTATAGAAGGATTTCAAAATACAAGGGAGAAGCTCAAGATGCACACAACTAAGTTAATACAAAATTCATTTCACAAAACTAAGGAATCTTTAAAATCTAAACATATAAACAAGGAAAGATCATATAAGGACATGATGTCTTTCAAAAAGCAAAATAAAACAAGACCATTGATTCCCCTCTTTATATCTCAAAAGAACAAACCCAATTCTTTTTGCAAACATGACATCAATAGCTGAAATACAAGAGAAACACAATCCCCATTTAAGTTATGCAACAAAATAAATTAATCCAACGAGATTAGGCTAACATTAATGAGAGTTTATAGCACTGAATCAAAACAACAGAGAAAATAACAAAGAACCCTTTGAGAGAGACAAAACTACACAACCCGTGCACTCAAAAATAAAAACCAAATGAACAGTAATTAATTTCATACAAGGCGAGGTAGAGACATCCATTTGTATAGATACAAAATCAAGTTGATGAATATAACTATTGAGAGTCTGTTAGTTAGTTGATGAGTGGGTGTTACTGTTAATTAGTTGGTGGATTAACAACTAACTAATACATGAGCTGCACATGATTTTATATATAGCAATTAGTGTATAAATATTGTAATCGTACTGATCCTAATCCAATAGATTAAAATATCTGTTCTCCTTATTTTCTCTGAGCTACTCTGTTGAATGTTTCTGCCATTGATGTAGCTCGATTTACTGAAATTAACATGGTATCAGAGCAACTGTGACTGGGATCACACGTTAATCATTAGATCAAATTGATCATGTTCTTCAAAAGATGCCGGAGTCGTGATCAGAAATAGTTGCTGATCAGCAATCAGAATCAATTGCTGAAAAAATAACCAATACTCATTTACTGTATGTTCATCCTTCCGATACTCCAGTATCGGTGCTAATTCCGACGAAATTAACGGTATCAGAAAATTATGGTTTGTGGCGTAGATCTGTGACAATTGCATTGCAAGCTAAACGCAAGTTGGGCTTCGTCACAGGAAATTGCAGAAAGGATCAATTTAGTGAAGAATTACATGAAGATTGGGATACCGGTAATGCAATCAGTTTATCATGGATCATGAATACTGTCTCAATGTGTCTTCTCAGTGGAATCGTATATTCTTCGGATGCACATCACATTTGGGAGGACCTCAAGTAGAGATTTGATAAGGTAAACAGAGTTCAAATTTTCTAGTTGCATAAGGAAATTGCTACACTTTTGCAGGGCAGAGATTAGATTGTTGTGTATTTCACTAAGCTGAGAGTGCTTTGGGCTGAGTTTGATGCTCTAGTGCCTACACTTGGTTGTGATTGTGCAAAATTGAAAGAGTATATTGAACATTTACAGGGGAAACAATTGCTTCAATTTCTTAGTGGATTGAATGAGTCACATGACCAAATACGTCGCCAACTACTGTTGAAAACCGTTGAACCCTCACTAAATCAAGCTTATGCTATGCTCAGTGAGGACGAAAGTCAAAGATCATGCTCTTTTCTGGCTTTGACGGGTAAAGGAGAATACATGTCTATGCAATTCAGTAAGACTCATTCATACAAAGGCAAAAAGCCCTTCATCAAATATGATTATTGTGGCAAGGGTGGCCATATTCAATATAAATGCTACTGGCTAATAGGTAGTCCTGGACATACCGACGATTCGAACAAGTTTTCTAATAATGAATTTAAGAAGAAACAATATCCTCTAAATGTTGAGAAGAAGCCTTATCACCAAAAATTTGATAAGAAACCATCAAATTCAGGCTTTGAGAGAAAGAAAAATTTTGCAGCACACAATGTTATGAATGGGAATGATAGATCCGAGTCTAATGAATTTAGTGGATTTGGTCGACTTGCATTTACTGATGAACAATATCGACAACTCCAACAGTTGTATGGGAGGAATGGGCCTAGGTTCTCTAATAAGCAATACAAGCAAATGTAGGAACTCCTGAATGAAAGGAAGGAATCTCCTGATCATCAAATCAATTTAGCAGGTACTGTTACTTCTTTATTAACCGAAATTGGCTGCAATGCCTGGATCATAGTCTCTGGTGCTACACATCATATAACCTATTCCATTAATATGCTAAAAGATTTAGTTGAGATTCCAACATCTAATAGTCAACAGGTTCATTTTCCATATGGAGGAATTTCTGATATCACAAATATATGATCTACTGATTTTCTAGAAGATATGAAAGTGGATAATGTCTTGTATGTTCTCGCCTTCAAGTATAACTTATTGTCAGTCTCAAAACTAACCAAGAGTCTATCATGCTCTGTCACTTTTCCCCCTGATTTTTGCATATTCTAGGATCTTTACAACGGCAGGGTAAGAGGGATTGGTAAGGAAGACGGAGGACTATATGTTGTTATGCAAAGCTTGAAGGGCGACTGTTTCATTAATGGTGATTTAAGATCCACAGAACCAGAAGCGAAGTCCATAACTACTGAGATATGGCATCAAAGAATAGGACATCCATCATTGCAAGCTATGCGCATGCCTGGATTGGTTGCAAAAAACTCAGCTGCTAGTGCAACTAAAGATTTTCCAATATGTCCTTTAGCCAAACAGAGTATATTAGTATTTCCTCCTAGTGTTTCTAGAAGTGTCAAGTCTTTGGAACTGATTCATCTCGATGTTTGGGTTCCTTACAGAACTCCTACTCATGATAAGAAACATTTGTTTCTCACTATTGTTGATGATTACACTAGATATAGTTGGGTTTACATGTTGCAGATGACGAGTGAGGTAATCACTGTATTGAAAGTCTTTCTTGTGCTTAATAAAGACTCAATTTAATACTGTCTTCAAAGTTGTTAGATCAGATAATGGCACTGAATCTTTTAACAAACCGTGTCATGATCTTTTTGATACTTATGGTATTGTTCATCGAAGTAGTTGTGTATATGCTTCTCAACAAAACGGTATTGTTGAAAGGAAGCATAGACATATTTTGAATGTGGCAAGGGAACTCAAGTTTCAAGCTAATATCCCTGCTACATACTGGGGTGAATGTATCCAAGGTGCTGTTTATCTCTTGAACAAACTTCTGACTCAGATTTTGAAAGATCATTATCCTTATGAGTTACTATATAAAAAGGGTCCCTCACTTACTCATTTGAGAGTGTTTGGTTGTCTTGGTTATGCCACTAACTTAGTGAAGTTTGATAAGTTTTGATATAAGGTCTAAACCTGCTATCTTGATGGGGTACTCCTCCACTCAAAAAGGATATATGTTACATGATTATGCTACTAAGCAATTTTTCGTAAGCGGAGACGTTTTTAAATAACATTTGTTTCCATTTTCCTTATCCTCTAGCAGAATACTAGTCTATCCTCCATCTCCTTATAGGAAGGATATGTCGCCAGAATTAGTCGATCATGAGATAGAAGACTATAATAATGTGGATTTTGTGGTAGTTCATCCAATAGAGGGCCCTGAAAATGCTATAGATAATGCAGATGCTATGGAGGATGATATTGATGATGTTGTGGAATGTGCAAAAGATAATATAGAATATGTTGAGGATACTATTCATCATACTGCAAATAAGGGAAATGATCTTGTAGTTAAACTCACTCTTGAGCCTCATGCATATACACAAGATCCAAGAAGGTCAGGCAGAACCATTAAACCACCATTATGGCTTGAAGTCTATGTTATTGCAAAAGGAAAGGGTAAATAATCTTATCGCATATCCAATTATGTGTCTTATCTCAAGTTATCTACAAAGTGCAGGATAATATTGGTTAATTTCTCAGCATAACTAGAACCACAAAATTTTCAAGAAGCATCTAGGATGATATATGGGTGGCAGCAATGAAACAAGAAGTTAAGGCATTAGAAGACAATAATACATGGGACATCGTTGATCTTCCAAAAGGCAAAAATCCCATTGGCTCTAAGTGGATATACAAGATAAAATATCAGGAAAATGGAGAGGTAGATAGATACAAAACAAGGCTAGTTGCAAAAGGATATAGTCAAAAAGAGGGGATTGATTATCATGAGACTTTTTCTCCTGTAATAAAGATGGTTACAGTGAGGTCCTTTATACCACTAGCACCATCTAGAGGATGGAATCTATGTCAGATGGATGTAGATAATGATTTTCTTCAAGGTGATTTAGATGAGGAGGTTTACATGGAACTCCCACAAGGTTTTCAGAAACAAGACAAAAGCAAGGTGTGCAAGCTGAACAAGTCTTTATACGAGTTAAAGCAGGCTTCAAGGCAGTGGAACATCAAGTTGACAGAAGCTTTAATAGATGTTAGATATTGTCAAAGCAAATATGACTATTCCATGTTTACCAAAAAAATGGATAGTGACATTGTGATTATATTGGTGTATGTAGATGACAATGTTGATCACGGGTAGTAGTGAAGCTGTCATACATGACACAAAGAAAGTGTTGCACAAAAAAAATCAAGGTCAAAGATTTGGGAGAGTTGAATTTTTTTCTTGGAATAGATATCCTGAGGTCTAAAGACTATGATGAATGCACTGGAAATAAGGATGATGCATTACTTGTACATATAACAGGATACCAAAGGATAATTGGGAAGTTGTTGTACTTAACAACAACAAGACCAGACATAAGCATTATTGTACAAATCCTTAGTGAGTTTATGTAGGGACCCAAGAGGTCACATTGGGATGCAACATTAAGGGTTGTTAAATATTTGAAGAAAACACCAGGTCTAGGTTTCATGTTAAGAAGTGATGCAGCTGATTCACTGAGTTGTTTTTGTGATGCAGATTGGACTGCTTGTCCAAACACCAAGAGGTCAATTTCAGGTTTCCTTATCAAATTTGGGAAATCCTTGATATCTTGGAAATAAAAAAACAACATACTATTTCACAAAGTTCTGTAGAAGCAGAATACAGAAGCCTAGCAGATGCAACTAGTGGTTTGACTATTGGGGTTGTTTAATGAGTTGGGAGTTAAAGTAAAGGCACCAGTTTATGTGTACTGTGATAGCAGGGCTGCTCTACAAATAGAGGCTAACACCATTTCTTATGAACACACCAAGCACATAGAGATTGACTGTCACTTTGTGAGGGATGAGATTAAAGAAGGGAAAGTACAGACTCATCACATTGGAACCATAGAACAACAAGCAGATATCCTTACAAAAGGACTTGAAAGGAGTCAACATGTAAACTTGTTGCAGCATCCAGCTTGAGGGGGAGTCTTGAGAGTCTGTTAGTTAGTTGATGAGTTGGTGTTACTGTTAATTAGTTGGTTGATTAACAACTAACTAATATATAAGCTGCACGTGATTTTTGATATAGCAATTAGTGTATAAATATTGTAATCATACAAATCCTAATCCAATAGAATGAAAATATCTGTTCTCCTTCTTTTCTTTGAGCTACTCTGTTGAATGTATCCGCCATTGATGTAGCTCGATTTACTCAAATTGACAATAACGTCCAACATATAATGTCAAAGTAACTTCACTGATACTTGCCTCAAACATAAAATGTTGAACAATATGATAAATCACGATGTTTGAGAAAAAAAAAGAAAAAAGAAGCCAAGTTATTGCATCTAAAAACAGTAACACAACCTATAACTTCAATACTAACTAGTTGAGATTCTTCCTTTTCCTCAAAAAAAGTAAATGTACCAATTGTAAGGAAACTCAAACTCTTAATTGACGAACTCCGGGCTTAAATGACATGCCAAGAAACACATTTTTTAATCTTCATCAACTAAAGAATGTAAACTAAAAAAACCAAACGAGTGATTACTGGATATCAATTAACAGTAAACCATGAAGGAACAAATGCAATCGAGAAAGAAAGAAGAAGAATCAAAAGACCACTTGAGTTCATAAAACAGAACATCAAATAAACGAGTTTAGCTCTCAAGAAATTTACCTTATGGGAAGCACCGAATTGAGATAGATGAGTTGAAGATAACGAGCTTCCACCATCATTAGAACTTTACCGGAAATCATTGAATGAAAATCTTCCAGAGAAAAACCTTAAATAAATCATACCAAAAAAAAAACTTTGGACTATGTGACTCGATTTCTATGTAAGATTTTCTTTCACTGTTGCTATTTTCGTCTCTACTGTGTATCATTTCATGCCCCCTCAAACACTAAAGGTAAAATTTTGAGCTATATAAAGGGGATTTCGGGCTTCAAAGAATGGGTGAACGGGTAAAAAATTAGATAATATGATGGATTCTTTCGATTCAAAATTCAAATCCATTCCAAGGACAACCAATACAACTGACTATTAAACCAAAATCCCCGATTCCACAACAAATCAGAACAAACAAGTGATGGAAGTCGTTCAAATATAGTGTTGTATGTTAAAGTAATTTAGAAAACATGATTTGAATTGTAATTTAGAAAACATGATTTGAAATCTATCTTTTTCTAATACTATGTTTTTGGAGATTATCCCGAGTAAATAATGTGTATTTCTTTTTTCCAGAAATGGTGTCGATTGGTTGAACCACCCTCACCATCAGAGTAACTTAAAGCTTGAGAAATCATGTGAAACTATTAATTTGAGTGTTGCACGCCTTTACTAAAACTTTTTTAAACGAATCATATTAATGAAAAGTTAGAAACAACCACTAAATATTCGACAATAATTCATAACTCAAAAGAAAAGAGACACGGCTAACATACCAAATATTGATTATTCTTTAATAACTAAATAGAATTCAAAGTCTGTGTCGGGCTTCTTCATGTTGGTTCTATTCTAAGAACTTTGGAAGGATGAGATATCGATTATTGCACACTGCATGCATACCAACTTCTTGAAAGCCGCAATCTCAGCCACAATGAGCGAGAAACATACTCCCTCCATCCCATTTTATGTGGCATTTTTCGAATTTTGAGATTCAAATATATCTATCTTTTGCTGTAAATTTTTCATATATCTTTTAAACATTTTGAATTATCAATTATTGTGACTGATAATACTCTTTACGTTGTTAACAAATATACAAATTTCATTTAAAAAATTGAACCATGTGCAAGTTTTCCGTCAAATTTAAATTATTTGGCTCTCGAAAAATGAAAAGTGTCACATAAATTGGGGTAGAGGGAGTATCTTTTATGTAATGTTTATTAAAAATATTTATGATTTCATTTTATTAAATTTTTAAACAAAATTAATATTAAAATTAAATCAATTATATAAAAAAAGAAATTAGAAAGTATAATTATTAAGTAATGATAATAACTAAAAGATTAGAGAAAGAGAATCTTTGTTCTTTAATTATGATTAAAGCTTGTTAAATTGAATTATATAGAAGTATTTTATTTTAAAATCAAAATATAAATTTACTTTTGAAAGATCCATATTTAATTTTTTAAATCTAAGTATAAATAGTTTAATAAAATCTCACGATAAAATTTGACCTAATCTTCGTATTCTGGTACTGAAAAAGAATCAGTGATTTGTCAAGGTATGCAGATTCTAATCCTATCTTTAAAATTTATTGCTGGGGTTTTAAGAAGATTCAATTTATTTTCAACAAAAAATCCAAACATTAATTCTTTGGTTTTCCTAAATTTTTCTTCTTTTAACCCTAATTTTGTTTTAAAAAAATTGGAAAAATCCTTTGGCTAGAAAATTATGCCAGAATTTTGATAGAATGGTATTTACCTATGTTATTTTACCTTTTTGAACATTTGTACCTTTTTTTTACTTTAATGCCTTCTAATTTAAAAAGGAAAAAATCCATTTATTTTAAAATACAAAAAGATATTACATTTAAAAAAATATTTGGCCAAATTCTGGTCAAATTTCCTCGCTATTTAGCATCACCCCAAAATATATATAACCTTGATTTGTTGAAAGTAACATTCATTTATTGCAGTCATTAAATCATTTTTTTGTACTACATTGAAGGGTGATTTTTAGCATAGGCTAGTGGATTTACTTAGTAGTCAGGTTCTATACCCTTGACAAGGTATAAGACAACCCTGGAAACGTGAAGTCAAACATTGTATCATCACAATAGCTTTTAAGTGATGATTGTTTGTTAGAGAAACTCCCACATAATTATCTTTTATTCTTATATACACAGAAGTATATATGTTGTAAATTTTATATACATTCTAGAGTTTGTATTGTATCTTCCCGTACATTCAAAGTTATTATGGTACTTTAAATACAAAGAGTTGTTCATTTTTTAGAAGCTTTTCTTTGCATTGCATTTTCACTATTGCTTTATATTGAAAAGAGTTGAGTTAAGTTGAGACCAGGTTTGTTCTTTCAGCTCTCTTCAAGCTTATGTCTTGTTTTAGTATTCCCCTCGCATCCCCGTACATTTTCTTATGTCATTTGACATGTATCTTTAGATGATGCAGATAGATATAATCATGATCAACATCCAATGCATCATTAATTCTAGTTAAGCTTCAGAGTTTGCTGGTGATTCTGTTTGCTTCTAGAGGATCTAATTTTATTGTTTTAAGTATTTTTACTTCATTAGGATGTCTTCGGTCTTGTCCCAACTTCCATTTCAGTTTTAGAGGCTTCACAGATATAGAGTCAGATGTTAGTTCTTTAGTCTTTTAATTTTCATTATATTATGTTGAAACTTGAGTTTCTACTTTGTCTAGTGAATGTGATTTTGATACATTCTCATTTATCTTTGATACTTTCTTGTGTTTAAGTCTTTCGCTGAGTAGTAAGCCATGCCAAGGGTTCACTAGGGACCAACACTGGTTCTCGTTCCAGTCCCGCCCGTGTGAAGGCTCGGGACTTGTCAAAATTAGTATCAGAGCAAAGAGTCCAAGAGTCCTAAAGAGTATATGAAGTTGTATCAGTAGAGTCCTAGTTATCGGTGTGAATCGTGCCACATCTATAATAAAGAGGCTTCACACTTAGGAATGTTCTCACTTATTTCATACTCATTTAATGAGATAGATTTAATCTATATAAAAGTTATATTTCTAATTAATGCTTTTGCGTATCTTTCAGATCATGCCTCCACAAAGAGTTGTCAGAGGTCGTCCCACCAGAAGAAATGTGGGAAGTAGCTGATGCACAAGAAGTGCAACCCCAAGGAGAGATCATCAATAATGAATTTCGTGAAGCTATCTGGATGTTGATCAAAGTTGTGACCATCCAAGTTGGACAACATAGAGGGAATCAATAGAAAGTGGCTGATAGTTCAATAATTCGTGAGTTCTTAAGGATGAATCCCTTAAGATTCACATGTTCTAGTGTTACTGAGGATCTAGAATTTTTTTTGAAAAGATTTAGAAGGTTTTTGAGATCATGCATGTGGCTGATGCTGAGAGGGCTGAACTAGTTGAATACCAAATGAAGGCTGTCTCTACGATATACCTAGTTTTATCAATGCAAGAAGGACCGAGCAGAGGGTGCACGATTTGTGAGTTGGTATTGTTTTTAGAAGGCCTTTTGGGGGCATTTCTTCCTCTGAGAACAATGAGAAGCAAAGGTTCAAGAGTTCCTCATTCTTAGGCAGGATTCTTTGAGCATTCATGAGTACAATATGAAGTTCACACAAATTTTCTGATATACTCCAGAGATGGTTGCTGATATTAGGAGCAAGATGAGTTTATTCGTTGATGGGTTATATTGCCTGTCAAGCAAGAAAGGCAAGGCAAGGCATCTATTCTTATAGGGGATATGGACATAGAAAGGCTAATGATCCATGAACAACAAGTTGAGGAGGAAAAGCTGAGGGATAGAGAAGATTTCAAGAATAAGAGGGATATGACATAAGGGAATGAGTCCGGCAGAATAGAATAATCTGAACTGGTCTTACTTCCAACATAAAACAAAAGGGACGTGCTCCATCATCTACTAGTGCACCTGCACCAAAGAACAAAAGTGAGTATAATAGTCTGAATTTTAAAAATAAACTAGACTACTCTCAGCTAGTATAGCACAAAGGGTAATACGCCTTATGCATGTTCTAAGTGTGGTAGGTACTGATATACCGTGGTTTCACGGTATTATTAATACTTTTTCCTTATGTTTAGTGTGTCCAAAAGCCTTTTTGTGCTAATTTTTATATAAGTTTCTTTTTATTCTGCAGGAAATCTGTCCAAAGTTGAATGCGGAGATTTTGAGTGAAAAAATGCATAAAAGACCACTTACGAAGCTTATGACGGTCCGTAGGTGGCAGCGTAGTGCAGCTACTGAAGGAAGATAGGGAAGTCTGACCAAGTGTGGGGTTATGAAGCTTGTGACGGTCCGTTGTGTCTATGACGGTCCGTCCTACACGTTCATCATGAAATTAAGAGAAGTGATCCCAGTACCCATATTCAAAGAGTAGAAGAAATTGTATAAGTATGGGATGACGAAGTCCATGACGGTCTGTCGTGACCACGACGATCCGTCGCGAGGTCCGTCGACCTAGCCGCGTTTTGGCAGATTTCCAGCAAATAGAGTCATTGTTTAATTAGTTTTTTATTTTTTTATAAATAGTTCGAAAAACCTCATTTTTGTGGTTAGACTCTGTTAGGTTAGACTCGATTGTTAGACATCATATTATTAGACTCTTTGTATTAGTGTTAGACTTTTGATTATCATTGATTGTTGGTCATTTGTGGTGATTAATCAAGCAAACTTTCGGATTTTACTCTTTCTCATTGAAGTAAGTGCATGAATTCTTATTTAATATATTTGAATATTGTGATTATGATTATGAGTAACTAAACTCCATAACTAGGGTTGTGGGAACCATAGGAAAATAATGAGATAAAACCTAACTAAAATAACAATTCTAGAATAGTGTCTTGCATGTATTAATAATTCTTTCGCTTAGAAGTCTTTTTAACGGATGGACAACGTTAAAACTCGCCTTAATGCTACTTGCCGGACCAAGGAGGTAGATAATAGGAAAAGAATTATTAAAATAGATTTAGTGTATACTATCTAATAGGCTAGTATTGATTGGTATGAGGTAATAACTTAGTCAAATATCAAATACGATGCTTAATATGAGGTAAAGATAAGGGTTAGGAAAGCAACACACGTAGCCGGACCAAGGTGTGGAGTGAGATTTTCTAGATGCCGGACCAAGGATTTAGAAATACATAACTTATCACTTTGAATTCAAGATACTAGGAAAGAATTGTTATAGTTAGAATTATGAAGTTATGAACTTGTGGGGAACACGTAAACCCTAGTTACTTTGATTAATTGATTAAAATCCAACTTTCAAAGCTGTTAAGTGTCTCTTTTAATTTTGTTAGTTATTTTCACTCATTTAGAAATAGAAACCCCCCCTTTTTATTATTTTACTTTCCAAGGAAGTCATTGACCAAACAATAGTAATAACAGGTTGAAGTTAAGTCTAGACTATTTTCCTCGTGGGAACGATCCCAACCTCACTAGTTGGGTTATTTACTTGACACGACCGCTTTACTTCTTATTTGAGAAGTAAGTTTGAGCGTATCAAATTTTGGCGTCGCTGCCGGGGATTATAACTTTTAGATTAACTTGAAGTTATTACTATAGTTTAGTTGATATTTTCTTGATTTTACTTTGTTTTATTGTTTTTGATTTTTTTAGAACTATCTTCCTTGTATGCCAAATACACAGAGAGGAAGAGAACCCCTGTTTCCCTACGATCACGAGTTAGAGCGTACACTGTGCAATATGAATCGAAAGTTGGGAATAAATGATAATGATCCGAACAAGAACATCCCAGCTCCGGTTGATGTTCATGGTCAGATGTTACCCGATGCTCCGGGTGAACACCAACAGAGGGGACAAATCCCATTCCACGGCCCCAAGCATAGTACAGAGGCTATGATAACATAGCAGACTCAGATGGGCCACTTGTTTTGCCTCCTCTACCCACAGGCCACACTTTTGTGGTAATTAGTAGCCTGATGCAAATTCTTATTGCCAGAGGTTTGTTTTCAGGGCTACCTTCTGAAGATCCACATGCCAATATAGCTAAGGTAAGGGCAGTGTGTAAAAGTTGTGTAGGGAGGCCTGATTTGGATTTAGATGTAATAGGTCTCAGAGTGTTCCCTCTCTCGATAACGGGAGTGGCTTCTGTGTGGTTCACTGAGCTCCCATACTACTCAATCTTCACTTGGAACCAACTAAGGGATGTCTTCTTAGCACGCTACTATCCGGTCTCCAAGAAACTAAACCACAAAGACAGTGAACAACTTTGTGGCACTACCAGGAGAGTCAGTTCGTAGTTCTTGGGATAGATTCACCTCATTCTTGAGAAGTGTTCCAAATCACCGTATAGATGATGAGTCACGGAAGGAATACTTCTATCGGGGACAGGATGATAAAAATAAAGCGGTGTTGGACACTATAGGAGGTGGATCTTATGGGGAGTGTCCTTATGCTGAAATCGCTAAAAAATTAGAGAAAATCTCCCGTAATAACAAATCTTGGAGTAGTAAGAAGTCAGATACAGGGAGAAACACCTTCGCAATGTAGTCCACTCACAACCCAGTCACAGATGAGATTTGTGAAGAAATGGCTCATATGAGAACTGAGCTTGGGTTTGTACTAAAACTTGTCACTAGGGTGCAGAAAAGATAAATGCAGTCAACTACTTGGCTAAACCACCACCTCCTAATGATGAATGCTATTATGCGGAGGACACTTATGCAGTAAATGAGCAGATGGGGGGTTTCCGACCAAGCGCCCAAAGCTCAAATCAGGATAATTGGCGCAAAGGTCAAGAGAAACAAGGTCGGAACTATGGTAATTACAATCGTGAGGGTCATTATGTCCGAGATGGAAACTACAACCGCGACAACAACTTTAACAGGGGTAACTATGCTAATAGAAATGACAAGAATGGGCCCTATGTCCCTTCTCAAAATCGTGAAGTTACTCCTAGGGATGGTGGAGATAGTATGGTGCAAGTTGAGGATATGTTGCACAAAATGATGAGGAGGTTCGATGCTAGTGATGAGCACATTAAAGAGTTAAGGGGTGATTTAGCTTGTATTGGGCAAAAAGTTGATACACATGCAATTTCAATTAAAAAGATCGAATTGCAAATGGCCCAAATATCTGCAACAGTGACCCACCTATGCCATCTACTGAGGTAAATGTGAGAAAGGATAATGATAATGTGGTAAAGGGTAGTGGTGAAGCAGAGGAAAGTAATGGAAAAGATGCAGAAGTACCTATCAAGGTAATTCCCATGCCTAGGCAACCACCACCCTTCCCTAAGAGATTAGTGAAAAAGACAAAGGATGGTAAATATCGGCGTTTCATAACAATGTTGAAGCAGCTTTCTATCAATGTCCCTTTGGTAGAAGCTCTAGAACAAATACCCAGTTATGCCAAATTTATGAAAGATCTGGTCACCAAGAAAAGATCAGTCACTTTCGAGGATGAAGATAGACTGCAGCATTGTAGTGCTATTGCTACCAGATCCCTCGTACAAAAGAAAGAAGATCCTGGTGCGTTCACTATTCCTTGTACAGTTGGGTCATTACATTTTGTGAAAGCATTATGTGATCCGGGGGCAAGCATAAATCTCCTGCCCCTCTCAATTTATAAGAAATTGGGTTTGGGGGATCCAAAACCCACTGCGATGCGGCTACTAATGGCTGATCAGAAAGTGAAACGGCCTATAGGGATACTCCATGATGTGCTAGTAAATGTGGAGTCATTCATCTTTCCATCTGATTTTTGTATTCTTGATTGTGAGGTCGATTTTGAAGTGCCTGTTATTCTTGGGAGGCCATTCCTTGCTACAGGTTGAGCATTAGTTGATATGGAGAAGGGACAGATGACATTTCGGTTGAATAATGAAGAAGCGACCTTCAATATTTGTAGGACAAATTAGGCAGAGTGGTGAGCTCCAATCGGTATCTGCCATATCCACAAGGAAAAGATGAAGAAGGAGAATGAACAAAAAAATGCCAAACAAGAGTTTATGGTTGGGGATTTGGTGCTTGTAGACAGTTCTGGGTCGCCTTGTCTTCCAGGCAAGCTCAAGTCCAAATGGATTGGCCCTTTCTTGATTATCCAAGTATTCCCTCATGGAGCAGTTGAGTTAAAAGTCAAGGGGGAGTGCGGTTTAAGATGAATAGAGAACGAATAAAACTCTATTTTCGGCATAAAGCATCGGGGAATGAAGTTATAGAGGCATACCATCTTGATGAAGTCTAAGTAATCAAAGGTCCCTAGTTGTGCCGCGGTATTAAATCAGGCTCTTGTTGGGAGGCAACCCAATACTTATAGTCCTTTTAGTAATGGTAGCATTTTTCTACTAATGGGTTTTTAAATTTGCAAGCACATTACCAGGAAATTCTGCAGAAAATTACTCTGCAGCAGTCACTAACGGATACATTGACGGACTGTTTCGCATGCGACAGACCGTCGTATGCCTCCGTCGTACTAGGTACTTCTTTCTGTTATTTTCAAACTTGGGCAAACACGACGGAACCAATGATGGGTCGTCACAACTGCGACGGACTGTCATCGGGGAACCGTCGCGTGATTAATGAGTCGCACCCGACCCGACCCGGCTAGAGTCTTTTTCAAAATTAGACTGTTTAAACTCCCCAACCCCTCATTTCACCCCCATTCCTTCATTATTCCTCCCACTACTCTCTCTTTTTCAACTTCCACAATCTATTCCTCTATCAACCACCGATCATTGCTCCCCCACAATTCTCCAAAACCCTAAAAGTGTTAATCTACTAGTTGGAGCTACTGCTGTGGGTGTCTGCCTGACCACCGAGTACTTGGTCATTTGTTTTTATCCAATTCTAAGGTACGTGTTTCTAATTTCTACTCATTTATCTTGCATTTTTGTTTATTAGTTAGTATTAGCTTAGTTCTTAGTCATATGTTGTTTCTTTTATACGATTCTGTCTAACCTAGGTTAAAAATGTTCGAAATTGCCATGTTTCCAACCCTAGACAAGGTGCTTTTGCATTGCTAGTTTCCTAGGTAGTTGGGTTAGACAAATGTAGGTCCAAAACACTACAAGTTTGATGTGGGTTCATCGGGGTTTCATGGGGTACCCCCAGTTCTGTCACTGACATACCGAACGAGACCCCGATAACGGACCGTCGTACCCACGATGGACCGTTGTAGGGTCCGTTCCAAAAACCCTAGCACCCTGTCCAAACAGACACTTGTGACGAAACGTTGTCTTCATGACGGTCCGACCTGCACAACCGTTCTGGTTGTCAGAGACCCTATTTCTAAGGGTCTCTCACTTTTTCTAAGTTTCCTGCAACGGACACATGTGATGGACCGTCATAACCACGACGGTCCGTACGGCATGACTATCATGACAGTCTGAGACCCCTCTCCTAAGGGTCTCCATATTTTTTTCAAATGTCCCACGACGGACACCTACGACGGACCGTCGTATTAGCTATGGTCCGTCTTGCACATACCATCATACTAGTCAGAGACTCTCCTTCAGGGTTCTCCATATATACGTAGCCTAAGTACAACCCGAAGGACCCCATGACGGTCTGTCATAGTCACGACGAGCCGTCACTAGGCCCGTCGTGTGTCCCTGTTAGCATAGTATTGACATACTATTTTAATTGTTTTTGTTGTTTTGCTTGTCTGATTTACCACTTCTCATACTAATATTGATCCGTTACAGGTACTATCTACTATGGCACCCAAGCAAGACCGAATCTACGTACGTGGGTGATCGAAGTCTTTCGCCCCGTCTGCCTGCATGGTCATTGACTCGGATGATGAGCGTGACCCCGAGTATGTGCCCCCGAGCACTTCCACCCCTTCCCGTGCTGCACGTGCTCCCAGATCCACACCCAAAAAGGTGGCATCCAGCGTAGTCACTTCCTCCTAGTCTGATGAGGAGCGCACACTGACCGGCACACCGTCTGGGTCAGCCACAAATGAAGAAGGAGCGTCTGGCTCCTTAGGAGTATCATGGTCCGTGGAAGCCTCCGGCTATGGTGAGGTTCCCGCACCCGCCACCGCTGCAGCGTCAGCCTCGTCTGATGAGGCTGACAGTTCAGAATCTACATCAGGCTCACCTGCTCAGGTCCCCACCGTAGCCACTGACCAGCCCAACTGGTGGTGTGTCGACGGGCAATTTCAAGTCTACTCCGACGCTAAGTTCCTGACTGATAAAGGAGTGATGACTCGAAAACTCACCTTGGAGCAGCGAGTCCTTATAGGGAGTCTCCCGATGATGCCTGAGATCCAAAATCTCTTCAACAGGCATCGCTTGGAGTGGACAACATGTCCGTTGGGACGTTACAGTGAAGAAATGGTCTGAGAGTTCTACACACCCTACGTAGCGACTCTCCGATCACAGATAGATAGGCGGGCTTCCCTTGCTAAACAGGCACCACAGGAGCTGGTCCGAGTACGGGGCGTACAGGTTGACATTTCCCTGCCTGCCATCCGCCGGTTTCTATACGGCAAGGGTGTTGATGCTACTCGGACCCCTCTCACTGCCGAGTTTGACTACCATAGGCAGATAGTTAAAGATGGCTAGTTCCTGCGCGAGCCATCACTGTGAGAGACCACCATGAGGTGGATGGCCCTGCACCTGTCAGTTGATGTAGAGGGTACCGACTGGGTGACTTAGCAAAAGGGGGCCATCAAGAAGGCTAACCTCACTTTCACGGCGAAGTTCTTGTAGCTGCTTGTCCGTCACTACCTTTCCCCCACACCTGCTGATAATATCAGTACATGGGATCGAGCAGTGTTAATGGCAGCGATGATAGCCGGGTTCGAGGTGGATTTCGCGTGGCTTCTATAGGAAGTCATGCACGAGAGGGCATTCACGGTCTCTACTACTTACCCGTTCCCATGTATGATCTTTACTCTCTGCAGGTCCGCAGGTGTGCCTATATGGCACGTAGATCAGGTCAAGACCCCGCAGGGCAATGTTGACATCGACCTCATCCGAGAAGAGGCCAATGAGTTTGCTCCACGCAGAGGGCCCCGTCCAGAGCTGCCCCCACTTGTTGATGATCTTGATGATACAGTAGCCCAGGCCTGCAAGGCTACACAGGTGGCGTACACTAACACTACCCCCGTCGAGTCTATCCCGGGTAGTAGCACTGCCCCGAGCTCCTCTCGCACAGCCCCTCTACCAGTACTGGTCCCGCTTGCTAGGGTCTAAAATTAGAGGCACAAATGGATACACTTCTGCATCATATCCAGTCGCGGATGCAGAAGTCTATTACTGAGTCAGAAGAGCGCCTAGAGCGGAAAATGGTACAGTATACATAGTGAAAGATAGCTGAGGTTAACCAGCGCTTGGACGCCTTTGAATTGAGGGTGCTAGCACGACCAGCCCCTCCGGTGGATGTGTCGACTCTTCAGGCTGCAGTTTACAGTCTTCGTGCAGATATCGACACGATCTTAGAGGATAGTGTACCGGAGTCTGAGGCCCCTTCTGTCGAGCCTGCTGAGGACACAGTGCTAGCGGCCCTATTTGCCACCTCAAAGATTCCACCACCTCCCCCTCAAGAGCATGCGAAGAGGCATAGGGGTCGAGCAGAGGACGAGGTGCGAGCACGGAAGAAGGAGCACCGAGAGATAGAGGCTGCAAGGAGAGCCTCACTTGCTGAGGAGGAGGCGCACCAGATGAGAGCATCAACGTTAGCGGCTGGGGCGTCTAGCTCCCGAACTGTGGAGATAGCAGGAGGCACTAATGATAGTGCGGTTGTTGCTGAGGACACTACTGAGGGTGTCCAGATTACAGAGGACGTGGGTTCTGGGAACCGGACTCACCAGCTTGCTGATCAACGGTGCTTTGTGCCACAAGTTTGCTTTACCTACCACTCTAGTATTTAAATTTTTGTGCATTGGGGACAATTGCGTGTTTTTTTGTTGTGGGTGGGGTAAATGGAAAGTGAGTGTTAGGGTAAAGTCTGAGTAGCCCAATTCACTATCCTATTTTGGGGTTTTCTTGCCTGTGTTCTTTTCCCCAAAAGACTGATTATTTTTTCTATTGAACCGTCATGTCTATATCTTTTGTACATAGTTTAATTCTGAAGCATGATGGCTAAAATGATATCCTGATAAACTGGAAAATGATACATGACTAGGCATAGTAATTGATAATTGTGTGGCTCTAAGCATGACATAGAGTTACACCATTGCATTACCCTAAGTCTTAAATTCGAACTAGGTGTCTGATAATCTGGTATAGTGATGAGATGTCAAGTGAGTGTGAGGAAGATTTGAATAGTCCACTATTGGTACTGAGCTAGAACTTGCCTGCGTTAGTCCTGCTAAAAGTAAGCTGTAATAGACAATTAGGAAACAATCATAGACCCTTATTAAATATAGCCCATCTTTAGCCTAAATATAAGAAAACCAAATGAAATTTATCCTTCTTTGATCCAAATGATCTGAGCTTAAAATAGACCTTTCTTTTTCACCCCAACTGATCTTTTTTGGGAACAATGTGTTGGCCCTGGTCCCTCCTTGGACATGTGCACCTCAGCTTATGCCAAAAGCATAAGTTGAGGATGGCTTATGCTGTAAATAAACAACCTTCATTATGGCCCTGACCCAACTTTGGGTATTGTGTACCTTGACTCATGGCAAAGCCATGAGTTGAGGGTGGCTATTATGAGGAATGCTCTAGAAAGTGAGGTTGAAAGAACAAAGAGAGAGAAAGAACAAAAGTAAAGTGACTCAAGAATTAGTTGAAAGAAAAGTAAAGAAAAAGAAAAATATACAAGAAATACAAGCAAGAAAAGAAGAGAGTCACTTACACAAATGAAGAAAGAAGAGAAAATAGCAAGGTGAAAGATATGAGAAACTGACCAAGATAAAATGATAGAAAGTGGAAGGTTTATCCGATATGTCAAGGAGGGTAAAAAGTCACTAAAGTATACCTAAATATACCCTACCTGACCCTGAACCTATGTTACAAGCCAAGAAAGTCCTATCGTAATCCTAAGGGTTATATAGCGAAGTTAAGGTAGTGAAAATAAGGGCAAGCTTATGGCAATAGGTATGAATGAGTGTGACTTTGTTCTGAGAGCGAGTGTTGAAAATTAATCCTTATACTCAAACCGAAATCAATGTGTGAAAAATGAAGATTTTGTTTTAAAGTGAGGACACTAGTTGCAATACCAAAATTGTTAGCACCTCGGTGATAAATAAGAGGATAGGTGTTAGTGCATGGTGAGTCTGTGTCATGTTCCAATCCCACATAATTCAAGCCTAATAGTGATAGAATGCATAGATTTGATGAGATTAATCAGGATTGATAGCCAAATAATTGCAAAGGATAAAACATGGATACTATTGTACAAAGATTTTGTATTGAGTCATAGTGCGTCGCTTGAGGACAAACAACGAATTTAAGTTGAGGGTGTTGATATACCGTGGTTTCACAGTATTATTAATACTTTTTACTTAAGCTTAGTGTGTCCAAAAGCCTTTTTGTGCTAATTTTTATATAAGTTTCTTTTTATTCTGCAGGAAATCTGTCCAAAGCTGAATGCGGAGATTTTGAGCGAAGAAATGCAGAAGAGACCACCTACGGAGCTTATGATGGTCCATCATTGTTGTGATGGTCCGTAGGTGGCAGCATAGTGCAGTTGCTGAAGGAAGATGGGGAAGTCTGACCAAGTGTGGGGTTACGAAGCTTGTGACGGTCCGTCGTGTCTATGATGGTCCGTCCTGCAGGTTCATCATGAAATTCAGAGAAGTGATCCCAGTACCCATATTCCAAGAGTTGAAGTGTTTTGAAACGAAGGCCCTCGACGGACCTTTGTGCCTATGACGGTCCGTCATACTTGCTGTCGAGGTTAATGAAGAGAGCAGCAGAAGAAATTGTATAAGTATGGGACGAAGAAGTCCTTGACGGTCCGTCGTGACCACGACAATCCGTCGCGAGGTCCGTTGACCCAGCCGCTTTTTGACAAATTTCTAGGAAATAGAGTCCTTTTTAAAGTAGGTTTTTATTTTTTTAGAAATAGTTTGAAAAACCTCGTTTTTGAGGTTAGAGTCTATTAGGTTAGACTCTGAATTGTTAGACATCATATTATTAGACTCTTTGTATTAGTGTTAGACTTTTGATTATCATTGATTGTTGATGATTTGTGGTGATTAATCAAGCAAACTTTTGGATTTTACTCTTTCTCATTGAAGTAAGTACATGAATTCTTATTTAATATATTTGAATATTGTGATTATAACTATGAGTAACTAAACTCCATAACTAGGGTTGTGGGAACCATAGGCAAATAATGAGATAAAACCTAACTAAAATAAAATTTCTAGAATAGTGTCTTGTATGTATTAATAATTCTTTTGCTTAGAAGTCTTTTTAATGGATGGCCAACGTTAGAACTCGCCTTAATGCTACTTGCCGGACCAAGAAGGTAGATAATAGGAAAAGAATTATTAACATTGATTTAGTGTATACTATCTAATAGGCTAGTATTGATTGGTATGAGGTAATAACTTAGTTAAATATCGTATACAATGCTTAATATGAGGTAAAGATAAGGGTTAGGAAAGAAACACACGTAGCCAAACCAAGGTGCGGAGTGAGATTTTCTAGATGCCGGACCAAGGATTTAGGAATACATAACTTATCACTTTGCATGCAAGATACTAGGAAAGAATTGTTATAGATAGAATTATCAAGTTATGAACCTGTGGGGAACACGTAAACCCTAGTTACTTTGACTATTTGATTAAAATCCAACTTTCAAAGCTGTTAAGTGTCTCTTTTAATTTTGTTAGTTATTTTCACTCATTTAGAAATAGAAACCCCCCTTTTTATTGTTTTACTTTCCAAGGAAGTCATTGACCAAACAATAGTAATAATAGGTACCACTCAGGGATGTGTCGTTATGGCTCCACTAGTTGCTAAAAGTGTAGCCAGAACGATCATTTTATGTGAGAGAGTCCAAATAAGAAGTTGGGAAGTGGTATTGGGGGCAATAGAGAAAAGTCTTCTTCTGTTTCTCTACCAAGCAGAGCTGCATCTAGAGGATCTACTTAAGGGGAAGGTAGAGGAGGAAACCGTTTTTATTCTATCACTAGTCGGTAAGAGCAAAAGGATTCTCCAGATGTCACTTGTATGATAAAAGTTTTTTACTTTGTGTTTATGCTTTGCTAGATTCTTGAGTGAGTTTATCCTTTTTAACTCTGTATATTGCGATGAATTTTAATATTCTTCCTGGAAACACAGTGAGGCCTTCCGTGTTTCTACACCTGTTGGTGAGTCTATTCTAGTAGAGAGAGTCTATTGTAATTGTACCATTTTGGCCAATCACAAGAGCACCATGGTTAATTTAGTTGAGTTAGACATGGTATATTTTGATGTTATTCTTGGTATAGACTGACTTCATGCCCGTTATGCCTCAAGTTATTGTAAAACTCGAGTTGTCAAGTACAAGTTTCCAAATGAGCCAATCTTAGAGTGGAAAAGTAGTTCAGTAGTTCCTAAGGGTCATTTTATTTTGTACCTTAAGTCAAATAAGCTATTTTCCAAGGGGTGTGTATATCACTTAATCCGAATTAATGACTCTAGTGTTGAAATACCTCCTATTCAATCAGTGCCAGTTGTAAAAAAGTTTCCAGATGATCTTCTCGGAGTTCCTCTTGAGAGATAAGTAGACTTCGGTAAAGATATTCTTCTCGATGATCATCCTATATTTATTATGCCATATAGAATGGCACCAACATATTTAAAAAAGTTGAAGAAGTTGTTGAAAGATCTCCCAGAGAAATATTTTATTCGACCAAGTGTCTCACCTTGGGGTGCTTCAGTCTTATTTTTGAGAATGAATGATAGTTCCCTTAGGATATGCATAGATTATCGTCAGTTGAACTAGGTTACCATAACAAACAAGTATCCTCTTTGGAGAATAGATGATCTTTTCGATAAAATTTAGGGAGCCACTTGTTTCTCTAAGATATACCTCATATCTGGCTACCATCAATTAAGAATAAGGGAATGTAATATTCCAAAGACAGCTTTCAAAACTCGTTATGGTCACTATGAGTTTTTGGTCATGTCCCTCGATTAAACCAATGCGCCTGCAGCGTTCATAGACCTTATGAATAGAGTATTGAAGCCTTATAGAGATGTTTGTTATCGTGTTAATTGATGACATACTAATCTATCCGAGGAATGAGGAACATCATACTATTAATCTCACAATAGTTCTTCGATCTCTAAATGATAGAGAGTTGTAAGCCGAATTCTCTAGCTGTGAGTTTTGACATTATTACGCCACATTGTTTTCGGTGAGGGAACTAAAGTTGATACCCAGAAATTAGATGCAGTGTAGAATTGGCCTAGACCCACATCTCCAACCGAAATTCAGAGTTTGTTAGGTTTGGATGGTTATTATCAAAGGTTTGTAGTGGGGTTCTCATCTATTTCATCCCCTTTGACCAAGTTAACTCCGAAAGTAGTGAAGTTTAAGACCTTTCAAAAATTAGTATTGACATCACCAGAGGGTACGAAAGGCTTTGCTGCATATTGTGATGCGTCCATAGTTGGTTTATATTGTGTGTTAATGCAAAATGACAAGGTTATAGGTTTTGTCTCCAGTTGAAAGTTCGTGAGAAGATCTCCCAACCCATGATCTAGAGTTTTTTTTTTGTTGAATAACCCTTGGATGGGTAGGGGCTGAGCAACACCCCCAGGCTTTATCATTAATAACAAAAACAAAATACAAGGAGGGGGGCATAAAACCTTACCTCCACACCTAAGGTGGTTTGGAATCAACTTCCAAAAAAGGATGTCGACTCCTCCCCGTACAATGACGATGAAATCCACTACTAATATCCTAGAGAGAGGACTCCTCTCATTACAAAAAATTATCTAGAAAACGTAAATTAGGGAGACTCTCCCTTTACAAGGGAGAATGTAAAACTACCTAGGCCCTATTCAAAGTAGCTATACTATTTGAGTATAGCCAAGTTGCAAAGGTAAATGCATCAAGGGGGTTCAAAAATCTTCTTAGTCTTCTTTCTTCTAAAACTCGGCATATTCATAAGGTCCATTCGATAGTAAGCTTGAGCTTCTTTGGGCATTTGATTGTTGTTGAAATACAATTGAGGACCTGTTGTACCATGGCTGTGTTTGGAGAGTGAATCTGCTGTCCAATTTGCTTCTCTAAAGATATGCTCGCATTTGAATTTATGAGCTCGCTGGATGAGTTGTTGGATTTTCTCAAGTTGATTTGAAACACTCCAGTGATGTGTTGTTTTCTTGGTTATCCATTGCACAACTATTTGAGAATCCACCTCAAGTATAATATTTCTATAGTCTAAATCTATCGCCCATGACAGTCCGAACTGTGCAGCCTCCATTTCTGCTTGGTTGTTTGATCCTTCGCCAAGGGATGTTGCAAATGCCAGCACTAGTCTGCCTTCTGTGTCCCTGAGTATACCTCCAGCTCCAATCTTCCCGGGGTTATTGATTGCGCTCCCATCTGTATTAATCTTAATCCACTCTTCCGGAGGTCTGTTCCATGCTACCTTGCACACTTTGATGTCATGTTTGCATTTTTCACTTGTTTGGTATAGCGCTGTCCAGTTTGAAGGCCATTTAATATGTGGGAATGTATTTTGCAGCATCTTGAAGGTGTCCTTGTAGATTGCATATTTGACTCTGCTAATGTTAGTTGCTTTTCCTCCATATTTGCAGGCACACCTATTCTTCCATAAGTTCCAACAAACGAAGGTTGGAGTGGCTTGTAGAAGGAGTTGATGTCCTGCATTTGTTGCTGTAGCAGACCACCACTGTCGCAGCCTCGCCTGCAGTGATGGTTGCTCCTCCTTCAGCCCTGCACTTGCTGAAAAGAAGCTCCACACTCTACCTGCAAATTGTCCTGAATTGAAGGTATGTTCTATGCTATCCAGCCCTGCTCTATCAACACAACAAAAACAAGGTGATGGCTCAATGCCAAAGTTAGCCAACTTTTCATTAGTTGGGAGTTTACCTTTTAAGGCCCTCCATAAAAGAAAAGAAGATTTAAACGGAATGGATTTATGCCATCTAGAGTTGGTTCCCTTAATATTTGATTTGAAAATATGACATCACTACCTTTATGATGTTCATGCAGATGTATTTACTGATCACAAGAGTCTTCAATATGTGTTTAGTAAGATAGAACTTAATCTCAGATAGAGGAGGTGGTTGGAATTACTCAAGGATATGATATATGTATTCTATATCATTTAGGTAAGGCTAATGTTGTTATTGATGCCTTGAGTAGATTATTTGTGGGTATTACTGCCCATGTTGAGGAACAGAAGAAAGAAATAGTAAAAGATGTGCATAGGTTGCATGGTAGGGAGTTTGCCTAATGGACTCCACTAAAGGAGTAGTCGTTGATACACCGTGGTTTCACGGTATTATTAATGTTTTTTCCTTAAGTTTAGTGTGTCCAAAAGCCTTTTTGTGCTAATTTTTATATAAGTTTCTCCTTATTTGCAGGAAATCTGTCCAAAGATGAATGCGGAGGTTTTTGAGCGAAAAAATGCAGAAGAGACCACCTACGGAGCTTGTGACGGTCCGTAGGTGGCAGCGTAGTGCAGCTGCTGAAGGAAGATGGGGAAGTTTTACAAAGTGTGGGGTTACAGAAAACGTGACGGACCATCGTAGCCATGACGGTCCGTCCTGCAGGTTCGTCATGAAGATCAGAGAAGTAGCCCAAGTACCCATATTCAAAGAGTTTAAGTGTTTTGGAACAGAAACCCTCGACGGACCGTTGTGCTCGCAACGATCCGTCAGACCTGCCGTCGAGGGTAATGAAGAGAGCAGCATAAGAAATTTTATCATGTATGGGACGATGGAGTCCATGACGGTCCGTCATGACCACGACGATCTGTCGCGATGTCCGTCGATCCAGCCGCGTTTTTGATAGATTTCTAGCAAATAGAGTCCTTGTTTAATTAGGCTTTTATTTGCTATAAATAGTTCGAAAAAAACCTCATTTTTGAGGTTAGACTAGGTATTATTAGGTTAGATTGTGTATTATTAGATTAGACTCTGGACCATTGTTAGAGTTTTGAATATTGTGAGACCCTTGATTATTTTGTAGACTCTTTGAAAGATTATTGATTATCTTGAAAATTTTATCAATGATTGTTGGTGACTTTTGCTGATTAATCAAGTGAACTTTCGGATTTTACTCTTTCTCATTGAAGTAAGTACATGAATTCTTATATCATATATTTGAATATTGTGATTATGACTATGGGTAACTAAACTCCATAACTAGGGTTGTGGGAACCATAGGCAAATAATGAGATAAAACCTATCTAAAATAACAATTCTAGAATAGTATCTTGCATGTATTGATAGTTCTTTTGCATAGAAGTCTATTTAACGGATGGCCAATGTTAGAACTCGCCTTAATGCTACTTGTCGGACCAAGGAGGTAGATAATAGGAAAAGAATTATCAACATAGATTTAGTATATACTATCAAATAGGCTAGTATTGATTTGTACGAGGTAATAACTTAGTCAAATATCCAAGACGATGCTTAATATGAGGTAAAGATAAGGGTTAGGATAGCAACACACGTAGCCGGACCAAGGTGCGGAGTGACATTTTCTAGATGTCGGACCAAAGATTTAGAAATACATAACTTATCACTTTGCATGCAAGATACTAGGAAAGAATTGTTATAGTTAGACTTATCAAGTTATGAACCTGTGGGGAACACGTAAACCCTAGTTACTTTGACTAATTGATTAAACTCCAACATTTTTTAACTGTTAATTGTCTCCTTTTATTTCGCTAGTTATTTTCATTTATTTAGGAATAGAAACCCCTTTTTGTAATTTTTGCTTTCCAAGGAAGTAATTGACTGAAAATAGTAGTAATAAATTGAAGTTAAGTCCAAACTATTTTCCTCGTGGGAACGATCCCAACCTCACAAGTTGGGTTATTTACTTGACAAGACCGCTTTACTTCTTATTTGAGAATTAAGTTTGAGCGTATCAAATTTTGGCGCCGCTACCAGGGAAAGTAACTTTTAGATTAACTTAAACTTATTACTATAGTTAGGTGATATTTTCTTGATTTAACTTGTTTTTATTGTTTTCGATTCGTACAGAACCACCCTCCTTGTATGCCAAATACACGGAGAGGAAGAGAAGCCTTGTTTCCCTAGGATCACAAATTAGAGCGTACACTATGCAACAGGAATCGAAACTTGGGAATCAATGATGAAGATCCAAACCAGAACATCCCAGCTGCGGTTGATGTTCATGGTCAGTTATTACCCGATGCTCCGGGTGAACACCAACAGAGGGGACAAAATCCAGCTCTACGGCCCTAAGCATACTACAGAGGCTATGACAACATAGCAGACTCTGACGGGCCACTTGTCTTGCCTCCTCTACCACCAGGCCACACCTTCGTGGTAACTAGTAGCCTGATGCAAATTCTCACTGCCAGAGGTTTCTTTTCAAGGCTACCTTCTGAGGATCCACATGCCCATATAGCTAAGGTAAGGGCAGTGTGTAAAAGTTGTGTAGGGAGGCTTGACTTGGACTTCGATGTAATAGGGCTTAGAGTGTTTCCTCTCTCACTGACCGGATAGGCTGCTATATGGTTCACTGAGCTCCCTTACAACTGAATTTTCACTTGGAACAAACTAAGAGATGTTTTCTTAGCACGCTACTATCCAGTCTCCAAGAAACTAAACCACAAAGACAGAGTGAACAACTTTGTGGCACTACCAGGAGAGTCAGTTAGTAGTTCTTGGGATAGATTCGCCTCGTTCTTGAGAAGTGTCACAAATCACCGTATAGATGATGAGTCACTGAAGGAATACTTCTATCAGGGACAGGATGATAATAATAAAGCGGTGTTGGACACTATAGCAGGCGGATCTTATGGAGAGTGTCCTTATGCTGAGATTGCTGAAAAATTAGAGAAAATCTCCCGGAATAATAAAGCTTGGACTACTAGGAACTCAGATACCGAGAGAAATACTTTCGCAGTTCAGTCCACTCACAACCCAGTCACAGAAGAGATTCCTGAAGAAATGGCTGAGATGAGAACTGAGGTTGGGTCGGTACTAAAGCATATCACTGGGGGTGCAGAAAAGATAAATGCAGTTAACTACTTGCCTAGACCACCACCTCCTAATGATGAATGCAATTATGCGGAGGACTCCTATGCAGTAAATGAGTAGATGGGGGGTTTCCCAACGAGCGCCCAAGGCTCAAATTAGGATAATTGGCGCCGAGGTCAAGGGAACCAAGGTCGGATCTATAGTAACTATAACCGTGAGGGTCATTATGTCCAAGATGGAAACTACAACCACGACAACAACTTCAACAGGGGTAACTACGGTAACAGAAATGATAGGAATGGGCCCTATGCCCCCCTCAAAATCGTGAAGTTACTCCTAGGGATGGTGGAGATAGTATGGAGCGAGTTGAGGATATGTTGCACAAAATGATGATGAGGTTCGATGCTAGTGATGAGCACATTAAAGAGTTAAGGTGTGATTTAGAAGGTATTGGGAAAAAACTTGTTACACATGCAATATCGATTAAGCAGATCGAGTTGCAAATGGCCCAATTATCTGCGACTGTGAACACACAACTACCGGGCACTCTTCCTAGCAACATTGTCCAAAATCCAAAAAATGATGCACACTGTATGGCAATCACTACTCGGGGTGGTAAGCAAACCATTGACCCACATATTCCGTCTAATGAGGACAAGGTGAGAAAGGATGATGATAAGGTGGTAAAGGGTAGTGGTGAAGCAGAAGAGAGCACTGGAAAAGATGCAGAAGTCCCTATGAAGGTAATTCCCATTCCTAGACCACCCCCACCCTTCCCTCAGAGATTAGTGAAAAAGACCGAGAATGGTAAATATCGGTGTTTTAAAACAACGCTGAAGAAGCTTTCTATCAATGCTCCTTTGTTAGAAGCTCTTGAACAAATGCCCTCTTATGCCAAGTTTATGAAAGATTTGGTTACAAAGAAAATATCGGTCACTTTCGAGGATGATGATAGATTGCAGCATTGTAGTGCTAATGCTACAAGATCTATCGTACAAAAGAAAGAAGATCCGGGTGCGTTCACTATTCCTTGTGCAGTCGGGTCATTACATTTTGCGAAAACATTATGTGATCTGGGGGAAAGAATAAATCTCATGCCCCTCTCGATTTACAAGAAGTTGAGTCCAAAAACCACTTCGATGCGGCTACTGATGGCTGATTGAACAGTGAAAAGGCCTATAGGGATACTCCATGATGTGCTAGTAAAAGTGGAGTCATTCATATTTCCGGCATATTTTGTTATTCTTCATTGTGAAGTCCATTTTCAAGTGCCTATTATTCTTGGGAGGCCATTCCTTGCTACAGGTAGAGCCTTAGTTGATATGGAAAAGGGGAAGATGAAATTTTGGTTGAACAATGAAGAAGCGACCTTCAACATTTGTAGGACCATGAGGCAGAGTGGTGAGTTCCAATCGGTATCCGCCATATCCCACAAATAAAAGATGAAGAAGGAGAATGAAGAAAAAAGTGCAAAACAAGATTTTATGGTAGGGGATTTGGTGCTTTTAGACAGATCTTGGTTGCTTTGTCTTCCGGGCAAGCACAAGTCCAAACAGACTGGCCCTTACTTGATCACCCAAGTATTCCCTCATGGAGCAGTTGAGTTTAAAACCAAGGAGGGAGTGCAGTTTAAGGTGACTATAGAACGAATAAAACTCTATTTTGGGAATACTACATGGGTGAATGAAGTGATAGAGGCATACCATCTTGATGAAGGCTGATTAATCAAGTGTCCTCAGTCGTGCCGCGACGTTAAATCAGGCGCTTGTTGGGAGGCAACCCAATACTTATATTTTTTATTTCTAGTAATGGTAGCATTTTCTACCAATGGGTTTTAAATTTGCAGGCACATCACCAGGAAATTATGCAGAAAATTACTCTGCAGCATTCACTGACAGATACAGCGACGGACCGTGTCAACAGTGACGGACCGTCGCATGAATTCGTCGTGCCCGGTACGTCTTTATGTTATTTTCAAACTAGGGCACACGCGATGGAACCAACGACGGACCGTCACAAATGAGACGGACCATTGTCGGGGACTCATCGCGTCATTTATGAGGCGTACCCGACCCGACCCGACTGGTTTTTTTAAAAAAAAGTCAAAATAAAAACCCCAACCCTTCATTTCACCCCATTTCTTCCGTCTTGCTCCTATTTCCCTCCCTCCTGCACATACCGTCATACTTGTCAGAGACTCTCCTTCAAGGTTCTCCATATAAACATAGTCTAAGTAAGACACGACGTACCCCATGACGGTCCGTCGTACTCACGACAAACCGTCACCTGGTCCGTTATGTTTCACTGTTACTATAGAAATGTCATTTTATTTTAATTTTTTATTTTTTGTGGTTTTGCTTGTCTTGTTTGCTCATTCTAGTACTAATATTGATCATTTATAGGTACTATCTACTATGGCACCAAAACAAGATCGAGTCTATGCACGCGGGCGATCAAATCTTGTCGCCCTGTCTGCTTGCCTGGTCATTGGCTCTGATGATGAGCGTGACCCCGAGTACGTGCCCCCAGGCACTTCCACCCCATCCCATGCTGCACGTGCTACCAGAGCCACACTAAAAAAGGTGGCGTCCGGCGTAGTCACTGCCTCCCAGTCTAATGAGGAGCGCACACTGACCGGCACACCTTCTGGGTCAGCCACTAATGAAGAAGGAGCATCTGGCTCCTTAGGAGTTTCGCGGTGGGAGGAAGCCTCCGAATCTGCTGAGGTTCCCGCACCCGCCACCGCTGCAGCGTCAATCTCTTCTGATGAGGCTGACAGTTCGGAATCCTCACCTGGTTCACCAGCTCGTGCTCTCACCCCGGTCACCGACCAGCCCAACCGATGGTGTGTAAACGGGCAGTTTCAAGTCAATTCCGATGCCAAGTTCCTGAATGACAAAGGATTTATGACTCAAACACTTACATTGGAGCGGCAGGTCTTTACGGGAAGTCTTCCGACGATGCCTGAGAGCCACAATATCTTCACCAGACATCGACTGAAGTGGAAAGCACGTCCGTTGGGACGTTATAGTGAAGAGCTGGTCCGAGAGTTCCACGCATCCTATGTAGCGACTCTCCAATCACAGATTGATAGGAAGGCTACTCCCGCCAAATAGGCCCCACTGGAGCAGGTCTGAGTACGTGGCATCCCGGTTGATATTTCCCTGCCAACTATCCGCCGATTTCTATACGGCGAGAATGTTAATACTAATCGGACCCCTCTCTCTGCTGAGTTTAACTACCGATGGCAGATTATTAAAGATGGCCAATTTCTGCGTGAGCCATCACTGAGAGAGACCACCAAGAGGTTGATGGCCCTGCAATTGTCCGTTGATGGAGAGGGTGCCGACTGGGTGACTGGGCCGAAGGGGGCCATCAAGAAGGCCAACCTGACTTTCACGGCGAAGTTTTTGTGGTTGATTGTCTGCCACTGCCTTTCCCCCACAACTGCTGCTAATATCATCACATGGGATCGAGCAGTACTGATGGCGGCGATGATAGCCGGTTTCGAGGTGGATTTTACATGGCTTCTACATGTGGTCATGCACGAGAGGGATTTTAAAGTCACACCTACTTACCCTTTCCCGTGCATGATATTTTCTCTATTTAGGTATGCCGGTGTGCCTATATGGCACATTGATCAACTCAAGACCCCGCTGGGCACAGTTGATATCGACCTCATCAGGGATGAGGCGAATGAGTTGGATCCACGCAGAGGGCCCCGTCCAGAGTTGCCTCCTCTTGGTGACGATCTGGCTGAGATGGTAGCATAGACCCGCACGGCTACGCAGGCGGCTTCCACTGACACTACCCCGGTCGAGTCTATCCCGGGTAGTAGCACTGCCCCGAGCTCCTCTTTCTCAGCCCCTTTCTCCGCTCTGGTCCCGCTTGCTAGGGTCCAAAAATTAGAGGCACAGATGGCCACACTTCTGCATCACATCCAGCCTTGGATGAAGAAGTCTATTGCTGAGGCAGAAGAGCGCTTGGAGCGGAAAATGATCCAGCTCACACAGCGGAAGATCGCTGAGGTTCATCAGTGCTTGGACACTTTTCAGTTGCGAGTGCTATCCCAACCAGCACCTCCGGTGGATGTGTCAACCCTTCAGGCTGCGTTTGATAGTCTTCAAGCAGATATTGATATGATCTTAGAGGCTAGGGTGCCTGATTCTGAGGCCCCTTCTGTAGAGCCTACTAAAGACACAGTGCTGGCGGCCCTATTCGCCTTTTCAGACATTCCACCACCTCCCTCTCGAGAGCATGCCAAGAGGTGTAGGGGTCGAGAGGAGGATGAAGCACGAGCACGGAAGAAGGAGCGCCGTGAGATGGAGGCTGCAAGGAGGCTGAGGAGCAGGCGCGTCTAAATGAGAGCAGAAGAGTTAGCTGCTGGGGCGTCTAGCTCCAGTACTGTGGAGATCGTGGGAGGCACTGCTGATAGTGCTGTTGATGCTGAGGACACCACTGAGGGTGTCCAGAATACAGAGGTAGTGGGTTTCGGGGAACCGAGCCCACCAACTTGCTGATCGTCGGCGCTTTGCGCCCCAGGTTTGATTCACCTACTACTATAGTATTTTATTATTTTTATGCATTGGGGGTGGGGTAAATGGAAAGTGAGTGCTAGGGTGAAGTCTGAGTAACCCAATTCACTATCCTCTTTTGGGGTTTTCTTGCTTGTATTCTTTTTCCCCGAAAGACTGATTATTATTTTCGTTGAACTGGCATGTCTATATCTTGTGTACATAGTTTAATTCAGGAGCATGATGGCTAAAATGAAATCCTGATAAAATGGAAAATAATGCATTACTAGGCATAGTAATTGATTAATGTGTGGCTCTAAGCATGACATTGAGGTACACAACTGCATGACCCTAAGTCTAAAATTTGAACTAGGTGTCTGATAATCTGGTAGAGTGATGAGATGTCAAGTGAGTGTGAGGAAGATTTGAATAGTCCACTATTTGTACTGAACTAGAACTTGCCTGGTTAGTCATGCTAAAAGTAAGCTGTAATAGACAATTAGGAAAGGATCATAGGACATTATTCAATATAGCCCATTTTTTAGCCTAAAAAAAGGAAAACCAAATGAAATTTATCCTTCTTTGATCCAAATGATTTGAGCTTAAATTAGACCTTTCTTTCTCACCCCAACTGATCTTTTTTGGGAATAATGTGTTGGCCCTGGTCCCTCCTTGGACATGTGCACCTCAGCTTATGCCAAAATCATAAGTTGAGGGTGGCTAATGAAGTAAACAACCTTTTTATGGCCCTGACCCAACTTTTGCTATTGTGTACTTTGACTCATGGCAAAGCCATGAGTTGACGGTGGCTATTATGTGGAATGCTCTGACAAGTGGGGTTGAAAGAATGAGTAGAGAGAAAGAACTAAAGTAAAGTGACTCAAAAATTAGTTGAAAGAAAAGTAAAAATGAAAAAAAATACAAGCAAGAAAAGAAAAGAGTCACTTACACAAAGGAATAAAAAAGGTCAAATAGCAAGGTGAAAGAATGTGGGAAACTGGGCAAAATAAAATTATAGAAAATTAAATGTTTAGCCGATATGTCAAGGAGAGAAAAAAGTCACCAAAGTATACCTAAATATACCCTACCTGACCCTGAGCCTATGTTACAAGCCAAGAAAGTCCTATCATGATCCTAAGGGTTATATAGCGAACTTAAAGCAGTGAAAATAAGGGCAAGCTTATGGCAATAGATATGAATGAGTGTGAATTTTTTCTGAGAGTAAGTGTTGAAAAGTAATCCTCATACTCAAATTAAAATCATTGTGTGAAAAATGAGGATTTTGTTTTGTAGTGAGGACAATAGCTGCATTACCGGAAATATTAGCACCTCGGTGAGAAATTGAAGAGGATAGATGTTAGTGTATGGTGAGTCTGTTTCATGGTCGTATTCCACATAATTCAAGCCTAATAGTGATAGCATGCATAAATATGATGAGATTAATCGGGATTGGTAGCAAAATGATTGCAAAGGATAGAACATGGATACTATTGTACAAAGATTGTGTATTGAGTCATAGTTCGTCGCTTGAGGACAAACAACGAATTTAAGTCGAGGGTGTTGATATACCGTGGTTTCACGGTTTATGAATATTTTTTCCTTAAGTTTAGTGTGTCCAAAAGCCTTTTTCTGCTAATTTTTATATAAGTTTCTCCTTATTTGCAGGAAATCTGTCCAATGGATGCGGAGGTTTTTGAGTGAAGAAATGCAGAAGAGACAACCTACGGAGCTTTTGACGGTCCATCATGCTTGTGACGGTCCGTAGGTGGCAGCGTAGTGCAGCTGCTGAAGGAATATGGGGAAGTCTAACCAAGTGTGGGGTTATGGAAAACCTGACGAACCGTCGTAGCCATGACGGTCCGTCCTGCAGGTTCGTCATGAAGATCAGAGAAGTAGCTCCAGTACCCATATTCCAAGAGTTCAAGTGTTTTGGAACGGAGATCCTCGATGGACTGTTGTGCTCGTAACGATCCGTCATACCTGTCATCGAGGATAATGAAGAGAGAAGCAGAAGAAATTTCATTATGTATGGGACGACGGAGTCCATGACGGTCCGTCGTGACCACGATGATCCGTCGATCCAGCCTTGTTTTTGAAAGATTTCCAGCAAATAGATTCCTTGTTTAATTAGGTTTTTATTTTCTATAAATAGTTCGAAAAACCTCGTTTTTGAGGTTAGACTGGGTATTATTAGGTAAGATTGTGTATTATTAGGTTAGACTCGAGACCATTGTTAGACTTTTGAATATTGTGAGACTCTTGAGTATTTTGTAGACTCTTTGAGAGATTATGGATTATCTTGAGACTTTTATAATTGATTTTTGGTGAATTTTGCTGATTAATCAAGTGAACTTTCGGATTTTACTCTTTCTTATTGAAGTAAGTACATGAATTCTTATATTATATATTTGAATATTGTGATTATGACTATGGGTAACTAAACTCCATAACTACGGTTGTGGGAACAATAGGCAAATAATGAGGCAAAACCTAACTAAAATAACAATTCTAGAATAGTGTCTTGCATGTATTGATAGTTCTTTCACATAGAAGTCTTTTTAACGGATGGCCAATTTTAGAACTCGCCTTAACCCTACTTGCCGGACCAAGGAGGTAGATAATAGGAAAAGAATTATCAACATAGATTTAGTATATACTATCTAATAGGCTAGTATTGATTACGAGGTAATAACTTAGTCAAATATCGAATACGATGCTTAATATGATGTAAAGATAAGGGTTATGATAGCAACACAGGTAGCCGGACCAAGGATATTATATAAGTATTTTATATCATTTAGGTAAGGCTTATGTTGTTATTGATGCCTTGAGTAGATTATTTATGGGTATTACTGCCCATGTTAAGGAAGAGAAGAAAGAAATAGTAAAAGACGTGCATAGGTTGCATGGTAGGGAGTTTTCCTAATGGACTCCACAAAAGGAGGAGTCGTTGATACACCGTGGTTTCACGGTATTATTAATATTTTTTCCTTAAGTTTAGTGTGTCCAAAAGCCTTTTTGTGCTAATTTTTATATAAGTTTCTCCTTATTTGCAGGAAATCTGTCCAAAGATGAATGCAGAGGTTTTTGAGTGAAGAAATGTAGAAGAGACTACCTACGGAGCTTGTGACGGTCTGTAGGTGGCAGCGTAGTGCAGCTGCTGAAGGAAGATGGGGAAGTCTGACCAAGTGTGGGGTTACAGAAAACATCACGGACCGTCGTAGCCATGACGGTCCGTCCTGCAGGTTCGTCATGAAGATCAGAGAAGTAGCCCAAGTACCCATATTCCTAGAGTTCAAGTGTTTTAGAACGGATACCATCGACGGACCGTTGTGCTCGCAATGATCCATCATACCTGCCGTCGAGGGTAATGAAGAGAGCAGCATAAGAAATTTCATCATGTATGGGACGACGGAGTTCATGACGGTCCGTCATGACCACGACGATCTGTCGCGATGTCCCTCGATCCAGTCGTATTTTTGACAGATTTCTAGCAAATAGAGTCCTTGTTTAACTAGGTTTTTATTTGCTATGAATAGTTCGAAAAAAACCTCGTTTTTGAGGTTAGACTGGGTATTATTAGGTTAGATTGTGTATTATTAGATTAGACTTTGGACCATTGTTAGACTTTTGAATATTGTGAGACTCTTGATTATTTTGTAGACTCTTTGAGAGATTATTGATTATCTTGAGACTTTTATCAATGATTGTTGGTGAATTTTGCTGATTAATCAAGTGAACTTTCGGATTTTACTCTTTCTCATTGAAGTAAGTAAATGAATTCTTATATCATATATTTGAATATTGTGATTATGACTATGGGTAACTAAACTCCATAACTAGGGTTGTGGGAATCATAGACAAATAATGAGGTAAAACCTAACTAAAATAACAATTCTAGAATATTATCTTGCATGTATTGATAGTTCTTTCACATAGAAGTCTTTTTAACGGATGGCCAACGTTAGAACTCGCCTTAATGCTACTTGTCGGACCAAGGAGGTAAATAATAGGAAAAGAATTATCAACATAGATTTAGTACGTACTATCTAATAGGCTAGTATTTATTTGTACGAGGTAATAACTTAGTCAAATATCGAATACGATGCTTTATATGAGGTATAGATAAGGGTTAGGATAGCAACACACGTAGCCGGACCAAAGAGCGGAGTGACATTTTCTAGATGCCAGACCAAGGATTTAGAAATACATAACTTATCACTTTGCATGCAAGATACTAGGAAAGAACTTTTATAGTTAGACTTATCAAGTTATGAACCTATGGGGAACACGTAGACCCTAGTTACTTTGATTAATTGATTAAACTCCAACATTCGAAACTGTTAGTAGTCTCCTTTTATTTCTTTAGTTATTTTCATTTATTTAGGAATAGAAACCCCCTTTTTATAATTTTTGCTTTCCAAGGAAGTAATTGACTGAACAATAGTAGTAATAAATTAAAGTTAAGTCTAAACTATTTTCCTCGTGGAAACGATCCCAACCTCACTAGTAGGATTATTTACTTGACACGATCGCTTTACTTCTTATTTGAGAAGTAAGTTTGAGCGTATCAGTCGTGCTAATGAATGGGGCTGAATCATCATTAGTGTCATAAGTGAAAGAGAAACGAAGTCAAGATCCTATTTTTCTTGAATTAGAGGTAAATGTTCATAAGCAAAAAGTAATGACTTTTAAACTAGAGGGAGATTGTGTGTTGAGGTATCAAGGTAGGTTGTGTGTACCAAGGGTGGATGAATTCCAAGAGAGTATCATGGAGGAAGCTCATAACTCCACACAATCTATCCATCTAGGTTTCATAAAGATGTATCTGATTTGAATGAATTCTATTGGTGGAGTAGTATGAAGAAGAGCATTACAAAGTTTGTTGTTAAGTGTCTGAATTGTCAACAAGTTAAAGTAGAGCACCAAAGCCCAGATGGTATGACTCAGAATATAGGACTTTTAGAATGGAAGTGGGAAATGATGAATATGGAGTTTATTACAGGGTTGTCACTGTTCGCAGACGACATGATTCTATTTGGGTGATTGTTGATAGGATAACAAAATCAGACCACTTTGCCGGTAAAGACTAACCATTCAATAGAGGGTTATGCCAAGTTGTGTCTTAAAGATATAATTAGTATTCATGGGGTGCCAATTTCGATTATATGAAATGGATGTTCACAATTACTACACAATTTCATGGGGTGTCAGTTTCGATTATATTTGTGGTTAACAGTGTCATGATTTTCTTCAAGGACCCAAGTTTGAATGTTAACTCCACCAAATGTTTTTTTCCAATTAAAATTGAATTATTTCCTTCAATGTTAATACATTTTCCTTATAGAAAAAGGTTTTCTTTCTCTATAAATACGAGACCTATTTACCAAATTATATCACAATATTATTAAGAATACAATCTCAATATTTCTCTCTATTTTTTCTTCACTTTTTATTATTTATAACAAAAATAACCTTCTTATTTTAGTTTCAACTTTCAATGGACATGATGAATTAGTATAACAAGAAAACAAAAAAATGGACTAAGTCAAACAAATAAAGAAACAATGATTGATTAATTAGATATGTATTTTAAATGTAGAGATATAATTTAAATCGTCGCTTTTTTTTAAAAAAAAGTTACTATTCAAAGTTTGGACACCCCTTATGAAATTCGTGGCTACTCCAGTGCTTATAAAGCTCGAACAAAAGCACTTTGTACTATCTGACCAATTTCACTATAAGCTTATCTTTTTCTATTGCTATTTTCGTTTCCACTGTCCATCAGTTCATGCCCCTCAAATGCCAAAGGTAAACTCAAGTCATATAGAGGGAATTTTAGGGTTTGAAAAATTGTATAAGATTTTGGATGATCATAATTTGAAACTCAAAATCTATTCCAAGGACAACCAATACAGCTGACTCTTGTACCAAAATTCAAATAGACAACGGACACTTGGAGATGGAGATGCCAACAATAGGCTCAGACAAGGACGAAGATGAGGCTGCTGGCTGTATGAATTATTGAGGACACTTGGAATATGACAAGAGGTGTACTACATACTGGTTGTATACGTTTCGTAAATTATAGCCGTGTATAGCCTTTTTCCACTGCCGTTTGGAATCACTGTTGTGTTCTGAATTGTTGAATGTTGAAATTTGAAAAGAATTGGGTCTTTCATTGTGAGAAAAGGAAAGTTTTATCAATTGCAGGCTGGGAGAGAATTGTGATTGGGTTGGTTTTGGCCCATAGTTGTCAAAATTGGCTATATGTGTGTCCATACTAATTAGATATGTAGCCAAACTGAAATGATTTGGATAAAATTGGTAAGAAAATTGACATCAATTAATAAACAAACTGCTTCATCTTTAAAAAATAGAATAATTAACTCTATTAATTTAATTACAAACAAATTAAATCAAAATTTTTAAAATAATTTAAATTAAACTGATTTAATAGAATATTGAACTAAAATGTAAAGTCTTTTTGAGATGATTTCAAATATTTATAAAATATACTTAATTATACAAGAAAATATACTTATTATTTAAATATTATAAAAATCACTAGAATTACCTTAAAATATTTTCAATTTTATAAGAACTAATTATTTCAAATAGTTTGGGTTGAAGAGGATCGATGATTAATTAATACTTTGGAGGGACAAAATTGAGTGTCAACAACGAGTGCTAGTTCCTAAGCAAATTCTGTCGTTTAATGGTTTTTCTTTGTTTTAACATAAAATAAAATAAAATTGGAAATAAAGCAAAATGGAGCTAATTGTAGCTGAGAGTTACATATTATAGGAGCCCTGGTAGGACGTTACCTATTTGAAGGACCATCGTCTCTAATGTCACGTCCAAATAGAAGTACTTGAAGATAATAGGCCCAACGATATCCAACTTGACGGACTGCCACATCTTTGGTCAAGCCTACTGTTGCTAAAGGTCCCACAAGACGAGAAACTTTTTTGGTAACGACAACCAAGGTGATGGACCATCAATCTAGGCATAAAAAGTGTATCGGGATGCCAAATTTCATGTTTTAAATTTTGAATTTCCTTTAGCCTATAAATAATACTTCTTAGAGTTTACTTTTCAATCATTTTTTTGCGAGGAACATACTGATCATGCAAACTACTATCGAAGTTATTCAAAGATTAACGTGAATTTTAAAATCAAAATCTTAGTTGATTGTCTTTCATTCTATAAGTTAATTCTTCTTAATAAATACAATTACTTGGCTTGTTTCAATTACCATGAGCGGCTAAACATGATAACTAGGGATAGTGGGATCCATGACCGTTTGACATAAATAAGGGTGATTTTCCGTAGAAAATTCTAGTGATATATATGCATTATTATTAATTCTTCCGTATTAAGCGATGTCTAATGGTTCCAAGCATTTGAAGATGTCCAACGTTTAAATCGTTTGAATAAAAGGGTATAAAACTAAGGAAAAGAACTAAAAAGGAGAATGCACTACTCCTTAACCAACTTAGAGTAATTATCAATTTTCTTAAGGCCAACACTTTTAGTCCGAAAGAATAAAAGTGATACTCATTTAATTGAGTTGAGAAATGCTTAAATGGAGCATAAGGTTTGTCAGCCTTGCATACTTAACACTAAAAGATAACATAGTATAAAAGTGATACTCATTTTCTTGAGTTGAGAAATGATTAAATGGAGCATAAGGTTTGTCAAACTTGCATACTTAGCACTAAAAGATAACATTCGATGGTTGCTTCTAAATAGTAATAAAGTCATGGTAAACCCAACGCTAGTTACCCTTTTAATTAATATATCATCTCAACCATTATTGATGAGGTTATTTATCATACATGTCAAAGAAAGATGATCAAATCCCACAAACATTTCTTTTTTTGGAAATAACCAACTAATACTTTAATAATCACATATGACTTAGTTTTCTTCTTATTACCTACAGAATTCAACGCCAACCTTGTTGAAATTTAAATTTGAAAATGGCTGCGTTATATTTCTCTAGCGAAGGTATAATATAGATGAGTTAAAATTTGGCGTTGTTATCGAAAAATATGATTTTTGATTTAGTCAAATGTTTTTTAAAATGAATTTTGGTCCTATTGACCTTGTATTTATTCACAACCACAAGTTTGGCTATTAATCCATCCAATACAAATGGATACAGACCAATTAATTTTTTTATCCTAAAATATACAACTTCGATGGTCTTTAGGAAACCATCTACTTCATCTTTGTCTCTGCCACTTTAGGATGTTACCCCCAGGGTATCTAAGTTGTCTTTGTCCTTCTCCACTGAGATTGCAGCTAAGGGAAGTAGTGACTAACTTCCTCTCCATTATTATTCTTTTCTTATATCTGTAGGTGTTGGCATAAGATCCACATCTTGAAAGATTAATTGAGTCATGAGCACTAAAGGTGGGGATTGTAGCACTCATATCCAAATCATTGGTTACTCTAAAGGTCTCAAACACATAGATTAATCGATTTTGTATAGTACACCCACCAAATCTTGTAATACGCCTCCATTTTTATACATGTTATTTTTGTGACTATAACGAGAAAGCTTTCATTTATCTTCTAAGCCATATATGAATGACATCGTTTAATCCTCTATGTGGTCTGTTATTTATTGTTGATTGGTCTAGTCGAATTCTCACTGTAGACACTTAAGCCTTGTCCAAATTAAGAATGCATTTTCCTTCTTTTTGGCTATTTTTCTTTTTCACACCTTCCACAAGAAGAGACATAATTTAAAAGGCATTATGTTTTCCCAAATAAACTCAATGTATCTTCTTTTCTCCTTGTTTTTCCTCAAACCCTCCTAGCCAGATTCCACACTAAATTATCCATCATTTTCCAACATCCACCAAGTTTTGTCATTAATCCCCTTTGTGAGCTCTGGTTTAACAATATCTATTATACATTCTGTCATCTCCCCTAAGAAGTGGCTCGATAACTTTTGTTTATCCCAACTTCCATTTTAATGATCTTTTTGACGTCTATTTCTTCTTCTTCTTCAACACTTTCTACATCTGTATAGTGAAAATTCCTTTCTTTGTGCAATTTTCATACCAGAAGCTTGAGGAGCCATCCTTAGTTTTCCACCAAATATTATGTTCCATATCTTCCTTGATATGTACTGTTTTCCTCCAAATATCAAGATAGATTTTCTTATAGTATTTATTCCGAATGAATACACTCCAGAGTCTTTAGATACCCTAAAATTTTCAAAATGTTTTGTAAAAAGTGCATTGGATAGGTATTGTAGTTATTAGAATCCCAAGCCACCTTCTTCCTTGGGACAACATAAGTCTTCCCATTCTACCTGATGCTTACTGTTTGTACCTGCAATGTTTTTCTAAGAAAACTTTGAAAATATCATATGTAACCTTCTAATAATCCCTCTAGGTGGATTCGTGTCAGTTAAAAGATATACATGCATAGGTTGGAGCACATGACATACCAAGATGTATATTCCTCCAAAAGAAAGTAGTTTGTTTTGCCACAATAAGATTCTCTTTCTCACTTTGTTCAGAAACTCTTCAACGTGATATTTTTTCTTCTCTCAAAAACAGAGAAACTCTTCAACATGATCTTTTCTTCCTTTCTAAAAAATATGACATACCAAATAAGTGAAAATAAAATATCCCTAATCAATTTTTGTAACTTTTATTATTCTTGAGAAATCAAAAGCACACTTTCTCATGAAGATACAAGAAACTTTTTAATAACTTGATCAGTTATGTAGAAACATATTCATTTTATCTTAGCACCGTCATCATTTTCTTTATAGAGCTAGGATGCTCAAAACAAAATAAAATTATGTCTTCTGCATATACATGATATATAATTTACGTCTAGGCTCCACTTGGGCATACCATATCCAGTGTGATAAGGATCATATTGTAGACTATTCAAACCCCTTGATAGTACTTCAACATCAATAATAAATAGAGTGGGGGCAAGATGTCTCTTTGTTTCAGCCTCTGATTGATTTGAGAAAACCTTTTTTTTACCCATTAATCATTATATAATACCATTTATTAGTTCTTAGCCTCTAAACCATATCAATCAATCTCTCCAAAAACCAATTATTGTGAACACTTTTCTTAGATAATCTGAATATACCCTATCATATGCTTTAGTCATTTCCAACTTCACTAAAACATTATGCAAATCATTTCTTCTTTTTATGTCCTTATAATTTCCTAGGCTGACAACTCATTCTCAGAACTGCTTCTAACTTTTACAAACCCAACATGATTTTTTGATGTAATATTGGAGAGTACTGAGACAATTCTTTCATGAGGCGTTCTAAAGATTATTTTATTATAAAAACTGCTTAGGATGGTCTCAAATATGAAAAAGTCACCACATTTTTTTTTGGAATAAGAACCAAATTAGTGTAAGTAATATATCTTGTTAACTCTTGTCCAGCAAAGAAGGCCTGCACCATTCTAGTGATATTCTTCCCTACAATGTCCCAACATTTTTGAAAGAAAAACCCTATAAGTCCATTAGGTCCACTAGTAATGTACTCGTTTAAGGCATAAACCGCTATCTTTACTTCATCTTATATTGGTATTTTATTGATTTTATCATTAACATCTTCTTTGATCAAAGAGGGAATAACCTCCAGCATGCTATAATCTCTATCTTCCCTTTCTTCATGAATTGTTCCTTAAAAACTTTTTACAACTTCATCCCAATTTTTATGTGTACCACTGATGATATCTCCTTGATCTGTATGAATCTCATTATATTCATACTCCTCATTTTACATGTCATATAAGAGCGGAATAATTTTGTATTTTTGTCCACTGCGCGAACAAGCTCATTCCTGACTTCTACTTCCAATATTGTTCCTCAAGTTTTAAGAATCTAATAAGATCTGGCTCTGCCTTCTTCTGTTCTGCCTTTATATTTTCATCGAGCATAATCTCTAATTGAGACTTTTTGGCCTTAATGGTATCCTCTAAATTATAAATTTTCTTGAAAATATTTTCATATACCTTTTTCCTCCACTATGTCAAAGCAGCTTTTACTCTTTTTCATCTTTATTTGTACCTCTATAAATGAGGATTCTACAAACTCAATCTTCCAATTATCCTCTTCAATTTTCTTGAAATCTTTGTGCTTTGTCCAGAAATTCAAAAAATTGAAAGATTTAATCACTGGTTCACATTTTGTATTGAATTTAACTAGTAAAGGTGCATGATCTAACCCTTTTCTCAGCAAGCGTGTTACTTCTGAAGCTAGGAGTAACTTAAAGAACTTTTTGATTCTCAGTATTTTATCTAAGATTTTCAAAATTCAATTCTCACCTATTCTTCCATTCCGGCATGTAAATTTACTCCTAGTGAAATTTATCTCCTCCAGGGCACAATTGCTCAAATGCTCTAAATCAATAGTCTCTGAATTTGACACTGGTAGCCCTCCAAGTTTTTCTTATTCATTTATCATCACATTAAAATTTCCACAACCACCTAAGAAAAGTGATTTTCTTTAATAAATTCTTCAAATCATCCCATAATTCAAGACTTTCTAATTCACTACGTCTAGCATAAATTATTATCATCAATATATTCATTTTTGAGTGACAATGCAAGTGTACCTTATAATGATTTATTAGATAGTATCCAAAACGATATGTCCATCCCACTATTCATGCAAAAGTATAGGAATTCATTTCAATTAAATTTGGTTGAGAGTGTTTTACACCAAAAGGTAGAAGAAGGGATATCCTTGAACAAAAATAAAGGTGAAGTGCATTTCAATACTAAAAGGTGGAAGGACGGTATTTCAAACCATTTCAAATATGTTAGGGAGGAGGGCATTCTTGGCCCTTTACCCTACCTGAAATATAATAACAGTTGGGTAAGTCTTGTGAAGTGCTCCCTAACATGGGTTGTATGACTATAATAGTGAATGCAAAAACTAGTTGATTCCTCCTAAACCTATTACAAATTTGCTAGTGTGCATTGCTACATAAAGCTGAGAAGGTTGACTTTGAAGAATCATTTGTCATTCATGAATCAAATGTTGGATAGGTTAGATGGTAAAGGTTGGTATTGATTTGTAGATGAATACTCTGGTTACGCCTAGATATCCATTGCATCACATGATCAGGAGAAGATAACTTTCCATATGATGTCCATTTTTTCAACATGGTAGATAAGTTTTTAGTGATTTATTTTATGATTACTTATTTGATCATTGCATACCTCAACACAGATGTGAAGTAGCTACCTAGTGAGACAAATATAGCTAATTATTTCTAATTACATAATGTTGCTAAAGTTTCACTCATTATATTAATATAAATTATTTTTTTAAAAAAATAAAAATCAAATTGAATTATATTTGTATTGATAGATTTATACAAGTACAAATATTAAATAAACAAGAGCGAAAGGTATATTGACCGATAATATACAAATACAAACTACAGATGTCACATATGGTTTAAAAATATATAGATTTACAAATCAAATGTATACAAAATCATTCACATATAGAATGGATACAAAATATTTGTAAATGTTGAAACTTATACAACTAGGCACTACAATATATACAAATGTAAACTACAAAAATCTTTTATATAAAATATGAGTTACTATATATATATATATATATGTATGTATGTAGGTATGTATGTATGTATGTATCTGCTTGAGATAGACAAACAAGGATAAACTTATACAAATGTTGAAATTGTACAAGTATAATAGTTATATTGTTTATTTGCTATTTTATATAAATCATAATCATAAAAATCATATGTAGCATAAAATTATGTAATATATACGATCAGACGGAATACATACAATCTATATGCTCATATAGAAAAAAAATTCGTTGAGTTTAATGATGTTTATACAAATCAGACAAAAAATATACAAATACCTCAAGATCTTTCCCGTTATTTTGGTTCAATGACTCATATTAGACATCTTATTCTTCAGATGATTTTGATTCATTCCTTGTAAATGCAACTTCTTTTACATTAAGCTTGTTTCTAAATAAGAACCTCGTTTGAATGCAATTTCTTTAACGTTACTCTTGTTTTTAAAGATAAACCTTGTTTGAATTGTTTTCTTTCTGTTCCTTTCTTTTTCTTGTTCTTATTTTGAAATTAAAATCATGCGTAAGTTGTTGTATCTTCACTGGGTTGTCCCGGTGCTTTAATTCAATTTCTTGTTGATTAACTCGATATTTAGTAAACGATCCTTCAATTTCTTAAAAATCTTAAGTAATACCCAAAGAAACAGATGAAAAATCGTCTAAGTTTTATGCTTGCATTTATATACCTCAAGTGATTTTCTTGGAGGAATTTGTTCATCCATGATTTTGTATGTATTTAAGGGAATAACTGAAAAAACAAAAGAATTTAGTGTGATATGAAAATACAAATCAAAAATAGAATATTGAAACTATCATAAGAGAAAAAAATAAATCCGTAAGAAGTTGCCTGAAATTGTGGGAGCTCGATTTGAGAGGGAGAAACTATATTTATATAAAAATTGAAAATTTGATTGTGCTTGAGTTAATTAAGGATAAAAATCAGTAAAAGGATTAGGAAGAAATATAAATTTTACTTAGTACAAATGGAAAAAATTAAAAATACAGTAGTATATGTTGGGTATACAAATCCGGAAGTGGTCTCCACGTATAGAAGATGAAAGCTTAATGGCGAGTGGTAATTATTTACAATTAAAACTATGGTAAGTTATGTAGTAGCTTATAAAAATTTTTATCACATCATTGTTATATAATTAAACACTTGAAAGATTAAGAATAATGAAGACTCTATGGTAGTGGTAATTTCTAACCCTAAGAAGAACTCATAACTTTTTGGAATATTGTATAACCGTATAAATGTTCTCATAATGATAGATTTATTACAGTAGGATTGAATTCCTAATTTTTGATGACCTTTGTCTGATTTGATCAATCCTGGTTTGTTAGATAGGCCTGCAACGCGTGGCTCAGGGGCGTGTGTTACAAGGTCAATCTAATACTCTTGTTTCTTTTGTGGCATCGCAAGTTTATCGCAATAATTTTGATTTTTGAATCTCAGGTCGTAGTGTGAGGGCCAATAGGTAGCATGAGTTCTTGCAATATAGACTCCATTTCTATAGTCTTCTTGATTGCATTTAGTTAGGGATAGAAAGCTTTGTGTTTCAATCCATTTAGAGTCATTCCTTATTGTTTTTGGCCTAAAATCAACTAAACGATATTTATTAGTTCATTATACAACTTATACATAAGAGAAATGGATATTCATATGTTGATACTCGAAACTTAGCTAAATTATGAATAGTATATGGCAATTGAATGCGCAAATATACCCCAAATCAGCCTCTAATATGGTACTATGCCCTAAAAATCAATAATGACTAGATGGGCTGTTACACGTTCGAGAAAACAATACAATTTGTAGTTGTTATAATCATTCACTAGTAATAATCACTCATGAAGCAAGTCAAAAATTATTTTTTTATATTAAGATTAAAAAACTAATCAACACATTTAGAGAGCGGAAGGGATATTCTAATCATGAAACATTATATGAAGATGTCATTCATTACATGCATAGCTCAACTATGAATAGGATACCTTTAATTTAAGGAGATGGAACAGATTACATTTCATGATAAAAGAATTTCACTCATCATCTTTATAAAAATCCTGTATATATAAATATTAAACAAATTCCTTTAAGTGATATTTCGCTAAGACAGTGGTACCTTTGACATTTGAAAGTTGATATACAACATTGTAATGAATTTTCTTAAAGATATATATTAAGGGTAAAGTCATGAAGAAGGTAAATGTCATGACCCAGACCGTCGAGATTGGCGCCCACACTACAACTTGGTGTGAGAACCACTACTAACAACAAACTAAAGCAAGAAATCTAAAACTAAAGTATTTAAGTTACGGAAGAAAGTTAAATAACTAAAGACAAGGTTTCATTACTATATAAACATCTAATAATTAACTAACAAAGCGGAAGAAAAACCTAGAATCTGAAAATCAATATTCAAAAACTATATGATATTCATATATAACAAGAGATTACTAAGGAAATACAGATCTTGGGCATATTTATATGTACAATTAATACAAATTACCTATCTTTAACGTTACCATTTCTGGCGCACTAGCAGTGCAACGCGCCAGCCTGCCAGGCGCGATGCCCCAGCCGTTTAGACGACTTTTCCAACAAAAACATGACTAGATAGGAATCCTAATTGTATTATACTTTGACCCTATTATACCTCCTATTATAAATTGACCTTTTGGACCTCATTGTTATGGTTCAAGTTTTTAATTGGTGTGCAAGAGCAAGAATTCAAGTTTGTAATAGATTTTGGCATCTTCTAACTCTTCTATTTTTCTGGAATCACATGAACAATTGTCTTTTGTGGTTTTTGAATTGTATAAGTGGCTAATCGCCCTAATTCTGCGGTTGTAGCCACGAACCGATTGTTGAATATTGTTGATTTATGAATAAATTTTTTGTTGTCAATACAAGTTACTTCTATATTCTTGATTTACTATTTTATGCTTGATCTCCATAAGATAAACTTAGTGTCTAATCCAAAAATCGGGAGAGGAGGTATTAGATAGACCAGAGAATATATATAGCTTGATCGACCAACTGAATTGAGGTGACTTGTGTTGAGGACTAACGCCAGAACGAACAACTCGCTTGGTTACGAAATAGGATGAAATATAATTGTTCGTCAATTAGCTTACTTATCACCGCTTAACGATGTGGTTAGGTATCTAATTGGGGTAGGCGACGAGAGGTGTATAGCCCGACTCATATAATTAAACCTATCAACCTATAACTTGACAACTAAAATTAGTTCTAAGTCAATAATACGATACATGAGATTCAATTTATGTGCAACCATGAAATTGTCTTTTCCTTGCTTGAAACATCATCTTAAACTCGTTCACAATTAATTTCGTTTATTTAGTTATAATTAGTCGTAGTTAACAATCAATCTTCATACTTTGAAGTAATTACTTTTAGTTTTAATTGTTGAATTAAGTGTTAAATTTAAATTGATCATAAGTTCCTTGAAAACGATAATTCGTTTCTAAAAGAATCATATTACTTGCACGACCACGTGCACTTGCATGTATATTGGAGAGCAACAACTATCAATTAACTAAAGAAAGGTATATGTATGAAAATGGTGGACATAGACTAAAGAGAATTCTATGGAGCCCGAACAATGTGGCTCACCCTTGAACTCGAAGTGATCACCGATCTCCTAAGTGAGGTCTGTCAACAGTCGCGTGAAGATGCCTTGTACTGACAAAAAAAAAGCAAGTGCAAAATCAGTACACAACCACCATGTACTGGTAGGATCACGTGGTTATCCAAGTACTGTAACACAAATAAGTAATTACAACATTACACATGCATATATATATAAACATATCTAATATTATCGTAAAATTCAATATCATAATTTACATGCTTCATTTCATAGTTGGTCCTCTCATGGAACCCAAAGTCAAACTGTTAGCATGTCAAAACGTGAAAATCTAATACCATTTTTCTGTCAGAACGTGGCAACCGATTCCAGTTAGCATGCCAGAATGTGGCAATTTGATCCAAGTAAGAGTTATGAAATTTGGCTGCCGATCCCTGTCAAACATCACAATAACACATCAAGATCACACATTCAAGTCATAATCTCATAGTATTAATACTCATATATCCTAATTCAACCTCTATGATCAATATTTCAACATTCATACATATAAGAGTATCACAACGAAGCAAAGAAAGTCTATATCATACAATCATAAAATCACAATCATTACCTACCTCGAAACAAGTTTGAAACCCTAGTGATACGCTCAAACTTACTTTTCAAATGAGAAGTAAAGCGGTCGCGTCAAGTAAATAACCCAACTAGTGAGGTTGGGATCGTTCCCACGAGGAAAATAGTCTAGATATAACTCCAACTTGTAATTACTATTGTTCGGTTGATGACTTTCTTAAAAATTAAAAGCATAAAAGGGGGGTTTTGTACTTCCTAATAAAATAAAAATAACTAACGAACTTGACAGAGACACTTAACAGCTTTTAATGTTGAGTTTTAATCAAGTAATCAAAGTAACTAGGGTTTACGTGTTCCCCACAGGTTCATAACTTGATAATTCTAGCTATAACATTTCTTTCCTAGTATCTTGCATGCAAAGTGATAAGTTATGTATTTCTAAATCCTTGGTCCGGCATCTAGAAAATCTCACTCCGCACCTTGGTCCGGCTACGTGTGTTGCTTTCCTAACCCTTATCCTTACCTCATATTAAGCATCATATTCAATATTTGACTCAGTTATTACCTCGTACCAATCAATACTAGCCTATTAGATAGTATACACTAAATCTATGTTAATAATTCTTTTCCTATTATCTACCTCCTTGGTCCGGCAAGTAGCATTAAGGCGAGTTCTAACGTTGATCATCCGTTAAAAAGACTTCTAAGCGAAAGAATTATTAATACATGCAAGACACTATTCTAGAATTGTTATTTTAGCTAGGGTTTATCTCATTATTTGCCTATGGTTCCCACAACTCTACTTATAGAGTTTAGTTCCTCATAGCCATAAACACAATATTCAAATATATTAAACAAGAATTCATTTACTTACTTTAATGAGAAAGAATAAAGTCTGAAAATTTGCTTGATTAATCAACAAGAGTTACTTGTAAGAATCTCCAATAATCAAAAACTCAGAAAAACAAAGTCTAATAATATGATGTTAAATCTCCCAGAGTCTAACCTCAAAAACGAGGTTTTTCGAACTGTTTATAAAAAAATAAAAACCTAATTAAACAAGGATTCTAATTACTGGAAATCTGCCAAAATACGGCTGGGTCGACGGACCACGCGACGGAACGTCGTGGTCATGACGGACCGTCGTGGGCTCCGTCGCCCCATACTTGGGTGCAATTCTTCTGCTGCTTTCTTCATTCCCCTCGACGGCAAGTGTGAAGGACCGTCACAGGCACGACGGTCCGTCGAGGGTCTTCGTTACAAAATACTTCAACTTTTGGAATTTGGGTACTGGGATCACTTCTCTGATCTTCGCGACGAACCTGCAGGACAGACCGTCATATCCATGACGGACCGTCACAAGCTTCGTAATCCCACACTTGGTCAGACTTCCCCATCTTCCTTCAGCAGCTTCTCTATGCTGCCACCTACGGACCGTCACAAGCACGACGGACCGTCATAAGCTCCGTAGGTGGTCTTTTCTGCATTTTTTGCTCAAAATCTCCGCATTCAGCTTTAGACAGATTTCCTGCAAAACAAAGAAAAACTTATATCAAAATTAGCACAAAAAGGGCTTTCGGACACACTAAACTTAAGGAAAAAGTATTAATTATATCGTGAAACCACGGTATATCAACACCCTCAACTTAAATTCGTTGTTTGTCCTCAAGCGACGCACTATGACTCACTACACAATCTTTGTACAATAGTATTCATGTTTTATCCTTTGCAATCATTTGGCTATCAATCCCGACTAATCTCATCAAATCTATGCATGCTATCACTGTTAGGCTTGACTTTTGTGGGATTCGAACATGACACAGACTCACCATGCACTAACGCCTATCCTCTTCAATTGCTCACCGAGGTGCTAACAATTCCGGTATTGCAACTAGTGTCCTCGCTTTAGAACAAAATCCTCATTTTTCACACAATGATTTCAGTTTGAGTATAAGAATTACATTTCAACACTCGCTCTCTGAACAAAGTCACACTCATTCATACCTATTTCCATAAGCTTGCCCTTATTTTCACTGCCTTAAGTTCGCTATACAACCCTTAGGATCACGATAGGACTTTTTTAGCTTGTAACGTAGGCTCAGAGTCAGGTAGGGTATATTTAGGTATACTTTAGTGACTTTTTGCCCTCATTGACATGTCGGCTAAACCTTCCGCTCTATATCAATTTATCTCGCCCAGTTTCTTCTATTCTTTCACCTTGTTGTTTCCCTTCTTTCTTCATTTGTGTAAGTGACTCTTTTCTTTTCTTGTTTGTATTTCTTGAATATTTGCCTCTTTTTTTTTTCTTTTTTTTTTCAACGAGTTCTTGAGTCACTTTACTTTTGTTCGTTCTCTCTCTTTGTTCTTTCAACCCCACTTTCCAGAGCATTCCTCAAAACAGCCACCCTCAACTCATGGCTTTGCCATGAGTCAAGGTACACAATACCCAAAATCGGGTTAGGGCCATAACGAAGGTTGTTTATACTTTAGCCACCCTCAACTCATGCTTTTGGCATAAGCTGAGGTGCACATGTCCAAGGAGGGACCAGGGCCAACATATTGTTCCCAGAAAAGATCAGTTGGGGTGAAAAAGAAAGGTCTAATTTTAAGCTCAAATTATTTGGATCAACGAAGGATAACTGTCATTTGGTTTCTTTTATTTAGGCTAGAAATGGGCTATATTGAATAAGGGCCTATGATCCTTTCCTATTTGTATGTTACAACTTACTTTTAGCAGGACTAACCAGGCAAGTTCTAGCTCAGTATCAGTAGTGGACTATTCAACTTTCCTCACACTCACTTGACATCTCATCACTATACCAGATTATCAGACACCTAGTTCGACTTGAAGGTTTAGGGTAGTGCAATGGTGTAACTCTATTTCATGTTTAGATCCACACAATTATCAGTTACTACGCCTTTTCATGCAACCTTTTCCAGTTTTATCGGGATATCATTTCAGCCATCATGCTTCAGAGTTAAACTATGTACAAAAGATATAACGTGCCGGTTCAACAGAAAAAGTAATCAGTCTTTTGGGGAAAAAGAACACAGGCAAGAAAACCCCAAAAGAGGATAGTGAGTTGGGCTACTCAGACTTCACCCTAACACTCACTTTCCATTTACCCCACCCCCAACAAAAAGCATGTAATTGTCCCCAATGCATAAAAAAATCTAAAGATTAGAGGGGTAGGTGAAGCAAACCTGTGGCGCATAGCGCCGTCGATCAACAAGCTGGTGGGTCTGGTTTCCCAGAACCCACATCCTCTACAATCTGGACACCCTCAGTGATGTCCTCAGCAATAACTGCACCCTCAGTAGTGCCTCCTGCTGTCTCTACAGTGCGGGAGCTAGACGCCCCAGCCGCTATCTGTGATGCTCTGATCTGGTGTGCCTCCGCCTCAGCAAGTGAGGCTCTCCTCGCGGCCTCCATCTCTCGGCGCTCCTTCTTTCTTGCTCGCACCTCATCCTCTGATCGACCCCTCCGCCTCTTGGCACTCTCTCTCGGGGAAGATGAGGGAACGTCTGGAGTAGAAAACAGAGCCGCCAATACAGTATCCTCAGCAGGCTCGACAGACTCTGACACTCTTGTCGCTAGGATCGTGTCGATGTCTGCACGAAGACTGGCGACTGCAGCCTGGAGAGTCGACACATCTACCGGAGGGGCTGGTCGAGCTAATACTCTCAATTCAAAGGCATCGAGGTGCTGGTTAACCTCAGCAATTTTCTGTTGCATCTGCCTCTCCATACGCGCCTCAGACTCAACAATAGACTTCTGCATCCACAGCTGGATATGATGCAGAACAGTGGCCATTTGTGCCTCCAATTTTTGGACTCGGGCAAGCGGGGCCGGTGTCGGTAGAGGGGCTGTGCTGCTACCCGGGATAGACTTAACCGGGGTAGTGTCCGTGGATGCTTGTGTAGCTGTGCGAGCCTGGGCCACCATATCCGCAAGGTCATCAGATAGTGGTGGCAGCTCTGGACGGGGCCCTCGACGTGGGGCCAACTCATTGGCCTCGTCTCTGATGAGGCCGACGTCAACGGTACCCGGCGGCGTCCTCAACTGATCTATGTGCCATATGGGCACACCTGCAGACCTGCAAAGGGCAAAGATCATGCACGGAAAGGGGTAGGTGGTGGTGACCTTGAATGCCCTCTCGTGCATGACTGCCTGGAGAAGCCATGCATAGTCCACCTCGAAGCTGGCTATCATCGCCTCCATCAGCACTGCTCGATCCCAGGTGACTATGTTATCAGCAGCTGTGGGGGAAAGGCAGTGACGAACGAGCAGCCACAAGAACTTGGCGACGAACGTGAGGTTGGCCTTCTTGATGGCCCCCTTCGGCTCGGTGACCCAATCTGCACCCTCTCCGTCGACTGATAAGTGTAGGGCCATCCACCGCTTGGTGGTCTCCCTCAGTGCAGGCTCTCGCAGGAACTATCCATCCTTCACTACTTGCCATGCGGTAGTCAAACTCGGCAGTGATGGGGGTCCGAGTGGCATCTGCACTCTCGCCGTATAGGAACCGGCGAATGGCGGGCAGGGAAATGTCAACCTGCACGCCCCGGACTAGAACCTGCTCCAATGGAGCCTGTTTCGCGGGAGCAGCCCGCCTCTCGATCTGTGATCGGAGAGTCGCTACGTAGGACGCGTAGAACTCTCAGACCATCTCCTCACTGTATCGTCCCAAGGGACGGGCTGTCCAGTCTAGGCGATGCCTGGTAAATATGTTGTGGATCTCCGGCATGGAGAGGAGACTCCCTGTAAGTACCCGCCGCTTCAGGGTGAGTGTTCGAGTCATTACTCCTTTATCGGTCAAGAACTTCGCGTCAGAGTAAACATGAAACTGGCCTTCAACGCACCACCGGTTTGGCTGGTCAGAGGCTGGGGTGGGGACCGGAGCTGGTGCGCCGGATGTGGAGTCTGAACTGTCAGCCTCATCAGACGAGGCCGACGCTGCAGCAGTGGCGGGTGCGGGAACCTCAGCAGATCCTGAAGCTTCCTCGGACCAGGATGCTCCCAAGGAGCCAGACGCTCCTTTCTCGTTTATGGCCGACCCAGAGGGTGTGCCGGTCAGTGTGCGCTCCTCATCAGACTGGGAGGCAGTGACTACGCCGGACGCCACCGTCTTGGGTGTGGCTCTGGGGGCACGTGTAGCACGGGAAGGGGCGGAGGTGCCTGGGGGCATGTATTCAGGGTCACGCTCATCATCAGACCTGATGATCAAGCGTGCAGACGGGGCGACAGACTTAGATCGCCCGCGTGCATAAGTGCAGTCTTGCTTGGGTGCCATAGTCGATAGTACCTGTAAAGGGGCAAAGTTAGTATGAGTAGTGGCAATCAAATAAGGCAAGATCATATGACATGAAACTTTAAAAAATGTGTTAGTAATATTGAAACTGTACCACACGATGGGACCTATGACGGCTCGTCGTGACTATGATGGACCGTCATGGGGTCCGTCATGTTATACTTGGTATATGTATATATAAGGAACCCTGAAGGAGGGGTCGCTGACCATCATGACGGTTAAGCAGGACGGACCGTCGTGGGTATGACGGTCCATCGTAAGGGTCTGTCGTTGGACACTTAGAAAATGATGGGAGACCCTTAGAAGAGGGTTCTCTGACTATCATGACGGTCGTGCAGGACGGACCGTCGTGGGTGTGACGGTCCGTCGTAAGTGTACGTCGTTGGACACTTGGAAAATTTTTGGAGGCCCTTATCATAGGGGTTTCTGACCATCATGACGGTCGTGCAGGAAGGACCGTCGTGTGTATGACGGTCCGTCGTTGGACACTTGGGAAAATTTTTGGAGACCCTTTTCAAAGGGGTCTCTGACCATCATGACGACCGTGCAGGACGGACCGTCGTGAAGACAACGGTCCGTCACAGGCGTTGTTGGGGAGAGTGCTAGGGCTTATGCGACGGACCCTACGACGGTCCGTCGTGAATACGACGGACCGTCATCGGGGTCTCGTTCTGAATATCAGAGACAGAATTGTAGGTACCCTAAGCAACCCCAATGAACACATATGGTCGTGTAGTGTTGTGGACCTCTATGTGTCTATCCCAACTACCTAGGAAACTATTAATGTGAAATCACCTATGTCTGGGGTTATTATCATGGCAAATTCAAACATTTAGAGCCTAGGTCTAGACATAATCATATCAAGGTAACAAGAGATGACTAGGAACGAAATAATAACTAATAAACAAAAATACAAGAGAAATGAGTACAAATTTAGAGACACATACCTTGGAAATGGAGAAAACACAAGTGGGGAATGATTCAGGTGGCAAGGTAGATACCAAAAACAGCAGCACCGACAAGTAACTGATAGTAATAAGGTTGGGGAGATTGTGGAAGTAATGATCAGTGGGGGAAGTGTGGAAGTGGAAAAGAGAGGGGAGATGACAGGAAGTGGAAGTAATGGGGTGGAATATGGAGGGGTGGGGAGTATAAACGGTCAAATTTTGAAAAGGGGTCCAGCCGGGTCGGGTCGGGTTAATTTCATTAATCGCGTGACGGTTCCCCGATGAAGTTCCGTCGCACTTGCGACGCCCCGTCGTGGTGTCCGTCGTGTGTGCCCTAATTTCAAAAATGACAGAAATACGTACCTGGTGTGACGGTGCATACGACGATCCGTTTTACTCGCGACGGTCCGTCGTTGTATCCGTCAGTGGCTACTGCGGAGTAGTTTTCTGCAGAATTTCCTGGTGATGTGCCTGCAAATTTAAAACCCATTTATAGAAAAATGCTACCATTATTAAAAAGATGATAAGTATTGGGTTGCCTCCCAACAAGCGCCAGATTTAACGTCGCGGCACGACTGGGGCCACTTGATTACTCAAACTTCATCAAGATGGCATGCCTCTATCACTTTATTCCCCGATGCTTTATGCCCAAAATAGAGTTTTATTCTATCTCTATTCTTCTTAAACCGCACTCCCTCCTTGGCTTTTAACTCAACTGTCCCATGAGGGAATACTTGGGTAATCAAGTAAGGGCCAGTCCATTTGGACTTGAGCCTACCTGGAAGACAAGGCACCCCAGAACTGTCTACAAGTACCAAATCCCCAACCACAAACTCTTGTTTTGCAAATTTTTGTTCAGTCCCCTTCTTCATCTTTTCTTTGTGGGATATGGCAGATACCGATTGGAGCTCACCACTCTGCCTCATGGTCCTACAAATGTTGAAGGTTTCTTCTTCATTATTCAACCGAAATGTCATCTGTCCCTTCTCCATGTCACCTAAGGCTCTACCTGTAGCAAGAAATGGCCTCCCAAGAATAATGGGCACCTCGAAATCGACTTCGCAATCAAGAATCACAAAATCTGCTGGAAAGATGAATGACTCCACTTTTACTAGCACATCATGGAGTATCCCTATGGGCTTTTTCACAGTCCGATCGGCCATCAGTAGCCGCATTGCAGTGGGTTTTGGATCCCCCAAACCCAACTTCTTGTAAATTGAGAGGGGCATTAGATTTATGCTTGCCCCCAGATCACATAATGCTTTCGCAAAATGTAATGACCCAACTGTGCAAGGAATAGTGAACGCACCCGGATCTTCTTTCTTTTGTACTAGGGATCTTGTAGCGATAGCACTACAATGTTGCAATCTATCATCATCCTCAAACGTGACCGATCTTTTCTTGGTGACTAGATCTTTCATAAATTTGGCATAACCGGGCATTTGTTCTAGAGCTTCTACCAAAGGGACATTGATAGAGAGCTGCTTCAACATTGTTATGAAGCGTCGGTATTTACCATCCTCGGTCTTTTTCACTAATCTCTGAGGGAAGGGTGGTGGTGGCCTAGGCATGGGGATTACCTTGATAGGTACTTCTGCATCTATTCCATTACTTTCATCTGTTTCACCACTACCCTTTACCACCTTATCATTATCCTTTCTTACATTTTTCTCAGCAGATGGCATAGGTGGGTCAATGGTTTGCCTACCACCCCGAGTAGTAATTGCCATACAGTGTGCATCATTCTTTGGATTTTGGACAGTGTTGCTAGGAAGAGTGCCCGGTTGCCGTGTGTTCACTGTCGCAGATAATTGGGCCACTTGCAATTCGATCTGTTTAATCGAAATTGTGTGTGTCCACTTTTTGCCCAATACTAGCTAACTCACCCCTTAATTCTTTAATGTGCTCATCACTAGCATCGAATCTCCTCATCATTTTGTGTAACATATCCTCAACTCGCGCCATACTATCTCCACCATCCCTAGGAGTAACTTCACGATTTTGAGGAGGAACATAGGGTCCACTCCTGTCGTTTCTATTACCATAGTTACTCCTGTTGAAGTTGTTGTCGCGGTTGTAGTTACCATCTCAGACATAATGACCCTCACGGTTGTAGTTACCATAGTTCCGACCTTGGTTACCTTGACCTTGGCGCCAATTATCCTGATTTGAGCCTTGGGCGCTTGGTCAGAAACCCCCCCATTTGTTCATTGACTGCATAGGAATCCTCCTCATAGTAACATTCACCGTTAGGGGGTGGTGGTTTAGCCAAGTAGTTGACTGCATTAATCTTTTCTGCACCCCCGGTGATATGTTTTAGTACCAACCCAAGCTCAGTTCTCATCTGAGCCATTTCCTCACGAATGTCATCTGTGGCTGGGTTGTGAGTGGACTGCACTGCGAAGGTGTTTCTCCCTGTATCGGACTTCCTAGTACTCCAAGCTTTGTTGTTACGGGAGATTTTCTCTAATTTCTCAGCAATCTCAGCATAAGGGCATTCTCCATAAGATCCACCTGCTATAGTGTCCAACACCGCTTTATTGTTATCATCCTGTCCCCTATAGAAGTATTCCTTTAGTGACTCATCATCAATACGGTGATTTGGGACACTTCTCAAGAATGAGGTGAATCTATCCCAAGAACTACTAACTCACTCTCCTGGTAGTGCCACAAAGTTATTCACCCTGTCTTTGTGGTTTAATTTCTTGGAGAACGGATAGTAGCGTGCTAAGAAGACATCCCGTAAATGGTTCCAGGTGAAAATAGAGTTGTATGGGAGCTCAGTAAACCACATAGCAGCCTCTTCCGTCAGTGAGAGAGGAAACACTCTGAGACCTATTACATCTAGATCCAAATCAGGCCTCCCCACACAACTCTTACACACTGCCCTTACCTTAGCTATATGGGCATGTGGATCCTCAGAAGGTAGCCCTGAAAACAAACCTCTAGCAGTGAGCATTTGCATCAGACTACTAGTTACCACAAAAGTGTGGCCAGTAGGTAGAGGAGGCAAAACCAGTGGCCCGTCCGAATCTGCTATGTTATCATAGCCTCTGTAGTATGCTTGGGGCCGTGGAGCGGGATTCTGTCCCCTCTGTTGATGTTCACCCGGAGCATCGGGTAACATCTGACCATGAACATCAGCCTGAGCTGGGATGTTCTGGTTTGGATCCTCATCATTGATTCCCAAGTTACGATTCATGTTTCGTAGTGTACGTTCTAGCTCGTGATCGTAGGGGAACAACGGTTCTCTTCCTCTCCGTGTATTTGACATACAAGGAGGATAATTCTGAAAAGGAATCAAAAACAATAAAACAAAGTAAAATCAAGAAAATATCAACTAAACTATAGTAAGAAGTTCAAGTTAATCTAAAAGCTAAATTCAAGTTAATCTTTCCTAGTATCTTGCATGCAAAGTGATAAGTTATGTATTTCTAAATCCTTGGTCCGGCATCTAGAAAATCTCACTCCGCACCTTGGTCCGGCTACGTATGTTGCTTTCCTAACCCTTATCCTTACCTTATATTAAGCATCATATTCGATATTTGACTCAATTATTACCTCGTACCAATCAATACTAGCCTATTAGATAGTATACACTAAATCTATGTTAATAATTCTTTTCCTATTATCTACCTCCTTGGTTCGACAAGTAGCATTAAGGCGAGTTCTAACGTTGATCATCCGTTAAAAAGACTTCTAAGCAAAAGAATTATTAATACATGCAAGACACTATTCTAGAATTGTTATTTTAGCTAGGGTTTATCTCATTATTTGCCTATGGTTCCCACAACCCTAGTTATAGAGTTTAGTTCCTCATAGCCATAAACACAATATTCAAATATATTAAACAAGAATTCATGTACTTACTTTAATGAGAAAGAATAAAGTCTGAAAATTTGCTTGATTAATCAACAAGAGTTACTTGTAAGAATCTCCAATAATCAAAAACTCAGAAAAACAAAGTCTAATAATATGATGTTAAATCTCCCAGAGTCTAACCTCAAAATCGAGGTTTTTCGAACTATTTATAAAAAAATAAAAACCTAATTAAACAAGGATTCTAATTACTGGAAATCTACCAAAACGCGGCTGGGTCGACGGACCACGCGACGGAACGTCGTGGTCATGACGGATCGTCGTGGGCTCCGTCGCCCCATACTTGGGTGCAATTCTTCTGCTGCTTTCTTCATTCCCCTCGACGACAAGTGTGACGGACCGTCACAGGCACGACGGTCCGTCGAGGGTCTTCGTTATAAAATATTTCAACTTTTGGAATTTGGGTACTGGGATCACTTCTCTGATCTTCGCGACGAACCTGCAGGACGGACCGTCATATCCATGACGGACCGTCACAAGCTTCGTAATCCCACACTTGGTCAGACTTCCCTATCTTCCTTCAGCAGCTTCTCTACGCTGCCACCTACGGACCGTCACAAGCACGACGGACCGTCATAAGCTCCGTAGGTGGTCTCTTCTGCATTTTTCGCTCAAAATCTCCGCATTAAGCTTTAGACAGATTTCCTGCAAAACAAAGAAAAACTTATATCAAAATTAGCACAAAAAGGGCTTTCGGACACACTAAACTTAAGGAAAAAGTATTAATTATACCGTGAAACCACTGTATATCACCTAGACAACTTGATCCTTCCCTTTTCGTATTTGTTTCCCTTTTTCGTGGTCTACAATTAACAATTTACATACGAAAATCAATAAAGAAACACTAAAATCCCAAAAAAACAACAAACTATGTACTCTAGTTCAAAACCTATGACCCAAGTAGTCAATTAGGATTAATTCCATAAATTGTTTTTTGAAGAAATTTGTCCCCATCAATATTGACCCATTCTAAAATGTTCTACAAATTGAAAATCGAATTTAGGAAGAGAAAAACTTACCTCTACCCCCTAGAATTGAGAAAAACGAATTGGAATAGCCCAATGGTCGAATCTTAACTCAAAAAGTTGAAAAATACAAAATAAAGTTGTCTAAGGGTTTTTTTTACGATTTAAAACCCGTCATACCGTTATAAGTCACCCATCCCGTTGTAGCAACATCGTTGTAGCCGCATCACTGCATCGGAAGTAATCCCGTTGTTGCAGCACAAAGTGAAGCAATGATTTTTCCCTAAAAAAATCTCAAATCTCTTAATTCCATCTCCGCCTCGCCCGCTACATCAATATTCATCCCGTTGTAGCGGCAAGAATCCTGCTGCAATAGCACTAAGATTGGTAGTAAGCTCCTTAAAGGAAATTCCACTACTCCTTTTTTACAACATACTCTTAACCATTACTCTCATAAGGTGCCCTTAACGCCAAGATCAGTTCCCGGTGATATACTTATCCAAACTCAATAATATAAACTCGTACAAATTTCTTAACGAGTTATCTAGCCGAATATGTAATCAAATCTACATTACTCCACTCTGTTGCTACAAGATTTCCTTATACCCTGATGACTCAAAATTCCTCCAAATATGGACAAGGTTAAGAAAATCCTAGTACTACGAAAAAGTTTTTCTGGACCCAATTTTTCCCCATTGGCATTCCTACAATGATGAAACCGGGTCATTAAAATAGGTACCAATTTACCCATCACTCGTCCTCGAGTAATCAACTAAACAAAGGTAGACTATAAAAGGAATAAGGTAGTACCTGATTCGACGAACAATTGTGGATACTTGTCTCGCATATCCTTCTTGGTCTCCTAAATATCTTCTTCTACCGGACTATATTTTCATTGAATTTTCATGGACTTAATCTCCTTGGTTCTCAAATTACAAACGTCACGATCAAGAATAACAATCGGTTCCTACTCATATTGGAGGTACTTGTCTAGCACCATTGAGTCACAATTTAATGATATAGTCACCATCACCATGATATGTCTTCATCATATACACATGAAATATGGGATGTACACCAAAAAAATTAGGGGCAAACGACAATCTATAAGCTACTGGTTTTACACGTTCAGGAATCTAAAAAGGACAAATATAGTGAGGACTCAACTTTCCTTTCTAACCAAATATCATCACTCCCTTCATGGGTGATACATTGAGAACAACATTAACTACTGTGTAGAATTCCATGTCTCTAACCTGTGATCCGCGTACTTCTTTTCTACTCTGCGCGGCTAGAAGTTTATCTTGAATTCTCCTCACCTTATCTTGATTGTCCTTCATTGATTCTATCCACAAAGGTTTCACATCTCCGGATTCGAACCAACCCATGGACGATATACATACCCTACCATATAACACCTCAAATGGTGTCATATCAATGCTCAAGTGATAACTACTACTGTAGGAGAACTCACTTAGGATAGGAATTTATCCCAATGCCCTCCAAAGTCAATTACACAAGCTCTCATCATGTCCTTCAGCACTTGTATAGTCCTTTCTAATTGCCCATCCATCAGTAAATGGAAGGCTGTATTAAAAGTGAGTTGTGTGCCCAATTCCTCATGCACGTCCCCCAAAACATGGAAGTGAAAAGGTTACCACAATTTGAGATGATAGAGCGGGTCACACCATGCAGCCTCACCATCTTCTTTACATAAATCCTAGCCAACTATTCAGAGTTGTTATCCACCCTTACTAGAATAAAATGGGTTGACCTGGTCGACCTATAAACTACCACCTAAATAGAATCGAGATTCCCCAAGGTCTTCGTTCTGTGGCTATCATTTCCCACTCCATTCCGGAATTGGAATCCTTTGAACTATCCCCGCCGGCCTTTCATGTTCATACTTCATGTCACGACCGGAATCTAGATCCCAAATGAGACCGGCGTCGTTGACCTCCTAGAGGTCGAAGACAAGCCTACATACGTCATCGTTACTTCATCTAGGTTAATTTTAGCGGAAATTTGAATTTTTTTACTTAAATTTTATATTGGAAAACATTGATCTCACATAATACTATCTACATAAACTCATAATCACTCACAACAATCATCTAAATCAAGATAATCAAATGAAAGATATAATCATAAATATAGAGTTGCCAAAATGGTAGCAATACAACGTCTGAAAGTAAATACAAAAGAAACGCTAGTGGAACATACTCTAGTAGCTCATGCCTACATCTACGCTTGAATAAACCAATAAGCATCCATGAAAGCATGAGGGCCTACCGAATCCAGATGAAAGCTCAACGTCTGGATGACTTCTACGTCGACTTGTAAGCTCTAACATCCAGCTTCACCTACACCTAAAATAGATAAATGTATGGAATTAGTACACATTTGTACTGAGTATAGGTATATGCAAGTACACACAAAAGACATGCATGATTTAGAAAATCTCTCTCCTAATGATATGAGTTATGGAAAGTCAAGTCACTGGACTTGCCAAAATTGGATTAGGAAAGTCATAACATGAGAGCAACATGCATCATCATACGTATCATATTTCATAAAACACATAACATATTACATATATCACATAACATATTGCATATAACATATATCATATTTCATTTCATTCGTTCATATGCCATGAGACTTTCAAATCATGGGCTTAACGTTAGTACTTCCCAAAATGAGGGTTCAACATATGGACCTCAACTAGGGATCCTTCTTTAGCAAACACAGAGTCTGCTTCATTCATTCATACATACTTCATTTCATTTCATTCATAGGCTAGTGTAAACACCATCTATACCTAGGATGTAGTTTAATATTTTCATCGGGTTTACTGTGCAATGATCAAGAATGACCTAGTGTCATTACCTGAGTCTAGTTCCCCTCTTTATTATCCAATCTAAATTCCTTTGATATCATTCATTTCATTATCTTTCATACTTTAAGGAACTTCATGTCAGCATCATGAAATCCGTTGTGTTCCCCACAACGATTAGAGGTGGAGTCACTGGCCAAGGTGAAACCAAGAACATACCGAGCTCGCTTAGGTGGTAACCACTGGCTAGTTCCTCTATGGCAGCATAGTTCAAAGACTAGGAGATTTAGGGAGACCCATACCCGTCTGGACGGAAAGTCTCATCTCATGAGAATTACATGAAGCTCTACCTTCCTGAAACAAGGAATCACAACTCATAGCTAGCCAATCGGTTCTATATATAAAGTTTCATTACCTTCATCTAATACATCATAGATGCTGGATTTTAGCAGGAGGGAATCATAGGTCATTAGATGATTTCTCATCTCATTATTTCATATTAAGTGTGAAATGTTCTTATACTTACATAAAGAGTGTGATTGAGACTTTCTCTTTCTATTCAACACTGTCTTAGATGAGTACTTTTGGTGACCTTATATAGGTGTAGGTAGAACTTGTCTCACTTGAACTAGGCTCGTATTACGGTGCCACCCTGTTCTTTTTTAACATCTTTTTGTTTCATCTTTACTCATTTTTCATTAGATGTTCATCGTATAACATACATATGCTTGGTTGGAGTTCACATTGAGGGACATTGATTCTAGGCGTAGATAAAACTTGTCTCACCTGTACTAGCCTATCCTCATGTAACCACTCTTTCTTTGATTATTCATCGTTTAGTATAAATATACTCTCTTAAAAAATTCATTTAGTGACATTGATTTTTTACTGTAGATGCAGCTTGTCCCACTTGCACTAGCCTCTTATAATGTTGTCACTATTTTCATTAGCATCATAGTATAACATAATTACTCACCTTACTACGTGAATGTTCATTTGGTCATTTGCCAATTCACTTGGCCTTTTAGTGTGTTTGAAATTCTTACTTATATCTCCTGGGTTCACATTATTTTATTACATACATCTTAGGTTTACTTACTTTTAAACGTAAGCTGGACTTGTGGATCCATACGTACAAGCCCTGAGGTTTCATTCATAATCTGTCTCAATGACTCATACTTACCCAAGATTATGTGGTACAAGACTTATGCATCTTGTAGGTATGCCAAGGTCTCAATTTTGATTCCTATAGGCAGCATGCATTAATAATTTAATCACGTAAGACTTATGTGTCAATATGGAATTGGGCAAGGGAAACCTGTTTCAAATCCCTTGTATAACAATTTGGTAAATTTTCTTTATGATTTTTGTTTTCATAAACTTTTTGGCTAGGGAACCCAAGATCAATTCCCCACACCTACACTTTCTTTCTTTCTTTTCTTGATTTTTGCCTTAAAGATTTCGGCTTGGGGGACCCAAAATTGAATCCCCACACCCACATTTTTTTGTTTTTCTTTTTTTTACTTAATCCCTTCATTTAGATTAAAAGGGTGTGGGATCGAACCCCCACAGCCTCACCTTATTTTTAACTGCATTTCTCTTTACTTTCGCATTCGTCCAAGAGGTTGTGGGTTCGAATCCCACACACCTCATTTTCTTATTTCTTTATTACATTTTTCTCCTCTCTCCTTCATCCGTCCAAGAGGTGGTGTGTTCGAACCCCACACGCCCGATTCATTTTCTTTTATTTTTCTCCTAAATTTTCACTTGAGCTTTACCCCGTTTCGAATCCCCCTTACCACATTTTATTATCTAATTTTTTTATAACTTGTATATGGTGAGTTCTTGGGTTCAATCCCCACTGAACTCATGCATTAAAAAATATTTTTAAAAGCAACATTTTTAACAGTAAGCTGCCGAAAACAAATTTCCAGAATGCTGGAAATTTGTTCACCCTTTTTGCAGTCCATTTTCTCAACTTTTAAATGTTAGATTTAAGACAAATTTTCGTGTAGAATCTAGTGCATCTTTAGATAAGTTTTCATGGTTACGTGGGTAATTTTAAATTTTTTGCTGTCCATTTCTCACCCTTTTTCAGTTAAACATTAAGACATTTCGAGTAGTTTTTTAGGGAGATCTTTAGGTGCATTTTCAAGGTTACTTTCAATCAAGAATTTTCATTTAATTCAGCAACTTTGAACTCATACGAACATCATGTTTTTAACATATTTATACACGTAAAGTACAACAATTTAACATGTCAAATTCCATGCTTCAAGCCGAGACCAAAATCACAGTACACACGTGCACCCACAAGCTAACTTATCACATATTTTCGGAAACACTTCTTTCATTTCTACATAATTCCGAATACACATTCAAACACGTAATCACCACCAACCCTAAATCATCTACCAAAAGTCATACCAATGCATACTTGAATCTTTCAAAGGATCTAATGACAGAGGCATGGAATGGGGATAACCATAGTTTTTGATTGTGAATAGTCTAAACCTTAGGGGTCTATTGGGAAAGGGACCAAGAGGGAAAAAAACCCATTCCTGAAGTCGTTCAAAGTGTTCTTATGTGCTTCCAAAGTCCCCCCCCCCCACTAAGACAACGTCTCACCACCGAAATCACAAGCACAATCCGTAGAGAACTTGTTTTTTTTTTGCTTTTTGTTTTTAAGTTTATTTTTCTTTTTGAGTTTGAGCGTTCAAGTTCTTGATGAACTTTATATATTTTTTGTTCTGTTCTTATGTTTTACAGAAAGTTGAGCGTGTAAATAAGGTTAGATTTGAGAGAGATGTGAGAATGAGTTAGCTTAGGATTAGGAGATTAGGTGAAGACTTTGTCAAATTAGGACTTCTCTTACTTGTTTACAAATCTGATTTTTTAAAGGGTAATCAAAATGAACACCAAGACCCTACAAAATAAGATTATAATTATCAATTAATCCACCTAAATGTCACTTCTACCGAGGCTCAAAACCAAGTGAAGCCTAACTTGCGAAAAAAGTCAATTTCGGCCAATCCCTACCCGAATTTCCCCTCCTCTTTAAAATAATTAATTAAATATTTAGGGTAATTAAAATACTACCCCTAGCTTGGAAAAGTCCATTTTACCCCTAGACCCTCTGAACCTATGATTACCCCTTTTAAGTCGATAAAACTCATCCGGGTGAATCTCTTCAATTCGGGTGCCCTACATGGTTGGTTCTTACCTTGCCTAGCTCAACTAACTCACCAAGTTGGTTGGCTTGGCTATTGAATAGGTACTGAGGTCTGTATCTACGCGCAACAAGCCTAGTGAACTCAATCTAATCCATGCATTCTAGGTACGTTTAATCATTACTTAGCATAGTCATTTTAAGGTTGTTACACTATCCCCCCCACCCTAGGAACATTCATCCCATAATGACACTTCTAATTATCTAGAACAATGCCAGTCATCTATAGAACATATGCTTACCTAAGCAATTCAATGCTTTTCATTGGTGAATATCTAATTCACATTTTAGCAAGTTGACGCACATCCTTGAAACCTAGTAGTTGCTTTGCACTAATAGACTAAGGAACTCTTTCATAAACTAGTCCCATCAAAGCATACAACATAAATAAACACATAAGTCACATAAATCAGCAACCAACATGATGACTCTAACATATTAACTTCATACTAGTGCAAAAAACAATACACATGAAAAACTAATTTAGGCTACGCACCCGAGACATCACTAGAGGTGTCTTCCCCTACACCCTTAGACTTGAGTGCAAAGAATCGTTGCCTCCTTGGAGCCTCTATACTAGGACCATTCAATTGAACTTTCTCCTTCCCTTTTTCTCGACCTCTCATATACGGACAATCCTTTATCATGTGACCCGGTTTTCCACAACTGTGACAAGCGTTAGAATCCATCATACACTCTCCTTCATGCAATTTGCTACACTTCCTACAAGGTGGCCTCTCCTGAGGTGTATCTACTTCATTGTTTCTCTTAACTCTGGGCTCGGAATCCCTATCATACCGACCCTTGGATAAACTTGAATCCCCTTGGTGGGAGAGTCCCTTCTTAAACCTGGGGATATCCCTGATTCAGTACTACTCTTCCATTAAAAATTCTCCTCAACTTGCCTTGACTTGCTCCCTTCCCTATTGTGCTTCCTTTTTCTACTTTTCTCCACTTGCTAGACATGGACCATAAGCCTGGAAAGGTCCATGCTGTCAAGCAGCATAGCTGCACTAGAAGTGGCATACCTAGAAAACTTCACAAATTTCAGGAAATACTCCTTGAGAGTCATCGAGCCCTGCTTAAGGTTGATGAACTCCTCAACCTTAGCCTCTCTCATCTCTCTGGAGAAGAATTATTAACATAGATTTAGTATATACTATCTAATAGGCTAGTATTGATTGGTACGCGATAATTACTTAGTCAAATATCGAATACGATGCTTAATATGAGGTAAGGATAAGGGTTAGGATAGCAACACACGTAGCCGGACCAAGGTACGGAGTGAGATTTTCTAGATGCTGGACCAAGGATTTAGAAATACATAACTTATCACTTTGCATGCAAGATACTACGAAAGAATTGGTATAGTTGGAATTATAAAGTTATGAACCTGTGGGGAACACGTAAACCCTAGTTACTTTGATTAATTGATTAAAACCCAACATTCAAAAGTTGTTAAGTGTCTCAGTCAAGTTCGTTATTTATTTTCACTCAATTAGAAATAGAAACCCCCCTTTATTGTTTTTACATTCCAAGGAAGTCATTCACCAAACAATAGTAATAACAGGTTGAAGTTAAGTCTAGACTATTTTCCTCGTGGGAACGATCCCAACCTCACTAGTTGGGTTATTTACTTGACACGACCGCTTTACTTCTTATTTGAGAAGTAAGTTTGAGCGTATCACTTCCCCACACCGAAAATAGGTGGAGTTACTAGCCAAGGTGAAACTAAGAACATACCTAGGTCTCTTAGGTGTAAACCACTTGCTTGTTCCTATGTTGGCAGCATAGTTCAAAGACTAGGATATTTAGGGAGACCCATACCCGTCTGGATGGACAGTCTCATCTCATGAGAATTACACGAACCTCTACCTTCCCAAAATAAGGAAACGCAACTCATAGCTATCCTATCGGTGCTCAGTATAAAGTTTCATTACCTTCATCTCGGACATCATTGAAGATGGCTTCTAGCATGAGGGAATCATAGGTCATTAGATGATTTCTCATCTCATCATTTCGTATTATGTGTGAACTGTCCTAACACTTCCATGTAGAGTGTTATTAACACTTGTCTCTTAATATTCAACACTCTCTTAGGTGAGTACTTTTGGTGACCTTATATAGGCGTAGGTAAGACTTGTCTCACTTGCACTAGCCTCATATTATGGTGCCACCCTGTTCTTTCTTAACATCTTTTCATTCTTTTCTCACCTGTCATTATTTGTTCATCGTATAACATACATATGCTCTCTTGGAGTTTACATGGAGGGACATTTATTCTAGGCGTAGATACATCTTGTCTCACTTGTACTAGCCTATTCTCATGTAGCCACTCTTTCTTTCCATATTCATCGTTTAGTATAAATATACTCTCTTAGAAATTTCATTTAGTGACATTGATTTTTAGGCGTAGATGCATCTTGTGTCACTTGCATTAGCCTCTTATCATGTTGTCACTATTTTCATTAGCTAGCCTATTCTCATGTAGCCACTCTTTCTTTCCATATTCATCGTTTAGTATAAATATACTCTCTTAGAAATTTCATTTAGTGACATTGATTTTTAGGCGTAGATGCATCTTGTGTCACTTGCATTAGCCTCTTATCATGTTGTCACTATTTTCATTAGCATCATAGTATAACATAATTACTCACCTTATTACGTGAATGTTCATTTCGTCATATGCCAATTCACTTGACCTTTTTGTGTGTTTCACATTCTTAGTTAACCCTCATGGGTTCACATCATTTCATTACATACATTTTAGGTTCACTTACTTTTAAACATACGCTGGATTTATGGATCCATATGTACAAGCCAGTAGGCTTCATTCATAATTCGTCTAAGTGACTCATACTTACCCAAGATTATATCGTACAAGACTTATGTGTCTTGTAAGTATGCCAAGGTCTCAATTTTGATTCCTATAAGCAGCATACATTAATTATTTAATCACGTAAGATTTATGTGTCAATACGGAATTTGGCAAGGGAACCTATTTCAAATCCCTTGTATAACACTTTAGTTAATTTTCTTTATGATTTTCATTGTCATAAACTTCTTGGCTAGGGAACCCGAAATCGATTCCCCACACCTACACTTCTTTTCTTTCTTTTCTTAATTTATTCCTTAAATATTTTGTCCTGGGGGACATAAGATCGAATCCCCACGCCCACATTTTTTTTGTTTTTCTTTCTATACTTAATCCCTTCGTTTAGAATAAGAGGGTATGGGATCGAACCCCCACAGCCTCACCTTATTTTTAAATGCATTTCTCCTTACTTTCTCATTCGTCCAAGAGGTTGTGGGTTCGAATCCCACATTCCTCATTTTTATTATTTTTTTATTACATTTTTCTCCTCTCTCCTTTATCCGTCCAAGAGGTTGTGGGTTGAACCCCACACGCCCCATTTCATTTTCTTTCATTTTTCTCCTAACTTTTCACTTGAGCTTTACCACATTTTATTATCTAATTTTTTTATAACTTGTATATGTGAGGTCATCGATTCAATCCCCGCTGACCTCATGCATTAAAAAATATTTTTAAAAGCAACATTTTTAACAGTAAGCTGCCGAAATCAAATTTCCAGAATGCTGGAAATTTGTTCACCCTTTTTGCAGTCCATTTTCTCAACTTTTAAATGTTAGATTTAGGATAAATTTTCATGTAGAATCTACTGCATCTTTAGGTGAGTTTTAATGGTTACTTTCCAGAATTTAATAACCTTTTTGCAGTTCATTTTCTCACCCTCTTTCATTTAATCATTAAGACATTTTGAGTAGTTTTTAGGGAGGTCTTTAGGTGTATTTTCAAGGTTACTTTCAATCAAGAATTTTCATTCAATTCAACAACTTTGGACTCATATGAACATCACATTTTTAACATATTCATACTTGTAAAATACTATAGATTAACATGTTAAGTTCCATGCTTCAAGCGGAGACTACAGTACACACGTGCACCCACAAGTTAACATATCACACATTTTCGAAAACACTTCTTTCATTTCTACATAATTCAGAATACACATTCAAACACGTAATCACCACCAGATCTAAAATCATCTACCAGAAGTCATACCAACGCATACTTGAATCTTTCAAAGGATCTAATAACAGGGCATGCAATGGGGAAAACCTTAGTCTTTGATTGTGAATAGTCTGAACCTTAAGGGTCTCTTGGGAAAGGTACCAAGAGGGAATAAAACCCATACCTGAAGTTGTTCAAAGTGTTCTTACGTGCTGCAAAAATCCCCCCACTAAGCCAACGTCTCACCACCGAAATCACAAGCACAATCCATAGAGAACTTGTTTTTTTTCTTTTCGTTTTGATGCTTATTTTGCTTTTTGAGTTTGAGCATTCAAGTTCTTGATGAACTTTATATACTTTTTGCTCCATTCTTTTGTTTTACAGAAAGTTGAGCATGTAAATAAGGTGATACTAGAGAGAGACGTGATAATGAGTTAGCTTAGAATTAGGAGATTAGGTAGAGACTTATTCAAATTAGGACTTCTCTTAATTGTTTAAAAATCTGATTTTTTAAAGGGGTAAGCAAAATGACCACCAAGCCCCTACAAAATCAGATTATAATCATCAATTAATCAACCTAAATGTTGCTTCCACCAAGCCTCGAACCCGAGTGAAGCCTAACTTGCGAAAAAACTTAATTTCCACCAATCCCTACCCGAATTGACCCTCCTCTTTAAATTAATTAATTAGGATAATTACAATACTACACCTATCTTGGAAAATTCCATTTTACCCCTAGACCCTCCAAACCTAAGATTATTTTTTTTAAGTCTGGTAAAACTCATCCGGGTGAATCTCTTCAATTCGGGTGCCCTACATGGTTGGTTCTCACCTTGCCTAGCTCAACTAACTCATAAAGTTGGTTGTCTTGGATATTGAATAGGTTCTGAGGTGTGTTTCTACGCGCAACGAGCCGTGTGAGTTGGTCTAATCTATGCATTCTAGGTATGTTTAAGCATTACTTAACATAGTCATTTTCATTTTGTTACACTTCACTTATTGACAATTCTAATAGTTCCCCACAAACTTCTCAATGTCTTGTCTCATAATTGACCACTAATAAACTCATTTCATATCTCTATACAAATTAGTTACACCCGGATGAATAAAATAGCACGAGCCATGAGCCTCTTCCAACAACCTTTGAATCAAATCATCAACTCTTGGAACACATATTCTGCCATTATAGTTGAGCACACCATCCGCATCTAGGGTGGTTACTTGAGACTTACCCATTGCAATCTTTGTGTATATTTCACTTACTGGAGTAGCCGCGTGATCCTACAAGTGTGTTATGGTATCGTGTACTGTTATTGAAATTTCCATTTATTTATTGAGTACACGACATCTTCAGGTGGCTACTGACATACCTCAGTTAGAAGATGATTGAGCAAGACTGAATCTAGGGTGAACCAGTTCTTTTAGGCTGTCATGGATCCATCATTAGTTTAGCCCATTCTTTTCGAACTAGGACTACATATTCAGACTTTTACTTATGTATAGTTTTCGGGGTTGCACCCCCTTTTCTTAGACTTGTTGATTAATAGAATTTTGGTACAATGACTTTCAAGTCTAAGGATTGAATTTGCGCGAGATTTATGCTTGATTGGTTTTGTTAATCCCTCTAAGTTTATGGGAAGTCAATACTCAATTTAAGGGTTTAGTTGTAAGTTTCTTAATCAGATTGCGGTAGTGTATCTTCCACCTTAGGGTTAGTGTGGGTGACAATCACAATGTCTAGGTCGTGATAGACAATCATTGTGCCAATTGAAAATTTAAGTTATCAAGGTGTGTATTCTTTAGATCTTTTATGCAGCATAATCTACATAATTCTTAGTTGCATTTTATAAGATTAAAATATAAAATTAGAATCATATCTTTTTAAATATACGTTGTTATTAGAAAAGAAATTGTTATTAAAAAATTTGTTTGATGTCTTTTTATAAAATCAAATATTTTCTGACATAAAGCTAAAGCATTAGCAGGGTTCTACAAAGCCTATCAAGAACTTTGATAAATCTTGATGTTTTATTTTTGTTTTTATGAATATGATGTAATTGGTATTAATTTGGTTCAACTATTTCTACCTTAAACCTTTTTGTTGTTATTGTTGTTGATGTTGTTGTTGTTGTTGCTGTTGTTGTTGTTGTTGCTGCTGCTGCTACTGTTATTGCCGTTGTTGTTGTTGTTCATCGTCGTAGCCGTTATCATCATTGCCGTCGTGTTCATGGTCATCGTCGTCGTCTTCATGGCCCTCATTTTCGTCGTCGTCGTCATCATCATCGTTGTTGTTGTTGTTGTTTTATATTTAATTTTTGTTTCTTGTGTAAATAATGAGTATGAAATTTTGTAGATATGATATATACAAATATCTCACAAATGCAAAATAAATATTTGAGAAATGAAAAAATATAAAATCAAAGTATTTGAAAGAGTTTTAGCGAATCAAAATCTAACCCATTTTTCATAAATTTATTTATTGTTATTTATTTTAATACTTATTTATAACTAATATTGCATTTACCTTTTGTCACAGATCAACTAAGGAATCTGAAGTTTATATAAATATATTGCATATAAATATCTCCAAATATAAAATAAAAATTTGAGAATGAATAAAAGATGAAGAGACAAATAATATAAAGAAATCTTATACATTTCATCCATTCAAGGAAAAAAAATAAGCTTGAATGGACAAGAGTTCTTTTGTTTCATCATTCATCATTTCTGAAGTAGTGTCCAACTAAAAAGTAATTATATTATATCGTGTGTGAGAGAGGGATGATGATGGGGGCGGGGGGTTTAGGGAGAGAGAGAAGCTTTTTTAGAAATTTGTATTCATTATTTTGGAATATTCAAAGTAAAATAAATAAAAATAAAGAAGATAGACTTGCTTCAATAGAAACGTAAGTGATTTAAAATTCTGACTGATCCTAATATAAGCACTTAATAACCAAAAAAGAAAAGAAAAAAAGATAACGGTCTACTAAAATAATAAAAAAATAATCAAATGATAATACTCATATTAAATCATACTAGTTATTTGATGGGAAGAAATTATCTCAACTTTATATCTACATTAAACAATACTTATTATTTCAATTACGTTAAATTAAGAAGCAAATATAAAATTAGTTAATACTTATTTCAATTACGTTAAATTAAGAAGCAAATAAATAATTAGTTAATATTTAGAGTTAAGAATCGTTTTTCATTTTCTAAAACTAAAATTTGCATATTGAGTTAGTTTCATTGAAATATTACTTTTTACTCTTAAAAATAATTTGTGTTTAATTAAAAAAAATTAAAGTAGTTTGGTACACCCAAAGTACAAATATTTGGTAACACAAAAGATAATTTGTAACAAAAAGAGAAAATTTGTCACAAAAGGAGAAAAAAGATATCTTCTATTTGTATATATAGGATAGGAATAAAGTGTTGCATGTTAGCGCCATAAAATTATAATTATTTAAATAATTTGAATTTGTATTAATTAGTTTTTCAACTTGAATTTTGTTTTAGTATTTAAAAAATAAACATATTCTTTTTTTAGAATTAGTAATATATGTTTTCTATTCTTTTTATCCTAAAAATTTAACTCATTGCATATGTGGCTATTGTTAATGTTTTTTTTTAGATTCTTAGACTTATCCAAATAAGAAAATTTATCTTTATTTTTCAAATTTATTTAATTTTTTTAAAAAATTGTACTTATTTCAAACAAATAATTAATAATTTTTATTTTAAAAAAATACAAAATGGTCAGATTTGCCCTTGGACTCTTAGAAAAGGGTCATATTTGTTATTGTAATATTTGAAAAGGATCATATTTTTCAACCATCATATTGTTTTGCTATATTTTCCCTTACCATCTAATACGCTCAAATTTACTTCTCGAAACGACGTAAAACCGGTCGCATCAAGTAAATAATCAAACTAGTGAGGTTCGGATCGTTCCATGAGAAAAATAGTTCAGACTTAACTTTATTCTATTCTTACTTCTATTTAGTCAATTATTTCCCGAAAACAAAGAACTAAAGGGGTTTTTTGACTAATGAAAGCAATTATCTAAATTAAAGTAAACAAATGACAGGTTCAAGTATTGGAGTTTAATCAAGTAATGAGAATAACTAGGTCGTAAGTGTTCCACACATACTCTTAACTCGGTAATTCTAGCTATAACAATCCTTTCCTAGTATCTTGCATGCGAAGTGATAAGTAAGGTATCTCTAAATCCATGGTACGGCTACGTGTGTTGCTTTACTAAAACTTATCTTTACCTCATATTAAGCAACATATTCGATATTTTACTAAGTTGTTACTTCGTACCAATTGACACTAGCCTATTAGATAGTATACACTAAATCTATGTTCATAATTCTTTTCCTATTATCTACCACCTTGGTCCGGCAAGTATCAATAAGGGGAGTTCTAACATTGGACATCCGTTAAAGAAAACTTCGAAGCAAAAAAATTAACAATACATGCAATACACTATTCTAGAATCGTTATTTTAGCTAGGTTTTACCTTGTTATTTGCCCATGGTTCCCACCACCGTAGTTATGGAGTTTAGTTACCCATGCTAATAATCACACAATTCATAATAATAATGTAAGAATTCATGCACTTACTTTGACGAGAATGAACAAAATCCACAAATTTACTTGAATAAATCACAAAACACCAATAATCAATTCTGGAAAAGTAATATCAAATCCCAAAATTGAAAGTTCAATACTAAGACAATAAAACTGAATATTATCCGAGAGTCTAATCCCAAAAACATGGTTTTCGGACTATTTATAAGAAACAAAACCTAATAAAAGAGGGAAATCTATTTAAGGAAAAATTTGCCCAAAACGTGTCTAATCGACGACCCTAGTGACGAACCGTCATGGACAAGACGGACCGTCGTGGTCTTCCGTCATTCCATACTTAGCTCTTTTTCTGTTGCTTTTCTTCATCAACTCTCTGTTACCCTCGACGGACAGGTGTGACGGAACGTTGGAAGCACGACGGTATGTCGATGGACTTCGTTCTACGATAAGTAGAATCTTCTGAAGTTGGGTATTGTAACTACTCTATGTTAGCATTGACGAATGTGCAGGACGGACCGTCGTGGAAGACGGTCCGTCGTGAGCTTCCGTAGTCCCACACTTGGTTTGGGTTCCCCAACTATTTTTCAGCAGCCATTATCTTCCCACAACGGTTGACTCCTACGGACCGTCAAAGTCACGACGGACCGTCATGGGGTCCGTAGGTGGTCACTTCTGCAATTTCAGCTCAAAATCTCTGTGTTCTCCTTTGGACAAATTTCTTGGAAATAAATAAAAAACTACATCAAAAATCAATACAAAAAGGCTTTAGACACACACTAAACTTAAGGAAAAGGCATTGAAAGTACCGTGAAACCACGGTACATCAACACCCTCAACTTAAATTTGTTGTTTGTCCTCAAGCGATGCACTATAACTCACTATAAAATCTTTGTACAAGAGTATCCGTATTTTAGCTTTCGCAATCATTTGGCTATCAATCCTGATTATTCTCATTATGTTCATGCATGTTATCACTATTAGGCTTGAATTATGTGGATCAGACCATGACACAGACTCACCACAAACTGACACCTATCCTCTTTGATCTCTCACATAGGTGCTAATTTTTCCGGTATTGCAACTAGTGTCCTCACTTCAAAATAACATCCTCATTTTTCACATAATGATTACAGTTTGAGTATAAGAATTACTTTTCAATACTCGCTCTCAAAACAACTTCACAACTCATTTACACATATTGCCATAGGCTTGCCCTTATTTTCACTACTTTAAGTTCACCATAACAACTCTTAGGATCACGATATGACTTTCTTAGTTTGTAACATATGCTCAGGGACAATTAGGGTATATTTAGGTATATTTTAGTCACTTGTTACCCTCCTTGACATATCAGCTAAGCTTCCTACCTTTTTATCGTTTTATTTCGCCCTATTTCTCAATTTTCTTTCACCTTTTCCCCCTTTCTTCTCCTTATGTGCAAGTGACTCTTCTCTTTTCTTGTGTTTATTTTGTTTTGTTCTTTCTTCCTTTTTATTATTTCAACCCCACCTTCCAGAGTATTCCTCATAACAGCCACCCTCAACACGTGAATTCGCCATGAGTCAAGGTTCACAGTACCCAAGATTGGGTCAGGGCCACGACATGGTTGTTTTCTGAATTAAACACCCTCAACTTATGCTTTTGCCATAAGATGAGGTGCACATGTCCAAGGAGGGACCAGGGCCAACACATTGTTCCTAAAATAGATCAAATGTGGTGAAGAAGAAAGATTTATTTTAATCTCAAACTATTTGGATCAATAATGGATTACTTCATTTGGTTTTTCTGTTATTTTAGGCTACAGGTTGACTATTTCGAACAAGGGTCTATGATCCTTTCCTAATTGTCTATTATGGCTTACTTTTAGCAGGACTAACCAGCCAAGTTCTAGCTCAATACCAATGGTGGATTATTCAAATTTTCCTCACTCTCACTTGACATCTCATTACTCTACCAGATTATCAGATACCTAGTTCGAATCTTAGATTTAGGGTCATGCCATAGTGTATCTCTATGTCATGCTTAGAGCCACACATTTATCAATTACTATGCCTAGTCATGCATCATTTTCATTACATCAGGATATCATTTCTGTTTTAGCCATCATGCTTCAGAGTTATACTATGTACACAATATATAAACATGTCGGTTCAACAATAAAAATAATCAATCTCTTGGGGATAAAGAACACAGGCAAGAAAACCCCAAAAGAGGATCGTGAGTTGGGCTACTCAAACTTCACCCTAGCCCTCACTCTACATTTACCCCACCCCAAACAAAAAGATATGCAATTTTCCCCAATGCATAAAAAAAATTTAAAATAATAGAGTGGTAGGTGAAGCAAACCTGAGGTGCAAAGTGACGGTGATCAACAGGCTGGTGGGTCCGGTGTCTCGGAATCCACTCCTTCTGTAGTCTGGACAACCTCAGTAGTATGGGAAGTTAAAATGTTTTAAAACTTTTAATATTTGTCGGTCAGGTTAGATTGGGTTTATGGGTTTTGACGCGACGAGTCCCCGTCGATGATTCGTCATAGGCTCGACGGTCCGTTGCAAGCGTGACGGTCTGTCGATGGATCCATCAAAAGGTATTGTAGATCAATTTTCTGCAGATTTTTTGGTGATGTGATACCTGCAAATTTAACACCCATTAAGCTATTCTTTTTGTATTTTCTGGACTTTTTTTGGACACGGACCCTAAACTACGCTCTAGCCAACACTTAAACAAAAACATAACAAATATTTAGACGAAACGTTTAAGGATATAAATGCAAAGAAACATGCAACTATAACTAGAAAATCATGAAAAACCTATAGTTGGCTAGAGGATACATATTGGGTTGCCTCCAACCAGCGCTTGATTTAACATAACGGCACGATGTAGGACACTTGATTACTCAGACTTCATCAAGATGGTATGCCTCAATCACTTCATTCGTCGTTTCAGCATGCCCCAGATAGATTTTGATTTGCTGTCCGTTCACCTTAAACCGCACAACCTCCTTGTTCTCCAACTCAACCTCTCCGTGAGGGAATAGTTGGGTGATCAAGTAAGGACCATTCCATTTGGACTTGAGTTTGCCCGGAAACAAACGCAACCTAGAATTGAATAAAAGCACCAAATCCCCAATCATACAATCGTGTTTCTCCATCATTTGGCCATGGTAATTCTTCATTTTTTCTTTTAGATAGCTGAACTTTCATAAGCTTTTCGGCAAAAATCATGAAGCTCATTCAACCCATTTAACCTTGGTTCAGCAGCTTCATTCCAATCCATTTTCAACTTTTTCATTGCCCACAAGGCTTTATGCTCTAATTCAACCGGTAAGTGACAATCCTTCCCATATACAAGTTGGTATGTGGACATAATAGGGGAGTCTTGTATGCTTTCTAGTAGGCCCAAAGAGCATCATCGAACCTCCTTGACCAATCCGTTCTACTAGCATTCACCGCTTTTGACAAAAACTTCTTAATCTATCTATTTGACACCTCAGCTTGCCCACTAGTTTGAGGATGGTTAGGAGTGGCTACATTATGTCGAACCCCAGATTTCTCCAATAATCCCTTAAGCAATGTGTTGCAAAAGTGGGATCCCCCATCACTTATAATAGCCTTTGGGGTGCCAAATCGGGAAAATATATTCTTTTTCAAGAACATGGTGACACTCTTCCCTTCATTATTTATGAGTGTGATAGCGTCCACACATTTATACACATAATCGACCATTACTAGAATGTACTTCATCCCGTGAGAACTCACAAAAGGGACCAAAAATTCAACGCCCCACGCATCAAATAGCTCAATAACAAGAATGGGATTTAAAGGGGGCTCTTGCTTTCTCGATATGCCACCATCTCTTTGGCATCTATCACATGCCTTATCGAACTCATGAGAATCTTGGTGGATAGTTGGCCAATAGTAGCCACATTGCAAGATCTTGTGAGCAGTTCGGATACCACTGTGATGTCCACCTATGGTGAAGAATGGCATGCCCCCAAAACACTTAACATCTCAACTTCTGGCATACAACGCCGAATAAGTTCATCGGCACAACTCCTATACAAGTATGGCTCATCCCAAAAGAAATTTTTCACATCATACATGAACTTTTTCCTTTGATGAAAGGACAAGTCCGGTGGGACGATATCGCTAGCCAGATAATTCCCAAAATCTGCGAACCATGGAATCAAGTCTTGAGAGGCGGCCTATACATGCTCACCGTGGAAAGTATCATCAATTTCAGTCTTATCTCCCAACTCTCTCATTGCTTCATCTTTTAAATGGGACAAGTGATCAGCAACTTGATTTTCAGTCCCTTTTCTATCAATCACGTCAAAGTCAAATTCTTGCAACAGCAATACCCAACGAATCAGCATCAATTTTGCATCCTTCTTTTCCATCAAATATCTCAAAGAAGAATGATTAGTATGCACTATAACCCTAGTGCCAATTAAATATGAGCAAAATTTCTCAAAAGAAAAGACTACTGCAAGGAGTTTTTGCTCAATCACGATGTAGTTCTTTTGGGCTTCATTTAGGGCTTTACTAGCATAGTAAATGGGGGGAAGGATTTTGTACATTCTTTGCCCCAATACCACACCAAGAGCAACCCCACTAGCATCACACATTACCTCAAATGGCATGCTCCAATCCGGCAAAATAATGATAGGTGCAGACACTAACTTTTCTTTGAAATCACCAAATGCCTTAAGACAGAATTCATCAAAATAAAATTTACACTCTTTCTCAAGCAACTTGCACAAAGGATGCACAATTTTTGAAAAATCCTTGCTGAACGTCTGGTAAAAACCTGCATGCCCAAGAAAGCTTCTCACACCGTTTAAAGAGATAGGTGGGGGAAGTCTCTCTATTACCTCGACTTTAGCTCGATCAACCTCTATACCCTTCTCTGAAATGCGATGACCCAATACAATACCCTCTTTCACCATGAAGTGATATTTTTTCCAATTTAGTACTAGATTGCAGTCTTCATACCTTTTAAGAACCTCAGACAAATGACTCAAACACCGCTCAAAGGAGTCACCAACTATAGAAAAATTATCCATGAACACCTCAATAGTGTTCTCCACCATATCGGAGAATATCGACATCATACATCTCTGAAATGTGGTGGGTGCATTGCACAACCCAAATGGCATTCTCTTGAACGTAAAGGTACCATATGGACAAGTAAAGGTAGTTTTCTCTTGATCTTCTGGTGCAATAGAAATTTGATTATACCACCGAATAATCATCAAGAAAACAGTACCACCCCTTTCAGCAAGTCTACCCAAAATCTGATCCATTAAGGGCATAGGAAAATGGTTTTTTCGGTCAATGAATTTAATTTTCGGTAATACATACACACCCTCCAACCAGTCACCGGTCTCATTGATACAAGCTCATTTTTCTCATTGGGGACCACAGTTATTCCCCCTTTCTTAGGTACACACTGAGCAGGGCATACCTAACTACTATCACTGATTGGATATATCACTCCAGCATCTAATTACTTAATAATTTCCTTCTTCACTACCTCTTGCATAGGTGGATTTAGATGTCTCTGATGCTCAATACCTTGCTTATGATCGGGCATGAGTTGGATTTTATGAGAAAAAATATCGGGAGGGATCCCAATAATATCCGCGTAGTAGCGTGCTAAGAAAGCATCCCATAGTTGATTCCAAGTGAAGATTGAGTTGTAGGGGAGTGATATACCGTGGTTTCACGGTATAATTAATACTTTTTCCTTAAGTTTAGTGTGTTCGAAAGCTCTTTTTGTGCTAATTTTGATATAAGTTTCTCTTTGTTTTGCAAGAAATCTGTCTGAAGCTGAATGCGGAGATTTTGAGCGAAAAATGCAGAAGAGACCACCGACGGAGCTTATGACGGTCCGTTGTGCCTGTGACGGTCCGTAGGTGTCAGCGTAGAGAACCTGCTGAAGGAAGATGGGGAAGTCTGACCAAGTGTGGGATTACAAACCTTGTGACGGTCCGTCATGGCTATGATGGTCCGTCCTACAGGCTCGTCGTGAAGATCAAAGAAGTGATCCCAGTACCTAGATTCCAAGAGTTGAAGTATTTTGAAATGAGACCCTCGACGGACCGTTATGCTTATGACGGTCCGTCACACTTGTTGTTGAGGGGAATGAAGAAAGCAGCAGAAGAATTCCACCAAGTATGGGACGACGGAGTCCACGATGGTCCATCATGACCACGACAGTCCGTCGCGTGGTCCGTTGACCCAGCCGCGTTTTGGCAGATTTCCAGCAATCAGAATCCTTGTTTAATTAGGTTTTTATTTTTTATAAATAGTTCGAAAAACCTCGTTTTTGAGGTTAGACTCTGTGATATTAAACATTATATTGTGAGACGTTGTGTTTTGAGTGTTTGATTGTTAGAGATTCTTACAAGTGATTTTTGGTGATTAATCAAGCAAATTTTCGGACTTTATTCTTTCTCATTGAAGTAAGTACATGAATTCTTGTTTATCATATTTGAATATTGTGTTTATGGCTATGAGGAACTAAACTCCATAACTAGAGTTGTGGGAACCATAGGCAAATAATGAGATAAACCCTAGCTAAAATAACAATTCTAGAATCGTGTCTTGCATGCATTAATAATTCTTTCGCTTAGAAGTCTTTTTAACGGATGATCAACGTTAGAACTCTCCTTAATGCTACTTGCCAGACCAAGGAGGTAGATAATAGGAAAAGAATTATTAACATAGATTTAGCGTATACTATCTAATAGGCTAGTATTGATTGGTACGAGGTAATAACTTAGTCAAATATCGAATACGATGCTTAATATGAGGTAAGGATAAGGGTTAGGAAAGCAACACACGTAGCTGGACCAAGGTGCAGAGTGAGATTTTCTAGATGCCGGACCAAGGATTTAGAAATACATAACTTATCACTTTGGATGCAAGATACTAGGAAAGAATTGTTATAGTTAGAATTATCAAGTTATGAACCTGTGGGGAACACGTAAACCCTAGTTACTTTGATTACTTGATTAAAACTCAACATTAAAAGCTATTAAGTGTCTTTTTCAAGTTCGTTAGTTATTTTTGCTCATTAGGAAATATAAACCCCCCTTTTATGCTTTTACTTTCTAAGGAAGTCATCAACCGAACAATAGTAATAACAAGTTGAAGTTAAGTGTAGACTATTTTCCTCGTGGGAACGATCCCAACCTCACTAGTTGGGTTATTTACTTGACACGACTGTTTTACTTCTCATTTGAGAAGTAAGTTTGAGCGTATCAAATTTTGGCGCCGCTGCCGGGGAAAGTAGCTTTTAGATTAACTTGAACTTCTTACTATAGTTTAGTTGATATTTTCTAGATTTTACTTTGTTTTATTGTTTTTGATTTCTTTTCAGAACTATCCTCCTTGTATGCAAAATACACAGAGAGGAAGAGAACCGTTGTTCCCCTACGATCACGAGCTAGAACGTACACAGCGAAACATGAATCGTAATTTGGGAATCAATGATAAGGATCCAAACCAGAACATCCCAGCTCCGACTGATGTTCATGGTCAGATGTTACCCGATGCTCCGGGTGAACATCAACAGAGGGGACAGAATCCCGCTCCACGTCCCCAAGTATACTATAGAGGCTATGATAACATAGCAGATCCGGATGGGCCACTAGTTTTGCCTCCTCTACCCACAGGCCACACTTTTGTGGTAACTAGTAGTCTGTTGCAAATGCTCACTGCCAGAGGTTTGTTTTCAGGGCTACCTTCTGAGGATTCACATGCCCATATAGCTAAGGTAAGGGCAGTGTGTAAAAGTTGTGTAGGGAGGCCTGATTTTGATCAAGATGTAATAGGTCTCAGACTGTTTCCTCTCTCATTGATAGGAGAGGCTGTTATGTGGTTTACTGAGCTCCCATACAACTCCATTTTCACTTGGAACCAACTACGGGACGTCTTCTTAGCACGCTACTATCCGGTCTCCAAGAAATTAAACCACAAAGACAGGGTGAATAACTTTGTGGCACTACCAGGAGAGTCAGTTAGTAGTTCTTGGGATAGATTTACCTCATTCTTGAGAAGTGTCCCAAATCACCGTATTGATGATGAGTCACTAAAGGAATACTTCTATAGGGGACAGGACGATAACAATAAAGCGGTGTTGGACACTATAGCAGGTGGATCTTATGGAGAATGCCCTTATGCTGAGATTGCTGAGAAATTAGAGAAAATATCCCGTAACAACAAAGCTTGGAGTACTAGGAAGTGCGATACAGGGAGAAACACCTTTGCAAAGCAGTCCACTCACAACCCAGCCACAGATGATATTCGGGAAGAAATGGCTCAGATGAGAACTGAGCTTGGGTTGGTACTAAAACATGTCACTGGGGTGCAGAAAAGGTTAATGCAGTCAACTACTTGGCTAAACCACCACCCCCTAACGGTGAATGTTACTATGAGGAGGATTCCTATGCAGTCAATGAACAAATGGGAGGGTTCCAACCAAGCGCCCAAGGCTCAAATCAGGATAATTGGCACCAAGGTCAAGGGAACCAAGGTCGGAACTATGGTAACTACAACCGCGACAACAATTTCAACAGGAGTAACTATGGTAATAGAAACGACAGGAGTGGACCCTATGTTCCTCCTCAAAATTGTGAAGTTACTCCTAGGGATGGTGGAGATAGTATGGCGCGAGTTGAGGATATGTTGCACAAAATGATGAGGAGGTTCGATGCTAGTGATGAGCACATTAAAGAATTAAGGGGTGTTTTAGCTAGTATTGGGCAAAAAGTTGATACACACGCAATTTCGATTAAACAAATTGAATTGCAAGTGGCCCAATTATCTGCGACAGTGAACACACGGCAACCGAGCACTCTTCCTAGCAACACTGTCCAAAACCTAAAGAATAATGCGCACTGTATGGCAATCACTACTCGGGGTGGTAGGCAAACCATTGACCCACCTATGCCATTTGCCGAGAAAAATGTGAGAAAGGATAATGATAAGGTGGTAAAGGGTAGTGGTGAAGCAGAGGAAAGTAATGGAAAAGATGCAGAAGTACCCATCAAGGTAATTCCCATGCCTAGGCCACCACCACCCTTCCCTCAGAGATTAGTAAAAAAGACTGAGGATGGTAAATACATGCGCTTCATAACAATGTTGAAGCAGCTCTCTATCAATGTCCCTTTGGTAGAAGCTCTAGAACAAATGCCCGGTTATGCCAAATTTATGAAAGATATGGTCACCAAGAAAAGATCGGTCACGTTTGAGGATGATGATAGATTGCAGCATTGTAGTGCTATCGCTACAAGATCCCTAGTACAAAAGAAAGAAGATCCGGGTGCGTTCACTATTCCTTGCACAGTTGGGTCATTACATTTTGCGAAAGCATTATGTGATCTGGGGGCAAGCATAAATCTAATGCCCCTCTCAATTTACAAGAAGTTGGGTTTGGGGGATCCAAAACCCACTACGATGCGGCTACTGATAGCCGATCGGACTGTGAAAAAGCCCATAGGGATACTCCATGATGTGCTAGTAAAAGTGGAGTCATTCATCTTTCCAGCAGATTTTGTTATTCTTGATTTCGAAGTCGATTTTGAGGTGCCCATTATTCTTGGGAGGCCATTCCTTGCTACAGGTAGAGCCTTAGTTGACATAGAGAAGGGACAGATGACATTTCGGTTGAATAATGAAGAAGCAACCTTCAACATTTGTAGGACCATGAGGCAGAGTGGTGAGCTCCAATCGGTATCTGCCATATCCCACAAAGAAAAGATGAAGAAGGAGACTGAACAAAAAATTGCAAAACAAGAGTTTATGGTTGGGGATTTGGTACTTGTAGACAGTTCTGGGGTGCCTTGTCTTCCAGGCAGGCTCAAGTCCAAATGTACTGGCCCTTACTTGGTTACCCAAGTATTCCCTCATGGGGCAGTTGAGTTAAAAGCCAAGGAGGGAGTGCGTTTTAAGAAGAATAGAGATAGAATAAAACTCTATTTTGGGCATAAAGCATCGGGGAATAAAGTGATAGAGGCATGCCATCTTGATGAAGTCTGAGTAATCGAGTGTACCCAGTCGTGCCGCGACATTAAATCAGGCGCTTGTTGAGAGGCAACCCAATACTTATCGTCTTTTTAATAATGGTAGCATTTTTTCTATAAATGGGTTTTAAATTTGCAGGCACATCACTAGGAAATTCTGCAGAAAACTACTCCGCAGTAGCCACTGACGGATACAACGACGGACCGTTGCGACTGAAACGGACCGTCGTATGCATCCGTCACACCAGGTACGTATTTCTGTCATTTTTGAAATTAGGGCACACACGACGGAACCCACGACAGGGCGTCACATGTGAGATGGACCGTCGTCGGGGAACCGTCGCGCGATTAATGAAATTAACCCGACCCGACTCGGCTGGACCCCTTTTCAAAATTTGACCATTTATACTCCCCACCCCTCCATATTCCACCCCATTACTTCCAACTTCCTCTCATCTCCCCTCTCTTTTCCACTTCCACACTTCCCCCACTGATCATTACTCCCACAATCTCCCCAAACCTTATCATTATTATCTACTAGTGGGTGCTGCTACTATTGGTATCTACCTTGCCACCTGAATCATTCTCCACTTGTGTTTTCTCCATTTCCAAGGTATGTGTCTTTAAATTTATACTCATTTCTCTTGCATTTTGGTTTTGTAGTTGGTATTAGCTTAGTTCTTAGTCGTTTACTGTTTCCTTTATATGCTTATGTCGAAACCTAGGTTCAAAATGTTCGTATGTGCCATGTTGATAACCCTAGGCATAGGTGATTTTGCTTGGGTAGTTTCCTAGGTAGTTGGGATAGACACATATAGGTCCACAACACTACAAGACCATGCGGGTTCATCGGGGTTGCTTAGGGTACCTACAGTTCTGTCTCTGATATTCAGAATGAGACCCCGATGATGGTCCATCGTATACCCGACGGACCGTCGTAGGGTCCGTCGCATAAGCCCTAGCACCCTCCCCAACGATGCCTGTGACGGACCGTTATACCCACGACGGTCCGTCCTGCACGACCGTCATGATGGTCAGAGACCCCTCTTCTGAGGGTCTCCCATCATTTTCTATGTGTCCTACGACGGACTCTTACAACGGACTGTCGTACTCACGACGGTCTGTCCTGCTTGATCGTCATGATGGTCAAAGACCCCTCCTTCAGGGTTCCTTATATATACATATACCAAGTATAACACGACGGACCTCATGACGGTCCGTCATAGTCACGACGAGCAGTCATAGGTCCCGTCGTGTGATACAGTTTCAATATTACTAACACACTATTTTCAAAGTTTAATATCATATGAGCTTGCCTGTCTTACTTGCCACTACTCATACTAATATTGCCCCTTTACAGGTACTATCGACTATGGCACCCAAGCAAGACCGCACTTATGCACGCGGGCGATCTAAGTCTGTCGCCCCGTCTGCCCGCATGGTCATCGGCTCTGATGATGAGCGGGACCCTGAATACATGCCCCCAGGTACCTCCGCCCCTTCCCGTGCTACACGTGCCCCCAGAGCCACACCCAAGACGGTGGCGTTCGGCGTAGTCACTGCCTCCCAGTCTGATGAGGAGCGCACACTGACCGGCACACCCTTTGGGTTGGCCACAAACGAGGAAGGAGCGTCTGGCTCCTTAGGAGTATCCTGGTCCGAGGAAGCTTCAGGATCTTCTGAGGTTCCCGCACCCGCCACTGCTGCAGCGTCGGCCTCGTCTGATAAGGCTGACAGTTCAGACTCTACATCCGGCGCACCAACCCAGGTCCCCACCCCAGCCTCTAACCAGCCAAACCGGTGGTGCGTTGCAGGACAGTTTATAGTTTACTTCGATGCAAAGTTCTTGACCGATAAAGGAGTAATGACGTGAACACTCACCCTAGAGCGGCGAGTACTTACAGAGAGTCTCCCCTCGATGCCGGAGATCCACAACATATTCACCAGGAGTCACTTAGAGTGGACAGCCCGTCCGTTGGGACGATACAGAGAGGAGATGGTCCGAGAGTTCTACGCGTCCTACGTAGCGACTCTCTGATCACAGATCGACAGGCAGGCTGCTCCCGCTAAACAGGCCCTATTGGAGTAGGTTCTAGCCCGGGGCGTGCAGGTTGACATTTCCCTGCCCGCCATCCACCGGTTCCTATATGGCAAGAGTGTAGATGCTACTTGGACCCCTATCACTGCCGAGTTTGACTACTGCTCGCAGATAGTGAAGGATGGACAGTTCCTACGAGAGCCAGCACTGAGGGAGACCACCAAGCGGTGGATGGCCCTGCACTTATCAGTCGACGGAGAGGGTGCCGATTGGGTCACCGAGCCGAAGGGGGCCATCAAGAAGGCCAACCTCGCATTCGTCGCCAAGTTCTTGTGGCTGCTCGTGCGTCACTGCCTTTCCCCCACCGCTGCTGATAACATAGTCACCTGGTATCGAGCAGTGCTGATGGCAGCGATGATAGCCAGCTTCGAGGTGGACTATGCATGACTTCTCCAGGCATTCATGCACGAGAGGGCATTCAAGGTCACTACCACCTACCCCTTTCCGTGCATGATCTTTGCCCTTTGCAGGTCTGCAGGTGTGCCCATATGGCACATAGATCAGTTGAGGACTCCGCCGGGTATCGTTGACTTCGGCCTCATCAGAGACGAGGCCAATGAGTTGGCCCCACGTCAAGGGCCCCGTCCAGAGCTGCCACCACTATCTGATGATCTTGCGGATATGGTGGCCTCGGCCCGCACAGCTAAACAGGCATCCACGGACACTACCCCGGTCGAGTCTATCCCGGGTAGTAGCACAGCCCCTCTACCGACACCGGCCCCACTTGCTCGAGTCCAATAACTGGAGGCACAAATGTCCACTCTTCTGCATCATATCCACCCGTGGATGCAGAAGTCTATTGCTGAGTCTGAAGCGCGTATGGAGAGGCAGATGCAGCGGAAGATTGCTGAGGTTAACCAGCGCCTAGATGCCTTTGAATTGAGAGTATTAGCTCGACCAGCCCCTCCGGTAGATGTGTCGACTCTTCAGGCTGCAGTCGATAGTCTTCGTGCAAACATCGACATGATCCTAGAGGCAAGAGTGCCGGAGTCTGTCGAGCATGCTGAGGATACTGTATTGGCGGCCCTATTTCCTACTCCAGACATTCCCCCATCTTACCCGAGAGAGAGTGCCAAGAGGCAGAGGGATCGATCAGAGGATGAGGCGCGAGCAAGGAAGAAGGAGCGCCGAGAGATGGAGGCCGCGAGGAGAGCCTCACATGCTGAGGCGGAGGCACACCAGATCAGAGCATCACAGATAGCGGCTGGGGCGTCTAGCTCCCGCACTGTAGAGACAGCAGGAGGCACTACTGAGGGTGCGGTTGTTCCTGAGGACATCACTGAGGGTGTCCAGATTGCAGAGGATGTGGGTTCTGGGAAACCAGACCCACCAGCTTGTTGATCGACGGCGCTATGCACCACAGGTTTGCTTCACCTACCCCTCTAATCTTTAGATTTTTTTTATGCATTGGGGACAATTGCATGCTTTTTTGTTGGGGGTGGGGTAAATGGAAAGTGAGTGTTAGGGTGAAGTCTGAGTAGCCCAACTCACTATCCTCTTTTGGGGTTTTCTTGCCTGTGTTCTTTTTCCCCAAAAGACTGATTACTTTTTATGTTGAACCGGCACGTTATATCTTTTGTACATAGATTAACTCTGAAGCATGATGGCTAAAATAATATCCCGATAAAACTTGAAAAGGTTGCATGAAAAGGCGTAGTAACCGGTAATTGTGTGGATCTAAACATGAAATAGAGTTACATCATTGCACTACCCTAAGTCTTCAAGTCGAACTAAGTGTCTGATAATCTGGTATAGTGATGAGATGTCAAGTGAGTGTGAGGAAAGTTGAATAGTCCACTACTGATACTGAGCTAGAACTTCCCTGGTTAGTCCTGCTAAAAGTAAGTTGTAACAGACAATTAGGAATAGATCATAGGCCCTTATTCAATATAGCCCATTTCTAGCCTAAATAAAAGAAACCAAATGAAAGTTATCCTTCTATGATCCAAATAACTTGAGCTTAAAATTAGACCTTTATTTTTCATCCCAACTGATCTTTTCTGGGAACAATATGTTGGCCCTGGTCCCTCCTTGGACATGTGCACCTCAGCTTATGCCAAAAGCATAAGTTGAGGGTGGCTAATGTATAAACAACCTTCGTTATGGCCCTGACCCGACTTTGGGTATTGTGTATCTTGACTCATGGAAAAACCATGAGTTGACGGTGGCTGTTTTGAGGAATGCTCTGGAAAGTGGGGTTGAAAGAACAAAGAGAGAGAAAGAACAAAAGTAAAGTGACTCAAGAACTCTTTTAAAAAAAATAAAAAAAATGAGAGAAATATTCAAGAATTACAAACGAGAAAAGAAAAGAGTTACTTACACAAATGAAGAAAGAAGGAAAACAGCAAGGTGAAAGAATAGGAGAAACTGGGCGAGATAAAGTGATAGAAAGTGGAAGGTTTAGCTGATATGTCAAGGAGGGCAAAAAGTCACTAAAGTATACCTAAATATACCCTACCTGACTCTGAGCCTACGTTACAAGCTAAAAAAGTCCTATCGTGATCCTAAGGGTTGTATAGCGAACTTAAGGCAGTGAAAATAAGGGCAAGCTTATGGCAATAGGTATGAATGAGTGTGACTTTGTTCTGAGAGCGAGTGTTGAAATGTAATCCTTATACTCAAACTGAAATCATTGTGTGAAAAATGAGGATTTTGTTCTAAAGTGAGGACACTAGTTGCTATACCGGAATTGTTAGCCTCTCGGTGAGAAATTGAAGAGGATAGGTGTTAGTGCGTGGTGAGTCTGTGTCATGTTCGAATCCCACAAAATTCAAGCCTAATAGTGATAGCATGCATAGATTTGATGAGAGTAATCGGGATTGATAGCCAAATGATTGCAAAGGATAAAAACATGAATACTATTGTACAAAGATTGTGTAGTGAGTCATAGTGCGTCGCCTGAGGACAAACAACGAATTTAACTTGAGGGTGTTGATATACCGTGGTTTCACGGTATAATTAATACTTTTTCCTTAAGTTTAGTGTGTCCGAAAGCTCTTTTTGTGCTAATTTTGATATAAGTTTCTCTTTGTTTTGCAGGAAATCTGTCTAAAGCTGAATGCAGAGATTTTGAGCGAAAAATGCAGAAGAGACCACCTACGGAGCTTATGACGGTCTGTCGTGCCTGTGACGGTCCGTAGGTGTCAGCGTAGAGAAGCTGCTGAAGGAAGATGGGGAAGTCTGACCAAGTATGGGATTACGAAGCTTGTGACGGTCCGTCATGGCTATGACGGTTCGTCCTGCAGGTTCGTCGTGAAGATCAGAGAAGTGATCCCAGTACCCAGATTCCAAGAGTTGAAGTATTTTGAAATGAGACCCTCGACGGACTGTTGTGCTTATGACGGTCCGTCACACTTGCCGTCGAGGGGAATGAAGAAAGCAGCAGAAGAATTGCACCAAGTATGGGACGACGGAGTCCACAACGGTCTGTCATGACCACGACGGTCCGTCGCGTGGTCCGTTGACCCAGCCGCGTTTTGGCAGATTTCCAGTAATTAGAATCCTTGTTTAATTAGGTTTTTATTTTTTATAAATAGTTCGAAAAACCTTGTTTTTGAGGTTAGACTCTGTGATATTAAACATTATATTGTGAGACTTTGTGTTTTGAGTGTTTGATTGTTAGAGATTCTTACAAGTGATTTTTGGTGATTAATCAAGCAAATTTTCGGACTTTATTCTTTCTCATTGAAGTAAGTACATGAATTCTTGTTTACCATATTTGAATATTGTGTTTATGGCTATGAGGAACTAAACTCCATAACTAGGGTTGTGGGAACCATAGGCAAATAATGAGATAAACCTTAGCTAAAATAACAATTCTTGAATCGTGTCTTGCATGCATTAATAATTCTTTCGCTTAGAAGTCTTTTTAACGGATGATCAACGTTAGAACTCGCCTTAATGCTACTTGCCAGACCAAGGAGGTAGATAATAGGAAAAGAATTATTAACATAGATTTAGTGTATACTATCTAATAGGCTAGTATTGATTGGTACGAGGTAATAACTTAGTCAAATATCGAATACGATGCTTAATATGAGGTAAGGATAAGGGTTAGGAAAGAAACACACGTAGCTGGACCAAGGTGCGGAGTGAGATTTTCTAGATGCCAGACCAAGGATTTAGAAATACATAACTTATCACTTTGCATGCAAGATACTAGGAAAGAATTGTTATAGTTAGAATTATCAAGTTATGAACCTGTGGGGAACACGTAAACCCTAGTTACTTTGATTACTTGATTAAAACTCAACATTAAAAGCTATTAAGTGTCTTTTTTAAGTTCGTTAGTTATTTTTGCTCATTAGGAAATATAAACCCCCTTTTATGCATTTACTTTCTAAGGAAGTCATCAACCGAACAATAGTAATAACAAGTTGAAGTTAAGTCTAGACTATTTTCCTCGTGGGAACGATCCCAACCTCACTAGTTGGGTTATTTACTTGACACGACCACTTTACTTCTCATTTGAGAAGTAAGTTTGAGCGTATCAGGGAGCTCAGTAAACAAGATAGCAGCCTCTCTCGTTAGTGAGAGAGAAAAAACTCTTAGCCCGATTACATTCATATTCCAATCGGACCTCCCTACACAACTTTTTCACACTACCCTTACCTTAGCGATGTGGGCATGTGGATCCTCAGAAGGTAGCCCTGGAAACAAACCTCTGGCAGTGAGAATTTGCATCAGACTATTAGTTACCACAAAAGTTTGGTCGTGTGGTAGAGGGGGCAAGACTAGTGACCCATCAGAGTCTGCAATATTTTCATAGCCCCTATTGTACTATTGAGGGCTTGGAAAGGGAGGTTGTCTCCGTATTTTACGTTCCCCACGAATATCAGGTAATACAGGGTCATGAGGTTGACCAATGGTGGAATTTGTGGGCCGACCTCATCATCTTGGATGCCAAAATTCTGATTCATTCTTCTTAGAGTACGCTCTAGCTCGGGGTTAGGTTCAATTACAGGTATTCCTCTACTTCGTGTGTTTGACATATAAGGAATTTAGACCTATAGGAGACAAAAACAAAAAGAAAAAGTAAAATTTAAAAAATGTTGGCTAAACTTCGGTAATAAGCTTAAAGTTAATCTAAAAGACACTTTCTCTAACAGCGGCGCCAAAATTTGATACGCTCAAATTTAGTTCTCTAAACGAAGTAAAAGCAGTCGCATCAAGTAACAAACCCAAGTAGTGAGGTTTGGAGCGTTCCCACGAGTAAAATGGTTCAGACTTAACTTTATTCTATTATTACTTCTATTTAATCCATTATTTCTCAAAAACAAATAACTAAAGGGGGTTTTAATTAATGAAAGCAATTAGCTAAATTAAAGTAAACAAGTGACAGGTTCAAGTATTGGAGTTTAATCAAGCAATGAGAGTAACTAGGGCGTAAGTATTCCCTCGGTAAGTCTAGCTATAACAATCATTTCCTAGTATCTTGCATGCAAAGTTATCAGTTAGTTATCTCTAAATCCTTGGTTCGGCGTCTAGAGAATTTCACTCCGCACCTTGGTCCAACTACGTGTCTTGCTTTACTAAACCTTATATTTACCTCATATTAAGCATCATGTTCGATATTTTACTAAGTTGTTACTTCGTAATAACCGACACTAGCCTATTATATAGTATACACTAAATCTATGTTGATAATTCTTTTCATATCTACCTCCTTGGTCCGGCAAGTAGCAATAAGGAGAGTTTTAACGTTGGTCATCCGTTAAAAACACTTCTAAGCAAAAGAATTATCAATATATGCAAGACACTATTCTGGAATCGTTATTTTAACTAGGTTTTACCTTGTTATTACTCATGGTTCCCACAACCCTAGTTATGGAGTTTAGTTACCCATGCTAATAATCACACAATTCATAATAATAATGTAAGAATTCACACACTTACTTTGATGAGAATGAACAAAATCAAGAATTTACTTGAATAAACCAGAAAACACCAATAATCGATTCCGAAAAAGTAATATCAGATTCCAAAATTGAAAGTTCAATACTAAGATAATAAAACTGAAAATAATCCAAGATTCTAACCCCAAAAATGATATTTTCTAGACTATTTATAAGAAACAAAACGTATTAAAAGAGGGAAATCTATTTAAGGAAAAATTTGCCCAAAATGGTCTGAGTCGACGACCCTCGTGACGAACTGTCGTGGACACGACAGACCATCATGGTCTTCCGTCATTCTATACTTAGGTCTTTTTCTGTTGCTTTTCTTCATCAACTCTCTGTTACCCTCTACGGACAGGTTTGACGGACCGTTACAAGCACGATGGTCCGTCAAGGGCTTCGTTCCACGACACTTAAAATCTTCTGAAGTTGGAACTAGACTACTCTCTGTTATAATTGACGAATGTGCAGGAGGGATCATCGTTGCTATGACGGTCCGGCGTGAGCTTCTGTAGTCCCACACTTGGTCAGAATTTCTCAACTTCCTTCAGCAACCATTATCTTCTCACGGCAGTTGACCCCTACACACCATCACAATCACAACGGACCGTCGTGGGGTCCGTAGGTGGTTGCTTCTGCAATTTCAGCTCAAAATCTCTACGTTCTCCTTTGGACAGATTTCTTGAAAATAAATAGAAAACTACATCAAAAATCAATACAAAAAGGCTTTAGACACACACTAAACTTAAGTAAAAGGCATTGAAAGTAGCGTGAAACCACGGTACATCACTATCCAACTTCGGACACATATTTGCTATTGCATAGTTAAGAATGTCACCATTTTTATTAGTCCACGTGGCGCCTACATAGTTCCATGTATATATATTTTTATCATAATTAAAAAATTACTTTCTATTTAGAATTATATCCGATCCATTTAGTAAAATCTGACCGAACAAATGTGGAGATCCATTAGACCAAATTTTAATACCCATTAGCTCTAATTTCTATACTTATTATCTCGCATCACGTATTTTTTTACATCGTGAGGTAAGATTTTAATTCTTAAATTATCTGTTTACCCTTTTATCGTATTTGTTATCAACTTCTACCCGACCAGTAACAACTGCTTCATTTCTCTCTTTCTCTCTCCTCTCGGCAGAAGCCGAAAAATCCATTTGCTTAGCTTCTGCTTTGTTGCAAATTGACAAATTTAAGAGAAAAATAGCATTCATATCCTTTTTTTATATTTCTTAGATTACATGTATTTTGTTTATGTAATATGCACATGGTGTTATGCATATGAATCTATGTGAATTTGTTTCATTTTGTTGTTCAGGATTCAATAACAACAAGCTAGTAGAATATTTGAATTTTTTTTGTTTTTATTTCGTATAGTCGGGCACAAATATAGTTGAGGTTGAAAGGTAAGTAAATATGTTTTGATCGTTGTTGTTGGTGATGGATTTTCTGAGGATTGAATTCTTAATCATAATTGGATCTTCTCTATCAATCAAGACATGAAATATATCAAATATCGCATGTGATATGAGATGATGGGTATAGAAAACAGGGATAATGGTAGTAAAATTATGGCTAATGGGTCTCCATATGGGTTTGATCAAATTTTACTAAATGAATAGGGTATAATACTATTGGAAAATGATTTATATTATAATATTAATAAAAAATATTTACATGGAGCCACATTGGTGCCAGGTAGACGACTAATAATAATAGTTACATGACACTTAGCTGTAAAAGGACAAATATATGCCCATAGTTGGAAGGTAAGGTTGAAAACATCAAAAAAAACATGACAAACAGTAATATGACTCTCTACTAAGAATATAAGGACAAATATGACCTTTTTTACAAGTATACAAATAAATATGACCTTTTTTCATTTCTAAACAAGGGAAAGGGTCAAAAATATCCCTCAACTTTGATTTATTAATTTAAATTTACCGTCGCTATTAAAATGAAGTTAATTTTACTCCTTCTGTAACTAATTTCACCAAATTTACCCGTCATTAGACTGATTGACCCAAATTGACCCAATTTTTTTAAAAGACCCTATTTCTTATTTTGAACCCAATAACCCGACCCCTTTAAAAATAACCCGACCCATTCTCCCGAATCTCATATTCCCATCTACCCATTCTCCCAAATTTTTGTTCATTCTCTCCCTCAAAAGCTAAGTCTAAGAACAAATTGATGAGTTCAAAGGGGGCTAGTTTCATACTGGGGATTTAGCAGTGAGAAATCCAGATGGTTATGTAGAATTAAAGGATCGTTCAATTGACACCATTATCTACGGTGGAGAAAGCATTAGCTCAATCGAAGTGGAGTCTGTTATCTTTCGCCATCCATCTGTTTTTGGAGCTGTTGTAGTGGGAAAACCAGATGATCTCTGGAGTGAAACACCTTGTGCATTTGTTGAATTGAAGAATGAATGTCAGTGCTGATGAGATCATCAAGTATTGTCGCGATCGTTGGAGACTAGGTTGTCTTTTCTTCAACTCCTCAATTTGTTCTTAGACTTAGCTTCTGAGGGAGAGAATGAAGGAAATTTGGGAGAATGGGTAGATGGGAATAGGAGATTTGGGAGAATGGGTTGGTTTATTGGGTTAAAGTAAGAAATAGGGTTTTTTTTTAAAGTTCGGGTCAATTTGGGTCAATCCGTCTAATGATGGGTAAATTTGGTGAAATTAGTAACGGGAGGGGTAAAATTAACTTCATTTTAACGGCAGGGGTAAATTTAAACAATAAATCAAAGTGGGAGGTATTTTTGACCCTTTTCCCATTAAAAATTGATATCGATAATAAGAAGGATGATTATAATAAAGATTGTTATTAAGGATATAATATTTAAAATGTAATAATAATGCATAGTAAAAATGCACCTAGAAAATGAAATTAACAATATTTATTGTCAAATTAAAAGATAATTAAAGAGCAAGAAAAAAAGGAAAAAAACACTACCGCCGCCCCCCAAACCCACAACCAATATCCTGACTATATTATTTTTGTATTTATAGAATAAAATTAAATTTTAATAATTTCGAAATAAGTAACTAAAAAATCTATTATAATTTAAAATCTCGTAATTGTTAAGTCATTTTAAAAGGAAGTTACACGCTTTCTTAAATGTTCTAGATTCTATATTTCTGAAACCATATTTAGAAAAATATGCCGAAGAGATAAAATTACATTTTTAAATTTATTTTTTTATATCTACTTGTATTTTAAATTATTATTAATTGTTTTTCAATTTTGTAAGTAAAAATACAAACCAAAAAAATTACTACCAAATAATAAACAAAAAGTTGATATTATATCAAAAAGAGAGAAATCACAAAAAAAAAAAAATTATTAAACAGGTTAAGAAATATTGAATTCAAAATTTTTGAAATGTTTTTGTTTTTAAAAATCTGAACAAAAGAAATATAAATAAATATAATTTAAATTAATGGAAATTTCCCTAGTAATAAAGGAACTGATTTTTTAATAGTTCATAATATTGATAACCTGCAATTATTTTGAAATAATTTACAATAAAAAAACTCAAACCGTTATTAAAATATAGAATAAGAAGAAAAAGTAAAGAGAAGAGAAGATTTATTTTTTCTCTCAAGGGATATTTAGAGATTTATATATCTGATTTATAATGAAGGAAAATCTATTTATTTATAGAGGAAACCTAACTTGATTCCCAAGTAGAATTTTTAATAGTATCCTAAAAGGGACTCCACATAATTGGACATTCACTATAATACAAATATATTTATAACACTGCTCCTTGAATGTCAGTAGATTATCTTCCTCATTAAAACCTTACTAGATAAAACCCAGTGAGAAAAAAAATCTAGTGAAGAAAAAAGATTACACATATATAATAATACACATTTTATATGCCTCATTAAAAACCTTACAAAGAAAATCTAATGTGATAAAAATTTGTGAGGAAAAAAGAGTACATCACGTATTAACTCCCCTAATGAGAACATCAATCCAAAGTCTTGAATCTTCATTTTTCAAGCTTGTGCACCATCTTCTTAAAAGTTGTTGTTGGTACAGATTTGGTGAAAAAATCTACTATAGTATTACTTGAACAAACATGTTGCATGTTGATATTAACATTCTTGGGAGTTCATGAGTGTAGAAAAACATTGACGAAATATGCTTCCTTCTATCTCCTTTTATGAAGATCAAAGATTTCTACAAGTTCCTTACTTCAACTTCTTTAAGCAAATAATTTTTTGCCTTTTGAAAACTCTTCAAGTGTTTCAATTCAAGTCATCAACATGCATAATAATACAAAAGATTCTCAATTGTTTTAATCGTAAAAGGGCCTAAAATACCCTCAAAGTATTGAAAATGGTACAAAATTACCCTCCATCCACCTATTGGCTCCAAAATATCCTCTCCCCCCCCCCCACTGATACACTCAAACTTACTGCTCAAATGAGAACTAAAGCGGTCGCGTCAAGTAAATAACCCAACTAGTGAGGTTGGGATCGTTCCCACGAGGAAAATAGTCTAGACTTAACTTCAACTTGTTATTACTATTGTTCGGTTGATGACTTCCTTAGAAAGTAAAAGCATAAAAGGGGGGTTTGTATTTCCTAATGAGCAAAAATAACTAACGAACTTGAAAGAGACACTTAACAGCTTTAAATGTTGAGTTTTAATCAAGTAATCAAAGTAACTAGGGTTTATGTGTTCCCCACAGGTTCATAACTTGATAATTCTAACTATAACAATTCTTTCCTTGTATCTTGCATGCAAAGTGATAAGTTATGTATTTCTAAATCCTTGGTCCGGCATCTAGAAAACCTCACTCCGCACCTTGGTCCGGCTACGTGTGTTGCTTTCCTAACCCTTATCCTTACCTCATATTAAGCATCGTATTCGATATTTGACTAAGTTATTACCTCGTACCAATCAATACTAGTCTATTAGATAGTATGAACTAAATCTATGTTAATAATTCTTTTCCTATTATCTACCTCCTTGGTCCGGCAAGTAGCATTAAGGCGAGTTCTAACATTGATCATCCGTTAAAAAGACTTCTAAGCAAAAGAATTATTAATACATGCAAGACACGATTCTAGAATTGTTATTTTAGCTAGGTTTTATCTCATTTTTTGCCTATGGTTCCCACAACCCTAGTTATGGAGTTTAGTTCCTCATAGCCATAAACACAATATTCAAATATGTCAAACAAGAATTCATGTACTTACTTCAATGCGAAAGAATAAAGTCCAAAAATTTGCGTGATTAATCACCAAAAAATCACTTGTAAGAATCTCTAACAATCAAACACTCAAGACACAAAGTCTAACAATATGATGTTTAATCTCACAGAGTCTAACCTCAAAAACGAGGTTTTTCGAACTATTTATAAAAAATAAAAACCTAATTAAACAAGGATTCTAATTACTGAAAATCTGCCAAAACGTGGCTGGGTCGACGGACCGTCGTGGTCATGACGGACCGTCGTGGACTCCGTCGTCCCATACTTGTGCAATTCTTCTGCTGCTTTCTTTATTCCCCTCGACGGCAAGTGTGACGGACCGTCATAGGCACAACGGTCCGTCGAGGGTCTCGTTTCAAAATACTTCAACTCTTGGAATCTGGGTACTGGATCACTTCTCTGATCTTTACGACGAACCTGCAGGACGGACTGTCATAGCCATGACGGACCGTCACAAGCTTCGTAATCCCACACTTGGTCAGACTTACCCATCTTCCTTCAGCAGCTTCTCTACACTACCACCTACGGACCGTCACAGGCATGACGGACCGTCATAAGCTCCTTAGGTGGTCTCTTCTTCATTTTTCGCTCAAAATCTCCGCATTCAGCTTTGGACAGATTTCCTGCAAAACAAAGAGAAACTTATATCAAAATTAGCACAAAAAGGGCTTTCGGACACACTAAACTTAAGGAAAAAGTATTAATTATACCGTGAAACCACGGTATATCAACCACCCCACCTATTGGGTCTAAAATACCCTTGTTATCCACCTTTTGGTTCAAAATTTACCACTTATTAACGATTTTATATTTAAACTATTTAAATATTTTTTTAAATACGTCACTCTCAACTATTTGTTATAATTTAACTTATTAGTATAATTTATAAATCAATTCACTACCCACCCATTACTAATTAAATCGCTCTAAATTAATAAACCCGTCACGTTATTAATGCAACAACAGAAAAGCTACTATCAATTGAGTGTTTTTAAAAAATTTGATGCAAAAATATATATAGAAGTAAATTATCATACATTCAAGTGTCTAAATAAAAATTAACGATAAAATTAAATGTCTAACTATGTTCATCTTAATTATTTTTACGTCTCAATTATGTGATGTTACTTCATAGGTAACTTTTTTTTAAAATAATATATTAAAGGTTTTAAAACAAATCATAAATATTTTTAAAATTATATTTTAAAAAAGTACATGAATTAATTCGGGATGTATTGTTTTTTTACCTTTAATCATAAATTTCTAATTCAATCTTGAAAGAGAATCCTATTGAAAGTATTCTCCTAAATAAGCGGCTCAATATAAATTAAATTGGGGCTTCGATTCGGACTCGAATAATTTTGGATGTCATTTTCAGGAATCTATAATTTCATCGTATTTTAGTAGTGTTTATGACGATTTTGATATTATAATTGGATTATTAATTTGGTGGGGTTTAGTTAGTAATGGGTGGATAGTGGGTTGGTTTATAAATTATATTAATAAATTAAATTATAATCAATAATTGAATGTCAAGTATTTTAAAAAAATATTTAAAGAGTTTAATTTTAAAACAATTAAAGAAGTGATCAATTTTGAACCCAAAGGTGGATGACAATGGTATTTTTGAGCCAATAGGTGGATGAAAAGGGCATTTTGGAGCCAATAGGTGGATGAAGGGTAATTTTGTACCATTTTCAATACTTTAAGGGTATTTTATGCCCTTTTCCGTTGTTTATATATATATATATATATATATATATATATATATATATATATATATATATATATATATATATATATATATATATTTATATATATATATATATATATATATATATATGAGGATTATAAACAAGTTTTCAAAACTTGTACATATTTTAATTATTTAACCCATTGGATATTTTCATATCAATTTCGTCAAGTGACAACATTCAATATTAGATGTATGACATCTTTTAGTGTCTAGATTGCAAGTCAAAGAAGCTTTACGCTTACCAAGATAAATAATTCCACTTTTCACTTGATAATTATTTTTACACCAACATGCTATAATAGATGTAGAATTCATATTCTCATAATCCTTTACAATATTGTGTTATATTATATCAAAGATATCGTCAATGAACTATCACTTTGTGTTGGTTCACCATACGACATAACTTATTGAGATCTCATGACTTCATTATTTTCAGGTACGTACCCTTCTAACGAGGTTTCATGAAGTGTTACGTCTTAAGCTCTTCAAGATCACATTGTCTCCTTATTATGATCATTTTGATTCTTTAATCCTCCTTTTTTATGAATTATTTTATTTAGAATCAATTAGTCTATCATGCTTAATGCATCTCGTAAAATCTATGCTTTAGAAATGTTCAATAGGAGCATTTATAACTCTAGTGACTTCTTATCTCCCCCTTATATTAGACAAACTATCTGTAGAAGGAGAAGTAAGGTGATTATTGAAACATGTCCAACGAAGCTGACTGACTTGTCTACAACAAGTGTTGATGAAGAAGAATGTTGAGGAATGAAACATGTCGAAGAAACAAGTTCAACGAAGCTGATCGGCGAGTTTACATCACTGCTATAGAATTAGAGTCACACTAGGATTAGACTAATTATATTTACTAGGGTTATATTTCATCTATGATTATAGTATGATTAGGATTATATTACGACTAGGATTAATATTAGAATTATAGTATAGTTAGGATTTATATTATTTATAATTGCATTATTATTATTATTATTATAGTAGCAATAGGTATTGTAGTAGGACTCTAAGTATAGTTAACTTAGGATTCTACAATCTTCTCCTGCATAAGGAGTATGTGCTTAACATTATTATTTATCAATACTACAAATATTGATCCGCATATCAATATTACCAATATTGATCAACATATCAATTTATCGATATTGATCAACCTATGAATACTATCAATACATCACTAAATCCTTGATCTACATGAAATTTCTACATGGATTTTTCACTAACATATATCTCAATTTATTTTGGAGAATTAATATTTGTGCATCGTAGTATATTCATTAATCATATACTGTACATCAAAATTATTAGATGAAATATTTGGTCTCTGACCATAAACCAATTAATAGAAAAATTTTTATAATTTATCGGTTTGATGCGTACAGTTACTTTTGCATGCAATATCGTATTTCAAATGAACACATGAAGTTTTATTTTCATAACCAAGGATTTCACTATTTGAAAAATTTAATATCACAACATCTTGAATATTTATCAAGAATAAATTATCTTGATTTCATATTCTGAAAGTTGTGCTCTTAACTCAATTATGTTGCACACTCAATTTTGCGAATGCAAACTATAGGTTGACGATAAATGCACGTGTGATTATCTTATAAATATGCATCTCTTTATCATATCACATGATAGGTGAACGGACTCATATTCACCTTTTATACTTTTCAGAATTTAGAAATTTAGTCTCAATATTAGTTGGTCTAATCAACTTATCATGAGAACAAACAACAAGTAGAATTCTTGAAGATCTTCTAGTTCTTCAATGTACGTCTATTACTCAGTATGCACATCGATAACATGGCCAAATTATTTAGGACAACTAATAATATCATTAGTATTTGTAAACTCCAAGTTTACTATGTCATGTGCATATGCTTTAGTAAATTTCTAATTTACTATTATATGAATAAATTTCAATTTTATTACTTTGAGTGTAATTTTCAGATTATTTCTTCTCAGTTATTCTACCCCTTCTAGAGGTGAGTCGTGATCCCATTACTGAATGAACTATTCTGATTATCAGAAAATGTATGTACGTAATCATATTATTTGTGCCAACGATTTTTGCAAACATCAAGTGTCAAGATAACAATACATACATGAGACAATCTAGAAGAAACATCTATTATGACCATTAAGTATCTACACAAATTACTAATTGGACGAATAGGTCCAAATATTCTCATGTATACGTTCCTAGAATGCAGAAGATATAATGTCAACTCTGTTCTGTGATAGTCTCACAATTAACATATCTTGCTAACAAGCAATACATGAAGAAAAATTTCTATTGAAAAGAATCTTTAGGTTCTTTAACGAATTTCTATTTGAATCTTCTATAAAAATTCGTCTCATCACTATAACTTCAAGATATCCCACACGATCTAAGTATAAAATTAGTAAACTTCTGATGTACTGTAGAATGATTGCACTAATTCTTGTCCAATACAAGCATAAAGATAAAACATGAAACTTTTTTATAACACATGTATACTCAGGGACATTCTTGGTGATACCATATCACTGACTAAAGGTCGCGATCTTTTCCACTCCTAGCATGGTGACTTACACCTCAATAACTTTAGAGAATGGATCTTTATTTTTACCACTTATTAAAAGCTCTCATTCTTCATGAATAGAAAAGAATCATCTAAGTACATCAATTTTGGTAACTTAGTACCTCATTCCATATTCATGTGCATCATTTAATCAATGGTCTTCTTTTAGACATTTATGCACGGCTACATTCACTTCAGGGAATGGATCTTCTTGAACGAGATATATTTCATGACTAATTGTTATCAAAACTCATTATTTTGCCTTAGTGATCATTATATCATCAATATGATGCATTGAGACTCAAACCCAACATTTTATGAAATAAATTGATGAGGGACTTGAACCCAACATCTTTCATCACGGTGCACTAAGACTCCTGATGTCTTACCCTCTTGTGCGATTGAACATAAATCCATCGTTTTTTCCTTTTGGTGTGATAGAACTTAAATCCATCGTCTTACCCACAATGAGGCTCAGCCTCAAGCCTTCAAAATAAGCAATTTTATCACTTTTGATGACCATTAATATTATCGTACATTAAAAATACACATAAAATTGAGATTACTGATTTATTATAACCAACATTAGTAGTTGATAGATATAACTTAACTGATCGCATACCTCATGCCTCATATAAAGGTTGAAAACATACCTTTCACTAAATTGTGCTCATTTAGATATTAAAATAAACCAAGGAATTCTCTTCTCAATGGGTTAACATAAAACATATAAAAAGTCGAGACATCTCCTTAAATACTTACTTAATATGGTAATTCCAAATCTATCAGAGAAATAATTATAACTAACAAAGTAAATATAAATCATTGCATAACTTATGCAAGATCTCTTTTGCACTTTTTTCGTCTTGTATCATATTTTTTTAAGGATGGAACAATCGTATTGATAACGTGTTATGAAACTATGGAATAAGAAGAAAAATAGAGAGAAAAGAAGACTTATTATTTCTCTTGAGGGGTATTAGAGATTCATAGATCTGATTTACAATGAAGGAATTTTATTTATTTATAGGAGAAACCTAACTTGGTCCCCATGTAGGATTTCTAACCATATACTAAAAGGGAGGTCTCCATATAATTATACATTCACTACAATATAAATATGTTTATAACACAAAAAAAATATTTGAAACAAAAAAAGAAAAAAATATTCTTAATCGTGTTTTAATTTTAAGCTTTCTCATATTTTTTAATTTTATCTCTTTTCTAAAAAAAGAAAAAAAGAAAGAGATTGAAAAGGGCTAGATATACTCTTATACTATTGGAAATGGTTTAAATATATCCTTTTGTTAAGCTTTGGACTGAATATACCCATCCGATTATACTTTGACACATTTATACCCTTATAACTAACAAAGTGAGAGGCCATAATTTAAAGAAGGGCAACTTTCACATATAGCAAACAAAAAAATCATATTTGTATAATATAGCAAACTTTGCATAATTGCGCTCCATAGCAAACATAAAAACTATATAATTCGTTATACATATAAAAGTGTATAATTCACTGGCCTAAATTGTATAATTCGCTGGCCTATTTCGCTGCAATTGTATAATTAACTTTGCATACAGTTGAATCAAATTAAAATATATGTATATTGCATAATTATAAGTGTATAGCAAAAAAATATATGTTTTTCTCGCTTTATACAAAAACAGAAACACAATATATACACTTCTGTTGTATAAAGCTAGAAAAATTGTATTTCACTGCAATTGTATAATTCACAATTGTATAATTCTTTGGCCTTTTTCTCTGCAATATTTGAAGTAAAATGTTTGTAAATTATATAATTAAGTGTATAACATGAAGATATACATTTTTGCATGTGTATATACAATTTTCTCTCGCTTTATACAAAACAGAAACAGAAATTATACACTTCTGTGTATAAAGCGAGAGAGGCGAGAATGGGAGAGTGGCGAGCGAGACTTCTGGGAGAGAGACGCCTGGCAAATTTTTGTCAATGTTTGCTATGAAGCACAATTAAATCAAACCCTAGCTATTCAATTTAATTTAGGTTATTAATTTGCTATTTTATACAATTTTCCCTTTAAAGAACCCATCTAATTTTAAATTATATATGGTGCTAAGCCAACCCGCTCCGCCCGATCAATGTTTACCTGACCTTAATTACATTTCAAACATAAAAATCCCTACCACGTTCTCTGTTTTGCAAAATGAAGGAGGCGAACTGGGAACCATTTTTACTTAGCAAAGTAAAGAAGGCGAACAACTAAAGAAATCAATTATGTCGTCCTAATCTTCAACTATCTTATTACCTATATGAAAAATCATGTCGTAAGACATTGAGCAAATTTTATTCCCTTTGATTCTCCCATTCAGCAAGATGAAACAAAAGCTATGAACAACCCGCTAGGCAAAAAAGAATAGCAAAAGATGAAATGTTACAGGAGAAATCATTGAGCAATATTGATGTGTCTCAAGCTTCCAAGAGCAAGAAGCTTGGTAATGGTGAAGCAAAAATCTGTGCGCAAAGCAGAGGTTTACATGTTTGAAGTGCATTTTGGGTCGGGTAATATTGATCGGGCGGGGCGGGTCAAGCTTAGCACTTGATATAGTTTAAAATTAGATGAGTTGTTTTACTCTTGGCCCTCCAAGTGTCACTTTGTTAGTTATAAGGAAATATATGTGTCAAGGTATAATGAGAGGGATAGATGGGTATATTTAGCACAAAAATATAACGAAGATATATTTAGCATAAAAATATAACGAAGGATATATTTAAATTATTTGTAATAATACAAAGATATATTTAACCCCTTTCCATTAATACTTTAATACACAAGTATGCTACAACAACTTTTTTCCATGGAGGAAAACTCTCAAGGATGAATGAAAATCTTTGAGAGAAAAGAAAAATAATAATTGGGACCACAATAATTTACATATAGATAAAAGGAATTAAGGGCCCGTTTGGATGGGTTTAATAAAAGCAGCTTTAAAAAAGTACTTTTGAAAGTGCTGAAACTTATTTTTAAAATAAGCAGTTATGCGTTTGGATAAAAGTGCTGAAGTTGTTATGCCAAACGTGAAAAGGGAAAAATAGAAGAAAGAGATGTTAGGGTTATATGGTTCATTTGGAGATTGTATAAAAGTATTAAGGGAAAAAACATAAAAATATGGTCAACTTAAAATAGCTTATAAGCTAAAAAAAAAAGTACCACTACCCCAGCTTTTAACTTTTGGCTTAAAATAAATTTTTTTTTAACTTAAAATAAGTTATTTTGAGTATTACCAAACAGTTAAATAAGTCAAAAACCAGCTTTTAAGTCAGTTTGACCAGCTTTTAAGCTGAGCCAAACAGGCTCTAAAGCTTATTTGTTTGAGCTTATAACTTTTAGATTATAAGTAAAAAGAAAGTAACAGAAATTTTAACTTATAATATTTATTATTATCTTTTAAATTAAACAATAAGTATTTAGAAGCACTCTTTTATTATACTACTATTACAAAAATGATTAAAAACTATTTCTACTTTAAAAGACTTAAATATGGTGTAGGAAATTCAATAAATCCTTAAAAAAATTGTAGACGATTCTGAAGTTATCGTAAATGCATGAATAAAGATTGGTATCAAAATTAATCTAAAAACTAAATAAATTAAATAATACTGAAAATTATTATTATTAAATTTAAACGATGAACTAAGCTTATTTATTGATTTATTTTCATAAGGGATATTGTTATCAAGGTGCTAAATGCTAACATACTTCAAAATCTCATGTATAATAGGTTGAGCTTCAAAATTATCAATAAATCGATATTTACAATTATATTACCAACTGACCGCACAATGTGTAGTATAAAATAATAACCATATACTATTTCTCCTAATACTCCCTACCAAAGAGCTCCTAGCTATATTATAAGGGTAAAAACACCCAAAGGCAAACTAGGGATTAACCTCTTAAAAAAGTGTCGTGAAAAGAGGTCAGTTCCATTCCTGTTGTCCTAGAACACTATGATTGGTGCTTCAATAAAGTTGAACAACAAATGGTTCAGTCTGTTAACAAACTTTGAAATTCATTAATATACTTTTCAAGCCAAATCAAGAGTCACAAAAAGTAACCCTGATTTTCAACGCTAAGGACACCTGGAGGCTGAAGTACTAATATAACCTAGACAGCAATCAACATTCAGGTCTTGAGGGGGTTTGGACTCTATACTACCTGGTCACCACACTTGAAAAAATTGGTTGAACTAAAAATCTTACATGTTTTATTACAATAAAAAATTTAGATAACCAAGGCAAAAGGTCGGTCTGTAAAAACTGATTGCAAAATTATAGAAACAAAAATATAAACCGCTGATACAATCCCATAAAAAAACATGTTCATAATTACCCATGCCTAGACTTCTTCTAAGACGTAAGACTAGAATCATCTGCTGAATGACATGGCCGAATACAACTGCATGAGAAGCTGAAATCACCTGATCTGTGATGCCGAGCAAAGCAAACCAGAGGCATCAGCTCCAACAACTGCAAGATCACAAACAGTACAAAGCCCCCCTTGCTGAGACAGTACAAAATGAGTACCACAGTAAGGACAAGTGACATCCTTCTGACCCCGGTATATCGGGACATATGTTGCCCCACACACTGTAAAAGGATTTCTGAAATCATAATTCAACTGTGTAACATCTCGCATATTTTTCTCAGCTGCTTGCAGAACCTGGCGGGCTGTTCTGGCTTGGCTTTCATTGGTGGGATTGGTCTCCAAGAGTCTTCTAGCAAAGTTCGCTGCTGAGCTAAGATTTCCGGCCTTGTAGCAGATAGACATAGCATTCTGTAACGCCAGTCTCAAGTGAGGAAGCTGCAGATTACAGTGAGTGAAATAGGCTGCCAGTTCCTGCTGGCGAATAGGATTGTCTTTCAATTCCTTCCTCTTAAGCTCCATCTGCAAACCCAAAACATACTCTTTCACTATGACAATCAATTCCTTTACTTCATCCACTTCTCGTCTCGACTCAATCACAATCAGAGGAATGGTGTGAAGGATGCTCAGGAATAGTCTAAGTGCATCAGAAAATTTTCCACCAGTAGTCGCTTTATAAGAAGCTTTAAGTTTTTCCTCCAACTGAGCAAAACTGAATATAAGAGCAGGTGGACCTCGAACATTAGGACTAGCTGACTCACTCCAACCTCTCTCAATTGCCACGGAGATGACCGGCGCCGAGGAAAAGGCAAGCAGATGAGTGTGGCTACCCACATGAAGATCAATAAACAGTGATTTTAAAGGAGAGAAGTTCCTAATCCCTAGTTGTCTACTCAACAACCGCATAGCAGTATCAAAATTTCCAGCAGCTGCATGTTCAGCAGCTAGAGATGATTTTTGGACCCAAATCTGGCTGACAGGCATGCCAGGTGTTGGGGTGACAAACACAGAAGAACGAGCATTGGAAGTAGTCTTAGGTGTGTCTGCATCAGAAGGCAGATCCAGATCCTCAAGATCCCATCCTCCCTCCTCCTCATCATTTCCTTCTTGTCCTTCCTCATCACCAAGCACCATACTGATGTCCCCATTCTGTAGATTTTCCACCTCACCGATGTCCAATGACTCACCCCAGTCTGCATCCGTAGCCTCTTCATATTCGTCTTGTCCTCCCTTGCCTGCAATATCCAGACCACCTTCAAATATCCCTTTCGTTACCATCAGCAAAGGCCAGTCTCCACCACCCAAGATGGGAGTTGGGGGAAGCAACATTGAAGATTTCTTCCCCTTTGGCAATGATGGAACATTATCCCCCACTTCCTCCGCAAGACGCTCAGCGGTATCATTGAGCCCATGGACAGTAGCTGTGATGTACGCAAGGGGCAGATGACCAGCATTTTCCAAAATTTTAACACGCTCGCGGACATCACCGAGGTACAAGGCATCATGGAACTGACCCATTACTTCATTTTTGACCTCAGCAATTTTCATCATTTTAGATAACTTCTCCACATTTCCTGTTATTAGATATAGGAAAGAGAGCCTCTCAAAATTCTTTGTCTTTTGGTAGGCATATTCAACAATACCTGCATTGCCCTGCCTAAGGGCTTCCACGCCAAGCCTATACCAATGATCTTTTTCGTCAATCTTCTTAGCAGATTCAAGAGCTATCTCAATATTCCCACTTTCAAGTGCTAAGTTGAAACGAGTGCGCTCGTCCTTCACAAAATGAAGGGCAACTTCTGGAAAACCCTTCTGCTGCAAATATGAAATCATCGCCTGACCACAGAGCTCTGAGTTTCTGATCATACTCATAACTTGGTCATATCTCTTTCTAAGCAGACACAACTTGAATACATATTCAGTTGAATCAATAATAATAGGACGGTTTTTGCCATCTCTATCCAAGCAAAAGATAGCGTTCCCATATATTTTTGTAATGTAGACAGGAACATCTAGAGTTTTGACGATTCCACAATCCCCGTTGGGGAGACAGTACTTAATGTGGGTAAGTGTGGTATATATGAATACCCCATTGTCATCCCAGGCACCACTTTTGACACGAATTGTCTCATGAAGGGTGCAACGGTGCACAAGCTTCTTATCAGCTATAACTATGGAGTGCTTGCTAATCAAAGCGACACTTTCCATATCAGGTGACCAAACAACATACCTGATAAAAGAAGTCTGAAGATCTCCAAGAATAATTCTCTGCTGGAGATCAAAAATGACAACTCTATCCTCTGCCCTACATAGTAAGTTTCCAGTGCCAGCATAAAATATTGCATCAGTTGCCATAGGAAGAAGGCTTTTCTTGACAATTTCATTCTTGAGATTTTTTACCAGGACTTGATTAGTGCTCTTCTCAAGCACCGCAAACCTGTTTCGGGCAACGAACACAGCTGATCCTCCGGTTCCTCTTTTTGCATCTTGAACAGTATCACCCCTACCATGACTATCTTTGGGTACAATGTAAAGTTCATAGGAACCACCATCTGTGTCTGAACATATCAAGACAGCATTTTCCGTTGGACTATATGAAAGAGTTCGTGGACCTTGATTCACATTGTTTGAGCCGGGCCTTCTAATTGGTATCAACTGTGTGTCCTTCTGGGTTGAATACTCATATACACGGAGAAAGCGATCCTTTACATAAAATAAAGAATCACTGCTCACAGAAAATGCAGGCCGTTCTCTCTCCAACTTGAATACTATCATCCCACTGTCATGACCAGCTGCTAGAAGATTCATCTCTGGATGAGATGCAAGGATCCAAAATCTATCATGCTCCCTGCGGAATGTCTGAAGACCAGTCCTTTTTGTTGCATCCCACACTCGGATGCTCTTATCCTCTGAATTTGAAACAATAATATCTTGCCTTGGATGGAATAGAACGCATGAAACATTGTTCATGTGTCCTCTCAACGTGTCCACCTCCCAAGCTTTTGTATCTAGGAACAACAAGGCACACTAGCAATGAGAAAACACTTAAAATATAAGATTTATTTAACAAAATAAGCACTCTTTTACCCAGCAAGATTCTGCCCAAAAATTTTGTTGCCTAGAATAACAATAATAAGATGTCCATATTCTTTCTCAAAAAAAAAAACAATGAGATGTTCATAGTTCTACGAGCTGAAGCAGCAACTTTTATCCAGCGATTTGCTTCAACGTGGAAAACTCATTCTGAATTAAAGTATGATCCTTCCAAGGTGGAACTATCTTTTGCCTCATTATCAATAGCAAATAACTGAACTGCAGTATTAACGCAAATCAGCTCACATAGAAAAAGAAGAAATATGCAAGTTTCTGTAGAATCTATGTCAAAGGAAGACAGATTATGGATTCAATGGGTGCTTTGCTACTACAATAGAAATGGGTTAGTTTTGGGACATGCAAGGTTCCTGGATAATTCCAAAAATCGTCAAGGCAAAGTGGTATCTGGAGGACTTAGGAATCAGTGAAAGAGACTTAATATAATTGGACAGGTTTTCCATCAGGAAACTGCATACAAGCTTCAAAGGTAATATTCCTAAAAGACCAGGGAGGAAACCTATCTGTAATAACCAAGGAGCTTCTAAAGTCTACTCATCTTAAATATTGCAGCTCATGGTAAAACAAATACAAGGCACAAACTGGCTTCATGGGGTGTTATCACAGATCAAACTTGTCCGTCGTGCAATAGAGAAAATGAGACCAACAATCACCTATTCTTTGAATGTGACTTTTCAGCTGAGGTTTGGGGGAAGATCTTACAGTAGCAGGGGGTAGCCAGACAAATTTTCAACTGGAAGGCATAAATGGTTTGAGTACAGGAGCATATGAAAGCCAAAAATGCAATGCTGAAGTCTCTTGAGTGGCAACGGCAGGGAGTGTCTATTCAATTTGGAAGGGAAGGAATCCAGAATATTTCAGAGGAAACTCTCAAAGTATAATTAGACAAGCTACCCAGGAAGTGGTCTGTAGATGCCAAGGAAGCCAAAGTTAGCTGGAACGTAAAAAGAATTGAATTATTACCCTTAGAAAATTTTGATACATAGTACAGTTAATTGTTGTCGAAGATGGATAGAGTAGCTATTGAAGCTGGTGCATGTGACAAGCTTTAGTGTATATTGTGTTTTAGTCAGATTGTAAATATTTCCTTTGGTAAAATAAAAAGTTTCAGCAAGCAATCCAAAGCAAGGTTTAGACCCACCCACCCCAAAAACAGGGGAAAGAGATGAAGAAGATAAAACTTTTTTGTGGTAATCTCATCAGATGTCCACAGTATAGAGAAATGTAGTTACAACATTTATAAACTATCCCTAGGGAAATGACCATGTCAGATTGCTGAGATAACAAACAACTCTATAGATTAAGTAGATCCTACTGGACAAGATTTCTGATTATAAGCGTAAAGAAAGACATAAGATACTCCCCTTATTTCTAAGGGCCAAGTCAACAACACAAACGCTTGTCTTACGGCTAGACTGATCTATAACTGAAAATATATAAATAGCACGAAATTTGAAAGGTATATTTTCATCAAATCTCCTTGATTTGGTGTTCTAGGTTAAACAGGATATGCAAACGACTGTGTGAGAAGCAAGTAAAGATGTTCATATGCCTGCTAAAGTTAGCAATAAAATAGATGTACTGCGAAGGAACTCTTTATGGTAAGGAATGAAGATAAGAAGAAGTATCAGCTGGGAGGACCTGTGAGTGAACAAGAAAGCAGGTCTAAGTATCAGGAATATGAAAAGGCATAATTAAAGCCTGATGATGAAATGGTTGTGGAAATTTGCTACTGAAGAAGGAATGTTGTGGAAAGAGGCCATTCTTGCGAAGTATGGTATGGAAGATGATTGGAACACTAAGAATGTCACAACACCCTATGGATGTTCATTCTGGACAGCTATTAGGAATCTATGGTCAATGACGCAGATCAGAACCAAGGTGAGGATCGGAAATGGGCAGAAAACCGCCTTTTGCCATGAAAAGTGGGCAGGGCTTTTAACAATGAAGCAACAACATCTGGAGCTATACACTTTAAGTCGGCAACAACATGAATGGACTGGAAAACAATGGAATCTATCTCTAAGGAGATATCTGAATGATTGGGAGATCAAAAGAAAAACAGAATTCCATAACACAGCAGCAACAGTCGAAAATCTGCATGAAGAAGTAGACAGCTAAGATGGAACAAAAATAGCAACGGAACTTTATCTCCAAATTTGCATACAAGGAGCTAAATGTAGAAGTGGTGAAGGAAAGTGATTGGCCTTGGAAGATGATATAGAAGCAACAAATTCCCTATAAAGTTCACTGTTTCATCTGGCTTTTGGCCAAAGAAGCAGTGGTAACTCATGAAAATCTGAACAAAAGAGGTCACCAATAGCCACTGGGTGTATTTTACATGGGGAACAAGCTGAGACAGTCAATCATCTTTTATTGCATTGCAAACGGATAAGCCAGCTTTGGAGGATGTTCATCCGTTCGAAGGGGATGAGGTGGGTGAAACTTGGAAGTATTGCAGATGTTCTAAGAAGCTGGAATATGTATGGTAATGTGAGCAAGAAGGAAGAAAGATGGAAGATTGTCCAGCATGTATTTGACGGTCAATTTGGATTGAGAGGAACGAGAGGTGCTTTGAGGGGACTCAGAACAGCATTCAGAATCTTAAAATGAATTGTTTATTCCTTTTTTGTTTTAGGTGTGAGCAAAAACTATTAGCTCAAACAGAAGCTATTTGTGATGTTTTAGATTTTTTGTAAGCCAAAAAATTGATTTAAAAGTTGTAAGTGGTAATACTTTGAACGGAAACTACACTTTGATAGTAGTATACCTGTTGATACGTAGAAGTAAAGTTGCCATTCTCAAAAAAAAGTACATCAGGAATTTCAGGAGCATACCATTCATCCGCCAAATTTTCACTTGGCGATCATCTGCACCAGAAACTATAAGGGGGAGTGTAGGATGAAATGATGCCCAGTTAACCCCTCTATCATGACCCTCCAAGACATACTTCACCACAGCATCCACTCCACCAAAGAAGTCAGTATTCATCTGACTCAACCGCAAGAGATCATCAGCAGGAGAAATGGTTTTCTTTCTTAGGGCACCAATATCCCAGACACGAACAGTCTGATCCAAGGAAGCAGAGACAACCAAGTCCTCTTTGGGATGAAATGACGCACACATTACATAATGATTGTGGCCAGTCAAGACAGAAATACAAGTACGAGACTGCCAGTTCCATATTCGAATAGTCTGGTCATCACTTGCACTAACAATCCATGGATATTCGTGGTGAAATTGAACAGTTCGGATATAATCAAGATGTCCAAGCAGGGTAAACAAGCACCTATGCAGCTTGTAGTTCCAAACCTTAATTTTGTAATCATCTCCTGTAGTAACAAGAATTTACATACACAAAGAAACAGTCCATAGTCAGATTTGCATCATGCATACATATGGTCACATATACTCTTAAGATAAGCTACTACTAAGCAAAGAAAACAAAGCATTTAATATATGGACTGTAAAAAAGGTGCCTTGACAGTTTCAAAATTAAGAAAACATGAAGGAACTACTCAGTAAATTTTCCAGGATCATGCCAAGTAAACAAATATATCTTCCCAAAAGTATGTCAATTGGAAACTATAATTGAGACTTCCGATAATGTGCCATATAAGCCTTTTCACAAAGACAATGGAATATTAGTAATATGCTCTGACTCATTAATAAGCTCAACAATGAACAAAAAATAAATAAGAAGAAACACTAAATTATCTACAATTCATAACACAATCAGCACATCTCTGATAAACTATTGCAAATAGAATGATTACAGGAAAAAAAGCATAGTTGTTCTTCAAAACCTTCAGGCATACAGAGAAATAAAGGAAAATCACAGCAAGTGCAACAATTACGGAGAGCCAAAAAGGTCTAACGGGAAAAGGAGATCCTAGTCCCAAAATTATTGGTTATGCTTTCAGTATTGATCTCTGTAGCTCAACTAACACATTTAACTTTCAATAAATCCAAATGTGCAACTGTGCACCACTTGCACGTATTGACTGGAACTATCATTCAGAAGATAAAATAGCAGAAGTAACTTCATATATTCATAGATCACACATGTACTCATACATATACATCAGAAGATCAATATTCCATCAGGCCGTGTTGCAAATAGCATTTTAGCCCCTGAAAATTTCTTTGCATGTTCTGGTCCCTCCATTATCAACATAATAGATTAAACCTTCAATTAAACCAACTCTTACATTACAGAAGATAAAAAAGTATATGTATTTCCTCAATTCACATATCAAATATACTCATCCACGTGCATTGGTAGATCCACACTCCATCACACATTCACACTGTGATGCAAATAGCAATTCTCTGAATTATGTTTAATTCTGGTTTTAGTCCTGGTAGTATTTAACTTAGCATATTTACCCTTCAATTGAATCAATTGATTGATTACGGTCCAATCACACGTACAAACTGGAACCATCATTCATTTTATCTTTTACCTTTTATAAGGGATTCAGGAGACTTTTGACAAAGCAGAATGATAAACTAATAAAAGTACCCTTCTCAATTAACAAATCACATACTCTTCCACATAAACCAGTAGATTCATAATCCAATCTCAATTCTCATCCATATACGCTAGCACATATAAAATCATATTTTAATGCAAATAGCATTTCAGGCTTGAATTATTGTTTTATCTGGACTTGAGTCGAGGGTCTATAGAGAACAGCCTCTCTACCTTACACAGGATAGGGTTAAGTCTATAGGCCCCATGGTCCCCAGACCCCACTTGGATTCACACTAGATATGTTGTTGTTGTTGTCATTCATGTATTTTTCAACTTAGCATATTTCACCTTCAATAAAACCAAATATGCCATTATGGATCACAAATATAAGTTTGAGGTATCCCATAGAAGAAAAACTAGCAAAAGCACTTGTTATCTTTCTAAAATCATGGATCACAAACAAGCTGGTCCACATACATAAGTAGATCCGCACACCATAGAACTAATGCAAATAGCCTTTAGTTGCTGCATTAAGTTTTTGTTCCAGTTTTCACCATGCCTGTGCTCAAGTTAGCTCATTCAGCCTCATAAACTAGGTATCCCATTCAGAAGCGTGGATCACATACATTTATCAAGATACATCAATAGATCCAGATTCCATGAGATTGTGATGCAAGCAACATTTTACTGCCGGTCTGGTTTAGCCACTTAGAGTACACCTCAGTTAAAAGAAATGTGCAGGTAGAGTTGAATCACATTTAACTAAAAAAAGAAAAGCAATTTGTAAATTCATGGAATCACCAGATCCACAGTGTTATGATATAGGAAATTAAAAAAGAGGAAGGAAGGAACCTCCAGAAACAAACAGAGGCTGAGATTTGTGGAAATGGACACCGCGAACAGGGCCATCGTGCTCATCAAATCGATCAATGAGAGTTCCCATACGGTAATCCCATAGCTGAATAACCCCACTATGAAGACTGGCTAAGATCCATGGCCTTTGTGTGTGAAAACTCAAACCTTTCACTCTATTACTCTTGGTCTCAAACTTGGTCAGCATCTTAACAATTCCGTATCTATCTATGAACACACAACAGTGAGAGAGAGAGAGAGAGAGAGAGTAGAGTGTAAAGACTTAGAATTTGATTGAAATCCGAAACCCTAAATGATTGAGAGATGAAATTGGAATTGGAATCAGATCTGAGATGAAATGTGCATTTTTCCTTGAAGATTTTAGCAAGGTGCAATGCAAGAGCTGCCGCTGGTGGATCTACTTGTTCATACGTAGTAATTGATGAGTTTTAATATTAAGACCCTTTTTTAGAAAAAAGGAAGACTCTTTTATTTGCTAATATATTTCCGCAGTATAATATCCGTGTTTCGTGTGATCATAAAAACTTATAAAATATTTAAATAGTAATAATATTGAACATACATAACATCTTGCAATGATATGATTAGAAGAATGCATTTGTTTTTTATCCGTCGTAAATGATATTCATCTTTAAATTAATATTGATTATATTTTTGAAAAAATCAAGAGATTTTAGAAATAGATATCTTGATATGGTATTCTTTAAGATATGCTAGATGAGAATTTTATCAACTAAATATTTATAAAAAATAAAATTTTTAAAATAATTACTCCTATCTCATTTTAACTTTTGTTTTAACTTGAGAAAATTTACCCAAAATAATTATCATCACTTTATTGACTTTATTAATTTTCTTAATGTATATCAAAAAATAAAAAGGAGAGTTATAATGAGCCGAAAAGAGCAACTACTACACATATTTACTCAATTATCATTAAATTAGAAAAAAAAACTTTCAAGTTTTACTTTTTGAAAGGAGACATTCTAAACAACCCAAAATCAATATGTATTAAACTTTTGCTCTACATGTCATAACTTTCCATATTTTTTTAATAAAAGAATTTGTCTTATTGTTTTTTAATTTTCCACTCTAGGTGGGCACACATTTTATTTTAGAAATACAAATAAAAAGGGAGGAAATAGTCTCTTTCACATACCTTATATAGTCTCTCTCACACACAGACACAATATAGCATCTCAACAAAACACAATGTTCAAATCATTCAATTATTATTTTTGTAATCTTCAAAAATTCACATATAAAAGGTTCATAAAATAACATTTAAGTTCATGTCTTCTTATTAACGTGAAACTAAGATAGTAATTTTTTATCGAATGGTCAAGTTACATGCACGTGCATCCTTTAACCATTTTGATGAGATGACATTCGAGTGATCTTCATAAATAACATTTCATATTTTTCTATTATAGCCAAGCGTATAACTTGTATATGCTATATGTTTAAGTGACCTTAACTTTTGCAAAGGTGGCTTCGTTTTTGTGACACCCGCGTTTTTAGTGGGTTTCGCTCCGGTCACTTTTGCGACATTGGAGGGGAGTTTGGCCTACCATTTTAGGGTTTAAGACCTATTTTACAATTTATCTGAGTTTTGAAGCTTTGGGGTTACATTTGAACTAGATTTTTGAGGAAAATCTTTTGGGTAACGATTCTTAACTTTAAATCTTCATTTACCTATTGTTATTATGGATTTATGTGTTCAAATCAAGTTTTGAAATGAGAAATTTGAGGTTACCTTAAAGAACCCAAGAAATTAGTAAAATGGTGATTTTGATCCTTTTTTTGAATTGGTTTTCTTTAATGAGTTCCTAAATCCTCGAGTAACATTTTCAAGTATTAAATTTCAGAGTCAAATATTATTTTGTGTTAATTGATCCACTTTTTAAAAGAATTGATGTAGGTATTGTTGTTCCAAGATAATGATGGTGAATACTTGATTAATATAGATTATTTGACTTTGGAAGTGATTCGAAAGGGGAAGAATCAATTGTTGGAGTGATTAATTGGTTGATTTGAGGCAAGTGATCTCTTCAACCCCATATTCTAGTAGAATTTTAGTACTTCTGGTTGTTGCTTGTTTGTCGAAAGTAATGGGGATGAGGTGAAGGTTTTGAATTTTCCTCTTGATACATCTAAATGAATAAAAAGGGGTTGAAATGAAAAATACTATGTATTAAACATGATGATGTCTTATTGTGACCCTTGTTGATTGATTGAGGAAATACTTGAAAACATGAATATGGACCTGAATTTTATGAATATTTTCTTTTTCGTGTGTTGTGTGCATTCATTGTGAACATCGTGATGAGATATGTGATGATTTATGATGCTGAGATCTTTGTTGGCGAATATTGTGATGTCTAGGTCTTTACAGGTGAGTGTTATGATGCTGTGTTTGCCAACAAGTGTTGTGATGACGAGGTCAATTTCAGCTAGTGACTTTATATAAAGCTGATGGAAAATGGTTTTGACTAATGATATTGTTCTTATAAGAAATGGTAAAGATAAGAGATTGATTATTGTAACTTGATGCATTTGATGCTAATGCATGACTTGATCGTTACTTGAGCTTGATGTAATTGCTAAGTATAATTCAACTACTTGACTTTGAGTTTGACTTGATTCGTTTAATTATAGATTTTGAATATTGGGCTTCATGAGTCGTGTTTTGTAAAATTACAAGGTCGGGTTGACTTTTGTGCAAGTTGTAGTTTTAGGATGTTTGATTGTAGTATAAGGGGCATTCAATTTCTAGCTAGTTACCTTGTTTATTAGGTTGTTTGTTGTGTACCGTGTTATTGGTACTAACCCCTGCTTCTGTACTTGTATAGGTTTTGATTCTCCTTCTTCTGATTTCGACGCTTGTCGAGAAATTTTAGAGGTAGTTGTTTGTCACTCAGCGAGCTGTTTTTTTTCTTTATACTTTGTTCTATTTGCGAAACAAAGACTGAGACTTGTACTTATATATAAAATTTTCACTTTATATATCTATTAGATTGTACACTTGACAATCAGGTTTTGGGTATTGTTTAGGGTATTGATTAGAATTAATAAGTTTTTTGTCTTTGTGTTGTTCATGCTTTATTATTCTGAATTTCTTTTGTTTTCATTAGATTAAGCATGACTTGTCTCGGTAGAAATAGACAAGTGTATTTATTTTGGGACATGACAAATGATATCAAAGCTAAGTTCATAGATATCACATGTGTACAAGCTATGTCTAACTAGAATCTTGAGGATCAGTATATGGAGACGTGTGTACTTATCTTTGAGAGGCTATGAAGAATTTTATGGAACTTCCTTTTTTTCATCCTTTCTTATCATGTATAGTACCTTCGTTAGTGTTGAGTTTCTGTGTGTTGTTTTGCTGGATATTTTGTTTTAGTGATAAATGGGAGGTAATTCCTCAGATCCCGACTAGGGGTAGAGGTAGGACAAACCTAGAGGTCATGATCATGGAATAACATCGGCTAGAGGTCGTTCCCATGGAGCGGTACCTGCTAGAGGCAGAGGTAGAGAGGTGGGTGTTTGTGGTGTTTGTTTTGTTACACTCCAGCTACGCGAATACACCAAAGAATGGTGGAGGACTTTTGGGAGGTCTAGACCAGAGTAATCTCATCCGATTGGGTGGGATATGTTTTCTAGTGCCTTCTAAGATCACTTCATTCCTCAGATCACGAGAGAGGAAAGCGACTAAGGTTTGAAGGACTTGAGAAGGGCAATATGTTTGTGGCTGAGTAGGAAACCTAATTTTGTGAGTTTTTTGGGGATATGCCTATTGTGCCAAATGAGGCAGAGAAAGTTTGCAAGTTTATGAGATGGTTGAATTTCCCTACTAGGTTTTATGTGTTTCAAGCATCCAGAGGGGGATTCTTTCCAATCCATTGTGAGCACCGCTAAGGAGGTAGCGTTGATGCTTTTATAAGAGTTTGGAGAGCCTAAGAAGCACCATTCTTCTGGTCAATTTTCTAGTGCCTCATTTGGAGGCAAGGGTTCACATAGAGATAGTGGCCCCTTTCAGCGTCTTGGGTCGGTGCATGCATTTGTGCCAGTAGTGTAGACTGGTTAGTTACCCTGAGGGGTTTATGGTTCGGGATGAGATGGCTAGGGTAGCTCATTTGGTTCGTAGTAGTAGTTATCTGTGCATATATCTTACTTTACTTGTGGGGATCCAAGTCATATAATGTGACAGTGTCCTCTTCATACTTATTTGGGATCCCAACGTTCTTATTCAGTTGCTCCAGCTAGGAATTCAGTGCCTTCGACTAGAGGTCAGGGCATATTCAGTTACGCATAGGTGGTAGATTTCTTGTAGGGGTGCTATAGATCCTCAAGGTGGAGTTAGAGGATCTACTCAAATTACAAGTGGTCAAGATGGCCAGTGTTATGTTTTTCCAAAGAGACTTGAGGTTGATACTTCTTGTGTTGTGATCACATGTATCATTCCAATTTTCCATCTACCTAGTCTTGTATTGTTTAATCTGGGTTATATTTCTCATATATGTCTATCTATTTTGATTTTGGGTTTGATATGATGTGTAATTGCCTGCTAGCGCCTATTCATGTTTCTACAGTAGTGGGTGAGTCCTTAGTGGTGGATCAGTTGTATTTATCCTATCTCGTTTCTTTGTTGGGTATGATAAGTGGGTAGACTATATCAATTGCGGGATAATAGACTTTGATGTGATTATGGGTATAGATTGTATCTCCCCGTATCGTGTTATTCTTGATTGTTATGCTAAGACTAAGAACTTAGAAATGTCGGGTATCCCAATGTAACGATCCAAAGGTACCCCTGGACTTTATCGACGTATGAGACTCCAGAATTCCCATACAAGCCTCTCGTATCAATCATTGCATAAGATACTTAAAAAATAAGCAAGAATTCAAAACTTTCTTCACACACAAAGAATATTTTCATTATTACGCAAGTAGAAGACTTTTAAAAACCATCTGCCTTTACAATGTTTCATTAAACCATCTAATACTTGGAACGTACAACATAGGAACTAAGCCCATACAAGACTTAAAAACAATAACTAAAAACATAAAAGGAACATGTGGGTCTTGTCCTTGAATCTATGAGGACTCACCAATACTTCATCTTCAACCCTTAGAAACTTATCCATCATCCATGGCATAACAAGATTTCTAATTCCCTACACTTTAGTCAAAAATGTAAAAGAAAGGGTTAGTACATTGAATGCACTAAGTATGGAAGCCTTGAAAAAATCAAGAAAAAAGGGACATTTAGTATAGAACATAAATTCATGATATTTTGATAAAAACCTTAATCAAGAGTTTAAGAGACATAATCAAGTCAACAATCACACACCAATCACATGACCATATTCAATTAGACCCCCTACTAAATATTATCGTAAGACCGACCTAAGTAAGATATGAAGCGGCCACCCATACAACCCCTTCACACACCTAGATGATCCTTTAGACTACCTAAAAGGATATTCCATTTCATCACATATCACAAAATTCCATATTCAATAATATAAGCCTTTACATCATTTAGATTCTCCACCTAAGGCTACTCTAAGACTCACGTAAGTAAAACATGAAGAGACCGACCATACACCCTCTTCAAGCCTACTAATCCTCAAAGCTACCCTAGATAAGAACCTTTTTGTACAATATAATTCATTAAGAAAACCTACATTCATTAAAATCATTTTGAGAGACAATCATACGTTTATAGGACTTCACATAATGGTCTTGGAAAGACCTAGGGAACCTCATCCTAGCACCTTCAAAGCCTACTCGTGCGATGTATAGATAGTATCCCATTCCACTATCTACACGTTGTAAAACTTCTCCAATACTAGAATGCATCCCACATGATGAGAATAGGCATTAACCGAGATAAACCATGCTAGCTAGGTATGGAATGCGAAGTCTACTTGCCAAGGGTAGAACAAGGACACATGTTGGCACATGGCTAAGGAATATCAAGGGTTTCTTTGTATTCTAGTCTCAACTTAAGTAGAGTCACTCCCCAAGCATATTCACTCAGTGCTTAGCTTTTTTCTCATAGAGTAAGTTCATTCACATAAAGGCATATGAGAAGCTACTATATTTTTGTCATTACCAAATCATAATACCTTTTACTAAGGATGGGTCCACTAAGAATGCCACTCGATGGTCAATAAGGATAGCTCAATGACTTCCTTAGAGATGGTTTTATGTCTTTCCAGCTAACTTATTCCTAAGTCCATCATTCACACAAGAAGGATACCATTACGACTTTCAACCTTCAAGGAGTCTATAACCTTCTTTTATATTCAAGGTTTCACATTAGTCATTCTTATAAGGGCACCATCTTAGGTACACCGATCCTATACTTTCATTCGTCAATCTTTCATACACATACATGACAAGGATTCTTAAGCCTACCAAGTCAAAAGATCACATATTCACGTAAATTTCATGCATCAACAAGAGGGACTTAGGTCTACCAAATCAAGACACAACATTTATCATATCATTTATTCCATATCATTCAAGTACCAAGTAGGGACACTAAGTCTACCTAACAAGATGCCCTATCAACACTTGTAGAAACTCATCATGGGGTACTATAGTCACATAATCACTTAAACAAGATTATAACATTAACACTCATACAAGATCATATAGTCACCACATAAATTCTTCACTTCATACCTTCATATTATACAAAATAACACATGTATCACATCATACTTCACCTTACATATTCATTTAAGCCATAACATCTTCTACATGATCACATTACTTCACATAAACATCTTCACATTATACCTTCATATAATCCCTTACATGATACTACTACAATTCACATAATAATGCCTACAAGGTCATAAAATCATCACATAATCAACACATAATCACCACCACCATAAATGAACCATACTAATCAATAGAAATTCTTCATCAATTCTACACAGTATAGAGAGATTAGGTCAGATCACCACCTTTCCATCATCATCAACATTTCTTAGCCTTTTCAATCAATTCAGTTCACAAAGGCTCTTACCAATAGCCATATACACAATAGTAAGCCAACAACCAATCCATATCAATGATCCAACAACAATACAATATGAATATCATCATTATAAGGCAGCCTATAAAAAATTCTATCATGATCGATACACAATTCAATAGCCCAATACAATCTACACATGAATTTACTAAGATCAAGCCATGATCAATTGATCCACTTCATAGCCAAATTTAGAGATTTGAAAAGATCAATGTTTCATAGAGATTTTCATTTAAAAACATGAATTAATCATCAATAACATCATATCTAATCATTTAAAAACGTTTCATGCAAGAACCCATGACTTAGAGTATAAATTGGACTTTTTCATAAACTTTGAAATCTTTGAAATTACTTTGAAATTGGCTCTAAGGTGATGGAAAGCCTTAAATAAAGAACTCTTATACCTTTTATTAAGAATTCCCAAGAACTTTTAAGAAGAAACCTCCATGAATTCAAACCCTAGCCCCCAACTCCATCTTCATCTTGTTTCTTGAGTTTGAGAGTGTTTTTAGGAGAGGAGGGTTTTTTATTTGAGTTCTTGCAATAAATGACTTAAAGAGTAGTTTTAGGACTTAAAAATATATATATAAAAATTTATATAAACCTATCAAAATCAAACCCACTTAATAAATAATTAAAACTAAATTACTCAAATGCCCCAAATTAAGGCAGCCGCCCAAGGACCACGTCCACCTTCACGGTCCGTGAAGGTGTTTCACGGCAAAGTTGACGGCCCGTGGTCCTTAGGGCAGTGGCCTACTTTGCCTTGCCAAGCCCCGGGAGGCTAAGTCATGTCTACGACCTTCTTCATGGACTTTGTTCAAGTCCACTGTCCTAGAAGTGGTCCGTGAACTTTGAGGTAGTGAACTGCCAACTTGGGACAACCTTGGCTCTTTGGCTAAGGCTTGTCCCTTTTGGATTGGCTCCTTGTCAAGCACCTTCAACCAACATCAAGTAGGGTCTTTTATTCTCTAGTCTAACACATGAGTTGACGTTTGCTCCTTAAACTCATTCAAACAAGTCATAAGACCATAATACACCACATAGACACATACAAGGAAATAGATGACTAGTCCACGAATGTCTTGGTCGTTCCTTAACGTTTGAATTCAAACTCAACCGGATTGGATTATTAAATCATTTACACATTAACTTAACTAGTTATCATCCCTTAAAACACAAGTAAAGCTCTATTTCAACCTAGTTCATTATGAGGGTCATTACACCCGAGAGTTGAGTGTACGGGTACTAGTGGTTGTTATCCTAGCAAAGTGATTTCCTTCATTCTAGCTTAGAGATTGGAAGATAAAAGGTGATTTTACTATTTGACTTTCATTAGAGATACTAGTGTTTAGAAACCTCCCATGGATTTTGTGCCCATGGTTAGAGCTTTTTCAGATGTGTTTCCTACTGATCATCTAGATGTTCCTCCTATAACAACCAGGAAATCCAGTAAGATCAAGATAGAGCCTAATGGAATCAAGTAGGTGAAACTAGAGACTCACATGTGATTTTTATAGTTTTAAACTTGATAAAATGATGAAAAATGGATTTTTAAGTTAGTTTGGTGATTTTAGAGGTCAAACGTTTAGAAATGACTATAACGTTTGAAAACTAGTCATTTGAACTAGTGAGTTGTAAGGGTCTTGTCGTTAATGTTTAGAGTGTTGTTTGAGGGTGAAAACTTGTAGAAGTGACTCCTACATTTATAAAACTATTATTTGGTGTTAATAATTTGGGTACGACACTCCTAAGACCACTTGAGGGGTCCTAAAAGAGTACCCCAAAACAGTTTCCCAAAGCTCTCTAGACAGCAAGCTTCAGCCTTTTGGTGGTGATCTACGGATGCAATTGACATCCAGTAGAGAAAAACACACCACTTAGGTCTTGTGTGCTCTCCCATACTTAGTTTTTTTAGAATTCTGCAACATTTTGGAGTTGCAGACCCAAACCACGAAAGCCATTCACGTCCAGTAGCTCCACCTATTGTCCGTAGGTGGATGGGGCTAGATGCTGCCAAGTTTTAAGATTTTAAAGTTGAGTTAGGGGTCGTATTTTTTTAGTTTGTTATTTAATTATAGGTTAGGTGTGACAATTAGATATCTAATTAAATTCCTATATAATCTATTTTATGTCACTAAACACTTCATTAACTTCATAATCCCCAACTCCCAAATTATAACTAACTTTACCCCCTAACTTTTCTCCAAAACTCTTATCTCAAAATCCTCCATTGAAGAACAAGAACTAGATCAAGTAAATCTTGAAGGAAGGATCTTTTCAAATCGAATTCGGAAGATTCGAAGTCTAAGTTATGGAGTTCTTTATTTTTGGTTTTCTATCAAGAAGAAGCCCCTTAAACAATGTTTTCATAGTCCCCTAAATTCTATGTTTTGAACCAATAGAATGGGTCACTTTATAAAAATGTTTAAATTGATAAATTATGATTGTTTATGATTATATATTATCAGTAATCGTTGAATTTATGGTGTATTGATAGTTTTTGAAGAAAATCCCAAAAGATCCATGTTTTCCCTTTTTTCTCAAATTTTAACCCTAGCATGTCTTATTTGATGAATAGAGTTTGATAATCTAATATCTTTACATTTATTCTAGTATTGTATCATCTAATTAATCTATCCAAGTTGTTATTTTCATGAATTAGGGTTGAACCATGATCCTTATCCTTGAAAGGCGATTTACTAAGGCTGTATATGATGATGAAAATTTTTATGAGCTTGTTGATCCACTTGAAAGGTGGAGGTGCTTAATTATGACGTATTCACATGATATATGTGTGATTCTACATATGTAATTGATTAACCTAGTATTTCTAAGGTAAATTGGTATAGTCTAGGATTGTGCATGAAAGAGGCTAATGGAAGGTTTGAATGTGATCCTACAAGAATGATGAATTTCTCAATGTAAGGACTTAAGACAAAATATCCTAGACATGAATTGGATTAGGGTGATTCTTCTAAACATTTATTTACTAGATCATGATACTATGTGCATATTTATGAATGCTTAGAGTATACTGTGTCAATCATGATGTGATTAATGCAGTGATGAGTTGTAGGATCATTGTGTTCCCTTATATGATGTGCTATTGCTATATGTTTGGGATGAGTTGGTCCATATCCCTTAAAGGGCACATTGTGAAGGTTTGATCATGTTTACAAGATTGTGTGTGAACTCATGATTTACCTACAAGTTGGAAGTCCTATGAATATGGTGTTTATTGTGTTATTGTTAAAAAGGTAGTTCTTCCCTTACCCTCACACTTAATTATGAAGGAAGTGTATGTGATGATAATGTTGTGTGCTGTGTTATTGCAAGGACAATTACATACACACCTCATGCACAAGTATGATTATGATGTATCAATGGTGTTAATTGAAAGTATAGTTCTCATATGCACCTTTATGCATTATTATGCACAAAATGTCTAACCTCTCTAACATTATATGGATGTTAGTGTGTTTGATTTAAAGTATAATTCTCAAGAAAACACTATAATTACAATGTGAAAGGGTTACTCAGTTGTTGATGATTCTAAGGTTGAAAGGATATTCTCACCTGATGAATCCTTGAGCTAAAATAATGTAGTTTGGCATTCTCGTATAAACAGTGAACTAAACTAAACATTTAATGTTACTTTAAAGGGAATTGCATTAGCACCAAGTGGATAGAATTATGACATGAGTTCCTTCACATTATTAATTTGGTTCCCACTACGGTGTCTCACGAGATGGAAACCCGCACGTTAGTAGTATACCATTTCTAGAAGCAATCTATGTATCCCATAACTATGTGACCACAAAGGTATTTAGATAATGGATCCACCTTTATGCTAATTATGTTGGTTTGACCTTTGTCAAGTGAAACACCTCTTTTCGGTGTGGGGATAGAACATCAGATTCTATGTTGCTCACATGGTCTATGTCATGTTATTAAAAATCTCCCCAAATTTTAAGAAATGTGAACTATGATATGAATATAGATTAACAAGGTAATCATGGACTCTACTCATTAATTTTTAAGGGGTACTACTTAGTATGAGTGGGAGTATGGGACTCCACTTGTGCATTGCACAAGTAGGCTCTAAGAAAGGCTATGGTGGGCTTCTTTATAATCATGAAAGCTTATGACTTATAAATGCATGCATATAAGTATGTTAATGATGACCCTACTTAATATGGATAATGTATGTGCTTATGAACTACACTTATGACTTCTTGATGAGTTTGCTTTGTGTAACTGTGGGTATGGGACTGTAATACTCCAAAAGTATTAAGTTTAAACTAGATCCTAACATGAGAGTGTAAGAGTTGTAACACTGATCTAAGGTCAATTCGAAGGTATATAACTAATTTTGGAAGTTTGGAAATCAAATCGTCAAGGAACGTCCACGACACCCGCCGAACTTACTACATGGGCTAGTGGAGTGTCTTGATGGGTTGAAGAGAGTGTATAAGGAATATATATTGGTGAGATGATTAGGAAATATATAAGTGTAAATGAAGGGATTAAGGATGCTTGGTCAAGTGAGGAGTGCCAACCTCCAAGGGCAAGCCAAAGCCAAGAGGCCAAGGCTGCCCAAAAAGGGAGACTACTGCCTCACTCTTCACGAGCATGACCACTAAGCGTGGTGTTGACCACGACCAAGGTGCTCGTTAATAAGCCTTATCCATGGGGGGAGTGCCTAGGTTAGCCTAGATACTGTCCAAGACACCACGAGCTACTCCACAATTTGTGGTGAACTTGACAAAGGGCAAGGGGCTTCCGTGAAAAGGCCTTAGATAAAAAGGGGTGTGAGCTGGTGAGTGAATATAAGCTACTATCTAAGATCACCACGAGCCACTTAACTGGCCGTGGTGCATCTTCACGGAAAGAGGCAAGGTGCCCCGTGGTCTTGCCTTGGTGGGAGAAATGGAGGAGGCTACCTTGGAGGAGCTACTGCCTCCATCTTCACTTCCACCACCACAACCCATAAAGCTCTTCACGGTTTTTGAAGTGAGTCGTGAAGGTAGACGGGGTCTCATAGTGAAGTTAAGTTTGACTTCACTTTTGGGAAGTCTAACTTAATGAGGGGTAGTTTAGGTATTTTGGGGGTGTACTATATAATGAGTTTAGGTCAATTTTCATTCATTTATCACTCTAAAATACAAACCTAAATTGAAATCCAAGTTGCTCTCACTTCTCTCTACTTTCTCTCTCTTCATTCATCCTCCATTGAAGAACAAGAATCTTGGGGAAGAAGACAAAGTCTCCAAGATTTTCGCTCAATTTTTGGGGATAAAGCTTCATTAATGTATGGGTTCTTCACTCTTGGTATTCCTTTCCCCAAGAGGTCCTCTCAAAGTTGAATTTTAATTACCCAAATTCTTAGGGTTTTCTCTACAAGTGGGTTTTCTTCTAAAGTCGAAATTAATGATTGATTATGATTGCCTATAACTAATATAGTATAGATTATTGCGTAATTGATAATTATTGTGGGAATTTTGCATGGATCACATCCACTCCCCAATTTCCCCAAGTCTTGGTTTTTATTTGTGAATTGAAGAAGAATTGTGAATGTGTTGATTATTGTAGTCATATTATTCAATCGATGGGCTGCCTAGGGACTTGTATTTTTGGGATTAGACCTAATTCTTGAAGAATTTATGATTAACCCTTCTCCCATGTCCCTAGGTTATGAATTGAAGTTAATTTGGATAATGATGATACAATTGATTTAGTTCTTGGGTTAAATACTATTGAATTATGTAATTATACCTATTGTTGAATGAGATTTCTTTGGTCCATGGTAAGGCCATTATGATGTCTTTGGAAGGGGAAGAGGTAAGACTTTGTGATCTTAAAACCTTAACTCTATTGTGATGAATTATATCTAATGATGTTGATTCAATTGAAGTATGTGTCTTCTAATTGGATTGATTAGGATGGTATGATGTTGGTATTGAAATGTCTTATCTTATTGATTGTGGGATCATGTTAAGGTTGTAATGATATAAGGATGATGTTGATTCATTTGTGTGCATTACTATGATATGGTATATGGTATTGATCTCACTATGAGGGATGCATTGAAAGGTGATTCTCATACACTTCCTAATGATCTAATTATGATGATATACAAGAAGTAGTCTCATACGACCTAAACTAAGTTATGATTATTAATTAAAGATATTTCAAAAGGGACTTTAGCTTAGCACCAAGTGAACTTGACAATGAGAGGTGTTGTCTTCTTAAGAGGAAAAATTCACCCTATAGTTCCACATGAGGTGCTGACTCCCCTATGAGGGGACACTCACCCTATGGATTCTCATGAGATGAAGCTCCAATTCCCAAGTGGCATGTAGAGGGTTCATACACATCTCCTAGTTCTTGATCTATGTTGCTCCCATAGAAAGACTAGCTAGTGGATCCACCTAGAAAGCTATGTTTATGTTTGGTCTACTTTGGCCAATTTACCACATTCCATCGGTGTAAGGTTTTACAACATCGTATACCACACTTATCTCTTGTGGTATATGTCGGTTAAGGAAGGTATTCCCTTAATTAATGAAGTAATAAAGCACAAACTAACAAGGGTGACTTAAGAAGTTAGACATAGGTTAGGTAGGGGTATAAGACTCTATCTATGCCTTGCACTAGTTTGACTTGAAGGGAACCTTACGAGGTTGTTCTTATGTATGTATATACCAATGAATGTAAATGATATGTATATGATGATCTTACATATAGATGGCACTATATGATGTTGAACCCACTTGTGAATATATGTTTGGTCTACATTGTTAAAGTATGATGTTATATAGTCTTAATGATGTGATATATGAAGTTGGACATTGGTTATGGTTCTTGATAAGTTTACTTGATGGGTATTTGCTTAGTTATTTCAAGTGGAGTTAAAGAAGGTCATGAGTAATGATCTTGCTTTGTTATAATGTGATGAACTCTTATTCATGCTTGTTGATGTTGTGACTTGATGATAGACTTATATTTGATTATGGGTTCAAGTATGTTGATATGTATGTGGCTTTCTGACTTAAGGTTGTTGGTCTTGTGGAAGTATATGGTATTGACTTAGTAAATATGTATTATTGACTTGTATTGGTTATTGAATGTGCACAAGGCATTTTAAGTAAATAGCATGTTTTAATGAAATGTACCTTTTTAGCATGATTTTATGTTATATATGCATATCATCCTTTACTTAGTACATGTGATGTGCTAACCCCATTTTCTACCTTTTCTCCAACATTTTTAGGTTTCGGTCGTTGAAGGTATTTTGAGACGACTTTGAAGAAGACTTGGAATTCTTGCTCATCCAAATTGGGTAGGTCCTCACTTTACCAGGGCAAAACCCCTATCAAGCTTTTGATGTTTTATTAGTTATAAGACTTCTAGTTCTTTCCTTTTCATTTGAGTACTAAACATTGTATAGCCTATATATGAATTTATTACATTGATATATGGGATATGACTAATTGATATACTCTTGTTTAGATGAGACGAGACACTCTTTTAAGACTATGTTAAGTATCTTATATATCTATGTTCAATAAAAGTAGAAGACTATGTAATTTTCTTATGCGAATGGTCTATGTATACTCGATATGAATATACATTATGTGTATGTGAGAGTTCTATGTAAACCTTATGATATATAGAAAAGTTTTAAAATTTTCTGCATTTTGACCTATGAATTTAATGATGTAAGCGAAGAGTCTACTCTTAGTCCTTAAAGAGGCCACTATCGCCGGTTACGTCTAGGAGATGCTCCTCAGACAGGGACCTCACTAGAACATTGCATTAGTGGACTTATGAAGGGGTTTCCTTTTCATTATGATGAGATTGAACGCATGCATGTCTATTGAATGTTTAAAGTGTCAATCATGATGTGATTAATGTATTGATGATTTGTGCAATTGTTATATTCCTTTATATGACGTGGTATTGATATATATTTGGGATGAATTACTCCATAGCCCTTAAAAGGCACATTATGAAGGTTTAGGCTTGTTGACAAGATTGTGTGTGAACTTATGATTTACCTACAAGTTGGAAGTCCAATGAATACAGTGCTTATTGTGATATTGTTTAAACGGTCATTCATCCCTCAACCTTACACATAATTATGAAGGAAGTTTATATGATGATAGTTTTGTTCGTTGTGTTATTGTAAGGACAATTACACACACACCTCATGGATAAACATGATTATGATGTATCAATGGTGTTAATTGATAGTATAGTTTTCATATATACCTTTACACATTATTATGAATTAAATGTATAACTTGTCTAAGATGATAAGGATGTTAGTGTGTTTTATTGAAAGACTAATTCTCAAGAAAACAATCTAGATGAAAATGTGAAAGGTTTACTCACTTGTTAATGATTCTAAGATTGAATGATATTCTAACTTAATGAATCCTTGAGCTAAAATAATGTAGTTTGGAATGAATGCCTATGTGAATTCTCCTATAAATAATGAACCGAATTAAAAACCTAATATTACTTTAAAGGGAATTGGTCTTAGCACCGAGTGAATATGATTACTAGATGGGTTCCTTCACATTAGTAGTAGGGTTCCCACTAGAGTTTCTCATGAGATAGAAACCCACAAGTTAAAAGTATAATGTTTGTAGAAGCAATCTCCATATCCCATAACTATGTGCCCACATAGTTCTTTACCTAGTAGATCAACCCTGACGATAATTAAGTCAGTTTCACTTTAAACAAGTAAAACACCTCTTTTCGGTGTGGGGGTAGAACACCGGATTCCATGTAGCTCACATGGTCTAAGAGTTATTGCAAATCTCCCTAAATGTTAAGAAATGTGAACTATGATATGAATATGGATTAAAGAGGTAATGATGGACTCTACTCATGATTTCTTAAGGGGTACTACTTAGTAGGAGAAGGTACGGGACTCTACTTGAACATTGCACAAGTAGTCTCTAAGAGAGGTTATGATGAGTTTATCTTATATTCAAGAAAGCTTATTACTTATGAATGCATTACATATAAGGATGTTAATGATGACTCTACTCAATATGGATAGTGCATATGTATATGAACTACACTTATGACTTCTTGATGAGTTTGCTTGGTGTAAGTGGGCTATGGGACTTTACTATCACATTGCACTAGTGGACTTATGAAGGGGTTGTGGGTGGTTTATTTTGCATTATAATGAGATTGAATGCATTCATGTATATTGAATGGTTAGTTGTCATGAAAGACTGTACTTATAATTCAAATAATTTACATGAGTATTTCATTATTATTGACTGTTCATGGTAATGTGGTTTAAAGATGAAGTGCACGACTAAGGTAGTTTAAAAGGGGTGCTTAATTGGGTTAATATTATGGGATGCCAACCACACATTCCACAAGTTTTCCTTAGTGGTTATAAGGCAATGACTTTGCTTTGAAATGAGCATGAATGTGATATTGACTTATGTTGTACATTGTATATGCATGATGATTACTATACATTACACAAGTGTTTCTTAGAGGTTGTGTAAGGACTCTCCAATTGAAATATGATGAACTAGAGCTTCACATGAGTTTCGTGAGTTAATAACTTGTTAAAATGATTAGAAATAACTTTTAGTAGTTTCTTTAAAGAGTTTTGAGGTCAAATGGCAAAGGACGACTAAGATGTTTGGAGAAGTAGTCTATTGAGTGCTAGTGTGTTCTCGTATGTTGTCCTTTATTTGGTGTGTCATAAGTGGATTAATCTTTTGGAGGTTGTCTCTACGTGTAGTTGGACATGCGTAGGGGTTAAACGTTTGGTTACGACTCCCTAAGGACCACCTAAGGGATTTTTAGAAGGACCCTAAGTAAACGCCCAAGCCTGCCTCAACTGGAGAAGTTCACCAAAAATATGGTGACCTATGGATGGGGTTTACGCCCCGTAGGTCCATCCACAAAGTTTGGATAGCCTCCATAGACCAATACTTATATTTTTGGAGCTTATCTCAATTTGCCCCCCAGTTCCAAACCACGGATGGCCAGTACAGGGTCGTCAATCTATAATGGTCGGGTGATGGTGGCCATGGCTTGGATTTGTGTTGCAGTCAATTATTTCTGCCATTATGGGGTGAATTTACTAATTCACTCCAAGTCTTTTAAAGCGTGGAGTTGATTATTTTAAGTATTTTAAAGGTATTAAATAATTTAGAAGATATTTTTGAATATAATCTTCAAAACCCTCAAAATTTTCTCTCCTAATATTTATCCTAAGCTCAAAAGGAAGAACAAGAGATGGAGAGCTAGGGTTTCGAGTTCATGGTCCTTTTCAACAAAATTTGTGGGCATTCTTAATATTGAGGTATGATGACTCTTTATCTAAAGCTAGTTTTCGCTTTAGAGCCAATCTTTAAATGATTTTCAAGTTTTCAAAAGGTTATGAATGTCAAATCCCGTAACCATACATGAGAAGTTAGGGTCAATCTCGGATCACAACCAGCGTACTTTACCTCTCGGAGGTCTTGTACAAGCCCTTACATATCATTCATCGCATATACATAATGAAAAGTAGTGCAGAATTAAAACTTTTCACAAAACATATCATAATCTTTAAAAACTCTTTCATATAAAGTCATCTAGGAAATGGTAAGTGTCAGTCTTATCAATCTTAGAAATGAGAATACTTTGGACACGGCCCATACTTCAAAATATAGAAATATTTAGTCTATTACAATACTTGAAATGAAAACATAAAAGACATCTATGCCCTCGAAACAAATGAGGACATACTTCAACTTCACTTGAATGATGCTATGATCCAAGTCTACACTTCCCAAATACTCCTTACCTATCAACAACTATAGAGATAGACAAAAACATGGATTAGTACAACCACATGTACTAAGTATGACATAATGCATAAAAATCATGAAAATGAACCTTTATCGGTAAAACAAATATTTTCATTTAAAAATCATATTATAATCATAAGAACAACATTTAACAACTAAGAAACACATAAGATAAAATTTACACAATAAATCACATTTTTGGGCCAACATAAGAATGAGCTCAACTCACTGTACAATGAAGGAATTCATTGTTACAGTGAAGTTGTCTACTTCTTCCTTAGACACTTCTTAACATGTAGTCTTCTCACTACAATCTATCCCTAAGATTCACTTAAGCTACACAAAGAGAGGCCTCCCATATAACCTCTCTAAACATACCTAAATGACCCTCAAGAATACTTATAATAAGACATACATAATTACGAGACATCAAACACATCAACATGAGATTCCTCTACCAAAAGTGATTCTAAGTCTCACTTGAGTGAGTTGTGACGCGACCACCCATACAATCCCTTACACACGCTTAAGAGATCCTATAGACTACCTATGATAGAATCATGCTTACTTAACACAACTATATATATATATATATATATATATATATATATAAAGACTTACTTAAGTAAATCTAGAAGATAAAGTACATGATTGACCTCTTCAAGACTACCAAAAATTTTCCTTAAGACTACCTAAGTTTAGATCATGTCAACATAATCAACATCTTCCCTAATTAGAGTCATTCTTAAGACTCATCTAGGTAAGATACAAAGTGACAATTCCTATGCCCCCTTTACACCTTAACTAGACAACTCTTAACTACTCTAGATAAGTACTTATTCATTTAAGGGTAAATCACATAAATATGCTATATTATAAAAATATTTACCATTTATGTCAATATAATTTTTCTAACTAAATATAATATTTTGTGGGAATTCAGAAAATTGTACGGTCTTCGCCTCTGTCTCAACCCTTTTTCCTATTCTTTTGTTTCTTTGACTCTATCTTTCTTTCTTTTTACTATTCTACTTCTTCGCCTCTTTCTTCTTTCTTTTTTACTCTCTTACTTTTTTTTCTCTTTCACTGGTGTTATTTATCTTCCTCCTCTTTTTTTAAAAAAATTCTTCTTCTTTTCTTTGAACTTTTTATCTAAATTATTATATTCCTCAAATCAATTTTTTTCATATCACTATTTTTATTCAGAAACAAGATAAAATGAGGAATAAAAAGACTGCAAATTTGTATAAAATTACGTTTTAAGCAGAAATTTTAAATCTTTAAAATTACAGAAGTAAGAGTTCACCATTGATGTTCATTATAAAGCTTCAAATTTTAATTTCATTATTTGAATTTCATAAATTTGTGATAAGTTTGAATAGGTAGTTCCTATAAATGATTGAAAATGTCGTTTGGAGTTTATATCTCAATTTTAAGAGGGTTTGGTTAAGTTTAAATTTGATTTTAGGAGAAATATTAGATTGAAATGAATTAAATATAACATTGAAATGGTCTTGCAACTGTATTAAAGTTGAATTAGATAATACAATTTTAATGGAAATTTAATTCATTTTGAAGTTTTTTGATTGATTTGTCACTATTGGATACTAGTTTATCCATTATTAATATAACTTATCAATTAATTGATCATTCTCATATCTTTCGTTAGTTACATTTTTCATTCATTCTTAATTCTCTTTTCTAATTCAACTTTAAATATTGTGTAATACTATTTTAATGCAAACTTAATTCATTTCATGACCTTTTGATTTATTTGTTACTATTGGATACTTGTTTAATTCATTATTGGTACAAGTTTAATTCACTCTACAAATCATTGTCTTGTCAGTCATAGTTACGTCTTCCATTTATTCATTATTCTCTCTTCTTATTCAAATTTAATACCGTTTAATACAAATTTAATTCATTTTGCAGTTATTTATTTATTCTTTCCTATTGGATACTTGTTTAATTCATTTTAAATATAAGTTTAATTCACTCTATAAATCATTGTGTAATATTTTATTTATTACATTTTTTATTCATGCTTAATTCTCTCTTCTACCTTAACTTTAATACTTGTGTAATACACTTTTGTATTTTTAATTCACTTTGCGATTAATCAATTGATTTGTTACGATTATTGATACAAGTTTAATTCAATTTACATGCAGATCAAAGAGCATTCTACATTCTGTATTCATATTTAATTGTCTTCTAATAATTCAACGTTAATTTGTCTGTAATACATTTTTAATTCATTTTGCAGTTTCTTATTACTCTTCATTTGTAAAGATTATATTACTTCTCTTCTAATAATTCAACTTTAATATGTTTGTAATATATTTTAATTAAAGTTTAATTCATTTTACAGTTTTTATGTCTCTTCATTTGTTACGATTATATTACTTGTCTAATTATCTATTGATACAAGTTTTATTCAATCTTGAATTATTGACTATTCTGCAAAAAAAGAAAAAAGGAAAAAAAAGTAATAGCAGGAGAGGGAGAAAGAGCAAAAAAAATAAAGCAAAAAAGAAAGGACAAAAGAAAGAAAAAGAAAGAAAGGGAGAACGAAAGAAAGAAACAAGAAAGAAAAAAAAGAAAGCGAGACGCTGTAAAGGAAAAACAAAAAAAATGCGAGACAGAGAAAGAAAGAAAGAGTGAGAAAAAGAAAAGGAAAAAATTAAAAAAAGTTGTTATAAATGGTAATAATTAAAGAGTATATTTAAAAGAAGTAATTATTTTTTAAAAGTAATCCATTCACGTAATTAATCCTTCATTTAACATACTTTCTTAACTTAACTCATTATATTCATTAGTTCATTTAGAAGACATTAAAAACATAAAGGACATTCAAGTAATGGTCTTGGAGAAGTCCTAGGAACTCCAAGTAACACCTTCAAAGCCTATTGTTCAATGTCTAGATAGTATCCCATACCACCACCTAAACTTCACAGAACTGCTATAATGCTAATAGGTATTCCATATGATGAGAATAGGCAATAACCGACATATACCATGATAGAAAGACATGGAATCCGGAGCTATAAACTACTCTGATGAGTGTGTTCTACTTGCCAATGGTAGAACTTAGACACATCCCATGTAGGCACATGATTAAGGAATATGAAGGGCATGCTTTGTAACATAGTCTCATTATTTAACTAGAACTACTTCCATTACCATACACACTCGGTGCTAGCCTTATTTCTCACAGAGTAATTTACACTTAAGGTTCATATAAAAGGGTTCCATAACAAGTTAAAAACCCAATCACATTTACCCTACCAAAGAAAGGTTCACTAGAGCTACCTCACAATGGTGACAAGAAGCTCATCATGACTTTCCTAAGGATTAATATGATGTCGTTCAATCCAATTAACCTTAATCCAATCATTCCTTTACTTTGAAGGATACCATTATGGCTTACGACTTCAATATTCATAACCTTACCACTAGGTTCAATTTTTCACATAAAAGACCCTCTAAACTTCATTTAAGGTCACGTGTCATTCATACATTCAAGACTGAGAGACTTAAGCATCCTAAGTCAATACATCACATACTCACATTCATACTTACATCAAGCAAGGGACACAAGTCAACCAAGACAAGACACCACATACTTCACTTTTAACTCATAATACATGTCATTCTAAAATTACATAGAAATGACCTTTATCATCTTCAAGTCATCCTATATAATATCATATCAACATAAATATGACCATCATAGACTCATATAGTCAAGTAGGAAAAATATACATCAACCCTAAGACTATACACACGAAGCCACATTCATAGTCTAACATGATCACCTACATAACATCAATAGAACATATATACTTTCACATTACTTAACATGTATATAGATATCATCATACTTCACATAATCATCTACACAAACAATCACATTATTCCAATCAGTTTTTCGACAAGGCCATGATCATTACATTACTTAAAATAAAGCCGACAAGGCTACATCAATTGCAAGTAAAGCACGTAACACCACCACCATAAGTGGACCATACCAATAAAAATATAATTGAAGTCTAATAATCATAAAATAAATTAAATAGGTTAGATTACCACCACATCATCCTCAACACCTCAATCCAATGCCAAATCACCACATTCGATATCACAAGGCCATTACCCATGGCCATAACCAACAATTCAACATAATTACATCCATATTCATGAAACTAGGTCAAATAAATACATATTAATTAATAAATTACAGACTATATTTCAATTTACTACAATTATTACATCAATCAATAGCCTACATAAAACTACATTAGAATTCATCAACATTAGATCAATATCAAGTAACCTTTAACTTAGTAAAAAAAACTATGGTTCATCCAATTTATGTGTCCATAGGTTATTTTAGTTTGAAATCATCAAGAAAATAAAAATTCAATCATTATTCAATGTTTAGAAACTATTAATGCAAGAACCACGGAATAAATCATAAAATTGGACAATTCAAGTTGAAAACTTAAGAAAACATCTTTGAAAGTTAGGCTCCTTGATGAAAAGAATTTCAAGGATCAAAATTCATACCTTGATGAAGATAATTATTCAATTTGATGAAGAATCTCCACTCAATTTTTCAATCCAAGCCCTTCCTTGAGTTTTGACTCCAATGGAGTTCTAGGGAATTTCTAAGGGATTTGGGGTTTTTGATTTGGAAGAATAAAATCTTCTTAGTGTTAAAGACTTATATACACACTTAAAATATGAAAAATACTCATTAATAATTTCCAAACCTATTATTTGGAAGTGGAGTGAAATTACAAGTTCACCCCTCAACTTACAGTGAACCTGCGCATGAGAGAGACCCCATCGGCGCTTGATTGTCGACGAACCATTTGTCCACAATTGGACCATCATGTCCTTCCGTCGTTGAGTTAAGAGACTCAAAATGTGTATATTCTCTCACAATTCTATGTCCCCACCAACGGCACCCATCGATTGGCCCAAGAGCCGTCGATTGCCTCAGTCGTTTGGGGCGGCCTTGGACAATCTTTGCACCACTTTTTGGGTCCTTCCCCGAGGACCCTTGGATTGTCCTTGGGGATGTTTACCAAGACGTTTCCAATAAAAAACATGATAATATACGAGTTTATATCCTCTCAAATTAATTTCATCAATAACGAACACATAAAACTCGACAAAACACGCTGAGACACACAAGGTCATTTCCAGGAAACACTTTCAAACGTCATGAACATTCTTAGACATTTGACCTCCAAACTCAACGAAAATTGACACACTGCCTATATAAATCATAATAACTCATATAATGACCTTAAAAACTCATGAAACACACATAAACACATAAATCCACATATGAGGTACATAGGTGACTTAGTCGTCGAACGTCATAGTCGTCCCTTGACGTTTGACTTCCAATGCACCTAAAATCTTATAAACTACCTCAAAAAAATATTATAAACCAATTTAAGATCTTATAAAAACATTAAAACCATATTAGGATCTAGCTCACCTAAGTCATTTGTGAGGTCTTACAATGAAAAACCCCAATTCTTCCTCAAATCCATGTGATCTTGCATAAAATGGTTTTAGGTGAATTATTATGATTATATTATGGTTTAATAGATAATTAAGGTGATAAAAACTCCATGAACCCATGATTCTTATAATTCCCTAATTTTGGCTTATGGAGTGGGCTTAATAATTATAATTGTCTATTGATTACATTATAATATTGATTCCTATTGTGATTCTATCTCTATCTATGATAAATTGTTGATATATGGGTGATTTGGTGATCTTGGCTTTGTGGACATGATTATGGGTGTATTCTCTTGTTATGTGTTGGGATTGTTGGAAGTCGAATAAAAGGTGAATTATGACATTGGAGGATTGTGAGTTGACTTAGTTGCTAGTTATAGTAGGATTGCTTTTGTATGTTATGATCCACTTGTGGTTGAGGTGTTTACTTCTTGTTCTTATTATGGTTATGGATTTGAAGTCTTTATGAGGTAAATTGAAAGATTTTCATGTAATTATGTAGAAGGTGGCATAATGTGAAGTTGTCATGAAATGAGAATGTGATCTTGTATGGGGTTGTGTGGTTTTGTGAATGAAAACATGTTTCCCCTCTATGTGTACATCTGATGATGATAGACCATGAATAGCTTTTTTATATTGACATGGTGACTTGATTAGGTAGACCTAGTTATCCCTACTTAATAAATGAAAGATGTGATGAATTTGCTCTCTTATTTTGCTAGGATAGCTTAGGCACCCTTTTCTTGAGTGTATGAAATAAATAATGAATTGAATCGGCTAGATCTAGAATGGTGACCATTTTGTAAATGAGCTATCCTAATGAACCTTGATCGGTAGATCCTTGTGATGCCCTTCTGGTTAATGATATTATGAGTCAGTAGGCTTAGTGATGGTACCCTCTCTAATACCCTTATGTCAATGAAAATCTATGGGAATGTAGGGAAAGCACCAAGTAGATATGCTTAAGATAGTAGCTCTCTTTAGTATGAGACTAGACTACTAATAAGTCATTAAATATCCATTCACACAATGTGCCGACATGGGATATGTGCTAGCTCTACCCTTCGCAAGTAGAACACTTTCCATGGTGTAAGGTATTACACCGGATTCCATACCTAGATAGTATGGTCTATGTCGGTTAATGCCTATTCCCATCATGTGGGATGTGCACTTTAGCTATTGGATAGGTTCTACAACATGTAGATAGTAGTATGAGATCTAACTGCACATGGCACGAGTAGGCTTTGAAGGTACTAAAGTGAGTTTCCTAGGTCCTCCAAGACCATTATGTGAATTCTCTTAAATGCATGAATGTCCTTTAAATTTTCTTTTGAAGAGTGTTACCTTATTGGATTATGTTGAAAAGGAAGGGTCCTTATCTTTGGTAGTCTTGAGGTATACTTAGGTGTGTATTGAAGAGGTTGTATGGGTGGTCTCTTCATGTCTTACCTAGGTGGATCTTAGGATGACCTTTGATGGAGGGTCTAATATAATGGAATGGATTACTTAATGAGTATGGTCATATCTTATATTGTGGTCTTATCCAATATGTGGATATTAAGTGTTAATGCGTCCCTTGTACTTGTCTTATAATGTTTTTATCAAAATAGCATGAAAAAATATATATAAAGTAAATGTCCCTTTTTGCATGATCTTTGCATGGTCATCATACTTAGTGCTCAATTGCACTAATTTAATATTTTTCTCTATTTTCTATGAAGTGTAGGTGTGAGCAAGTACGTGATCTCTAGAGTTAAAGCTTGGCACTTAATAATTTTTTCAAGATTTGGGTATGTCCTCACATATCAGGGATAAATACTCCTTATGCTAGTTCTTTTTTATTAAGACATTTGTATAAAACTTGTTCTTTTCCTTTAATGTAATCATTGAAGGTCGTGCCCCTAGGTTGATATTTGTAAAGTTGGTTCTACATTTGCCATCATGAGACTAGAATTCTATTGCTTATAGAACTTCATTTAAAAATATTTTACCCTTAAGTCTTTTATTTTGTTAAAAAGGTTTTAATTCCACATTATTAATATCCTATATGATGAATGAATGCTAAGGTCTTCTATAACACCTCTTCGGGGGTCGTATACACCGTTTGACGATTTGGGGGTTCTGTTGGGTTGTCACAAACTTGATCTTTGAGCATAATGTTATAAAATGGTCCTTAGGATTCAAAGTTTCATGAGGCCATGTCTAGAGTCTTATTCATCAGTGTGAGTTGTGACACACCTACGATCCGGAGACTATAGGACGTTAGAAGTTACACTTTTTTGGTATTCTTGAATCGTGCCATAGAGTGGAGTTCTATAAGTGTCTTTTCACTAATATTTTTTATAGGATATGAATACAAGAAGGGCACCTGTAAGGAGAGTGGATGATGAAGTAGTGAATGAGGGGGTTCCTCCCCGAGGTGATCAAGTTCCTCATGGTGACAAAGTTCCTATAGTAACCAAGAGGATGAGGTTCCGTCGGTTCCCTCGGACATGTCTAATGAAGAGATTAGAATGGTTCTTCCTACCCTATCCCGAGCCACGACGGTTCAAGAAAATATGCATGTGGGGGCTAGGTTGAATCTTATTTAGAGTACTATGGACTCTAGGTTGAGGGACTTTCTGAGAATCCTCCTCCTATCTTTCTTGGCTCTATGGTGGGAGAGGATCACTGTAACACCTCTTAAATGAATTAGGTGAAGCTAGAGCCTAACATGTATGTTATAAGGATTTAAAGTCCTAATATTGTTTAAAATAGTGTTTTGAGGCAGTGTCTAAAGTTTTGTAGTGTTTGGAGGTCAAATGTCCATGAACATCCACGACATTCGAAAGACTTGCCTCGAGATGTGCTCGTATGTTTAGTGTGGCTTTGCATGCTTTACGTGTTTATTTTGGTTGAAATTGATGTGAGAGGTTTCTAGCTTGTTTACGAGTGTATTTGAGTTGGAAACATCCTTGAATTACTCCCTAAATGACAAACCTAAGGGTCTTTGAGAAGGATCCAACTTGTGAGCAGAGACTGCAAAAGAAGTCTCAAACGACTGAGGCAATCGATGCCGCATCGATTGGGGCGTAGCTCTATACATAGAATGGGGATCATAAGCTCCCATTTTTTGAGCCTTTGAAACCATAGACCATCACGACGGTCCATAGGTGGTTCTACAAGGCGTAGATTAAGTCGTCGATTGACACCTGCATATTTTCTGCACGTGTATGGGCCAAGCCTTGGGTATTTTAGGTTATTCACCTAGTGTTCTAAAATTTATTCGGGCGGTTACTTTAGGGTATTTGTGTATTTTAAGTGGTTTTATAAGTCTTGAACCTTAGGTCTAGTTCATTATTCAAAATGAAAGCCCAAGCCCCCAAGAAGAACAATCTTGAAATCCATTAAAGCATGAAGGGAGATTGGAGCTTAGTTTCTCCATCAATTCTCTCTAAATTTCGTTTCATAATTATCAATAAAGGTATGTTGTTTTATCCTTGAATATGTTTCTTCAAGGAGCCAAACTTCGAAGTGATTTCTAAGATCTTTTCAAAGATGAATTCTCCTATTTTGTTATCTAGCCATAGGTTCTTACATAAAGGATTTTGAATCAATGAATTACGATTGAAATTAAGTTAAATAGATGATTTTAGAACAAAAAACTCCATGAAGCCATGCAAATCATAATTTCCTTATTTTGACTATATTATGGGTGATTTGATCATGTCTCAATTGTATTGATTTCTTATGTAGTTTGATTTGGACTATTGAATTTTGTAAGAAGCATGTTAGAATTGTATGTAGGCTGTTATAAATTGATGAAATTCATGTTGTATTATCTTGGATAATTGTATATTGTAATTATTGGTTTGAATTGGTGATCATGATTATTGGTAAGAGCCTTTGTGGATTGAATTGGTTGAATTAGCTATAGATTGAAGTTGTTGTGGATGGAATGGTTGTATGTTGACCTAACCTTCTCAATATTGTGTAGTAGAAGTGTTTTCAATTTTCATTCTTTGTATGGTCCACTTGTGGTGCGGTGCTTATCTACTGTACTTGTGAAGAATGTGGCTTCGTCAGAATTAATTTATGAATTGTGAAGAATGTGGACTTGTCGGCATTACTTTATAAATTATGATATTATCATGTCACATTTAAATATGTGAGTATTGTGAAGGTCTATATTAGTTATGCGTATATGTGATGTTAAAGCATGTGTACTTTTAAGTTGATTATAGGGTCTATAGTAGACTATAATTTACCTTTATGTGAGTATATAAGGTCTCTCAAAATGAAATAAGGTGTCTAGAGCCTCACATATGCCTAAAAAGTTTAAAAATGTGTTGATTAAGTGTTTTACAATGTGTATACATGATTTTAAGTGATTTGGAGGTCAAACGTCCAAGAATGTCTCAGACGTTCGAAAGGTAGACCTTAGATGTACTAGTGTGCCTTGGTATGTTTTTCAAGTTGTTTGATGATAATATTGATATGGAAGGTCCTTAACATGTATCTGATCGTAAATAGGTTCTAAACGTCCGTACATGACTCCCCAAGGACCAACCAAGGGGTCCTTGAAGAGGAACGAGACGCTGCCTTGGCAATGTAAATTGATGACCATACATCTACGCCCCGTTCCTCAGTCTATGGCCCGTCAATGGGGGCCATTGCTCCACACTTGGTTGTGGAAATTATGCCCCCAAAATGGAGTCTCATTCACCATCTACGGACATTCAGTACGACATCGTTGTCCAAACGACGGTCCGTCAATCTGCACGCAGATGGAAACCTGCAATTCTGCTGCATCATATTGTTTACTTAAGGAGTGAATGGAAAATTCACCCCACGTCCTACGTAGATCCTAGAAAGTTATTTTTATCTATGTTATGGTATATTAAGTTAGTTAAAAATATCAAAACCACATTCTAAGTTATTCGTCAAAATTAGACCTTTTTACTCAAAACAAACTCTCTCTAGAAACCTCCAAGTTGAAGCTCAAGGTAAGCTTAGGGGTGCAATTTCCATGGATTCTTCATCAAGTTTTCGTATCTTTTTCATATAATGAGGTATAGTGATCCTTTATCCTTAGTTATCCATTCATCTAAGGAGTTCCTTCTAATGTTTTCAAAGAGGATTCATGATCAAATTGTCCATCTTTCAATCTAGCCATGAGTTCTTTCTCAAATTGATTTCAAAAGCATGATTATGATGAATTAATGATTAGCTACTGTTTTTAATATGATTTTCAATCCAATTTCATGATGAACCCTTGATCCTTCTCAATTCTCAAATTAGCTTGATGTTGACATTGTGATCTTGATTCTATGTTTATTGAATTATGATTCTAGTAAGTTGAATTGTTTATTGATACTGTTTTGTATTCAAATTTATGGTGAATTATTGATATGTGATCAATTATGATCAAGGCTTGGTGAATTGGTAAGATTGCCTTACTTCCTCTACTTTTCTATACACTTGATAGTTGAATTGGCCTTGTATGGCATTATGTGGTATGGTTCACTTATGGTGGCGTTATTTACTTTCTTGTCAATGTCTATATGCTCTGATCATGGTCTTGAAGGAAATTTTATGAATTATGAAGTGTGGTTACGATGATCACACAATGTGAAGTATATACCTAGTCTTTTAATCTAGTATACGTGCTAGGTGTTGATAGTGTCCTCCATATTTGAATGAAGTTGTTAGGGTTAGGTATGGTCTATGTTCTGCCAATGTTGAAGTGTTAATGATGGATGACCCCCTACCTATGTACCCCTACATGAATATGTGATCTTAGCACATGTTAGGAGTCTTGGATGCAATGTTGAAGGTGTCTTGTCACCTAAGCTATGATGTGGTGTGTGGTCTATGTATGAATGTGTATTGTGGTATTAAGAGGGTGGCTGCCTCAAGGATATCTTGATAGACATTATGTGATCATGTTGGCCAATGTACACACACACCTCATGCATTTCTATAAGTAGTATAGGTTCATGTTGTCTAACGAAAGGAATTCTCATATGCACTAATGTCTACTACTATGCATGTAAAGTCTATGATCCATGAAAGTATGAAAATGTATCTTAACTAGGTTGACTTGATTGGTGAACTAGTATAGTTAAGGATTGTGACTTTGCCTACACATTGCACATGTATACCTTGATAGAATAGTTCCTAGGGTGATTACTCTATGTACATGATATGAGTGCATGCATTAAGCTATGAACGTGAAAGTATATGCTATGATGTAAAGAATATGATATGAAGAAGAACTCATATGTGTAGTGTCTAAATGTAGTATGTGAAAGTCTTCCTCATATATGAACATATATGCACATGGATGAATGCATAATGAAGTATGTATGATACTCTAGTAAAGTAGGACCTTTTGAAAGGGTTGCTCAGTTGTACTCTAAACTGTCTATGCTTGAATATGCTATGTCCATGTGAAAGATTTTCTCACATGATTTAGGTTGATGAAAGGATACTTCTTATCTATAACCTATGAGCTAAGCGTATGAGGGTTCAATACTCATAAAGCCTATTTCTTTATGAAATAATGTTAATAAAGGATTTTCAATAAAGGGAACTTAGCTTAGCACCGAGTGAACTTGACAAAATGGGAGGTGCCCCTTCCTAATGAGGAAGGCTCGTTCATTAATGTTTTCTCACAAGGTGTCGACTTCCCTTGGAGGGAGATTCACCTATGGGTCCACATGAGGTGTTGATTTCCCTTGGAGGAAAATTCACCCATGGTTTCTCATGAGATAAGGAATCCAATGCTACTGGGCATGTTGAGGGCCCAATACATATCTCTTAGTTACAAAACTATGTTCCCCCATAGGACCTAGAAAGTGTATCTACCTAAAATGCTAGAATGATGTTAATGTTCTACCTTGGCAAGTAGAGCACCTCCTTTCAACGTGGGGTCCCATGACACTGGATATCATGTTTAACTCACATGGTCTTATTGTCGTTAAGGCTAAGATTTACCTAATATAAAATTGACAATGGAAGTAATGTAACAAACCCTAATTAGGATAACCTAAGGGAAGTTACTTAGTGTAGGTGAAGGTATGTGTCTTTACCTATGCATTGCACAAGTAGCTCTTGAAGGGTGTTCTAAAAAGGGGTTCTACATGTATATGTATATGTATATTTTCTTTATGCATGACATTATGATATTGACCAATTGTTATGATAATATGCATAGTATGAGTCCTATGTTGTCTATTTGATGAGGTCTCACTTTATGTGAATGATGTTGGTCTTATTGACTATATGATGAGTCCTTACCTTGAGTATGCATGATTTTGTCTTACTTATCATATAATGACTATGCTTATCATGTTGATGTATGTAGTAAATGGGTAGGCTTATGGTCAGTTGTTGAGGTTACTAAGTATGTGTGAGGATCTGGGACTTCACATGTATATTGCACTAGTGGGATTAGATTATGATTATGAGTAAGCTCTTCTGATGTTTAATGAAATAAAGTCCAAGTATTCTGTTATAAACTATTGCCTTATTATGATGAGATTGGTAGTGTTGACTTGCATGTAGTCTTGAAGTGAGTATTATATGTGGTTCATAAAGTGTGTTGGGTCATAAGTGAAGTATGTGTCTCATGATATGTTGTGCTTATGAGAAAGTATGGGTTTAAGTTAATAAAGGTTGTAGGAATATGCACATTTGTGGCCGTAAGGTTACCTTGAGTATGGATGGAGAAATGGGACACTATTCATGCATTGCACCAAGTGTTACTAGAGGGTTATTTAGGGGTAAAGGACTTATAATTAAAGAAAAAAAATGTTATAGAATAATAAATATTCCTTACGTGTATTATTTGGCTTTTTGTGATGTTATGAATAGTATCTATGCCTATGTGAAGTATATGAGTTATGTTGTACTTATTGTATAAAGATTTTATGAAGTTTTACTAAAAGGCATGATGCATGGTTTTCTAACCAACTGTCCTCTTTAAAGGCATGTTTTTGCGTCGTTGTCATACTTAGTGCATTCTTGTACTAACACGATTCTTCTTCACCTTTTTATACCAAGTGTAGGTTATGGAGGCTTCAAGGGTGTCTCTAAAGTGAAGGGATTGATATATGTTTTCAAAGCTCAAGAAAGGGATCCTTATTGTAACACTCTAGAAGTGCAAGACCTAATATAGAGCCTTACATACATAATGATGATTAAAATGATGTTTCCATACCTATACTAACATAATAAAGTTGATTTACAAGTATTAGAGCTTAAATGTCAAAGAAAGACCTTGACGTTTAGAAACTAGCAAAATTGAACTAGTTGACGTCCTTGTGTTTTGTGAAGGTTTGGGAGTTTTGTATGAAGTATAAAACTTATAGAAAGAATTTAATAGGTAAAATATGGTATATAGGGTCCAAACATCCAGTCACGGTTCCCCAAAGACCACACAAACATTGGCAAGCAGGCTGCCAAAGCAACCTGCGTGCGTCCAATATATGGAGTCCCGTGTGCATCGCACTGCGAACACTGGTTAGGAAAACTTTGACTGGCCACACGGGGAATTCACGAGGCTCTCTACCTCGTCCTGGATTTCAAAAAAAAAGAATTGGAACTGCCCCCACAATGCACAACCACTTCCCAGATTTGTTCGCGTCGATTGTAAGTAAATTTGACTTCACAAGAAGATCCAATTAAGTGAATGGTAGTTTGGATAATTTAGGGGGTGACTATATATTGGTTTAAGGTCAGTTTTAAGTCATTTTAACCCACCCAAATAAATTCCCCAAATCTCTCTCACTTCTTTCTAACACAACCACCATTGAAGAACATTGGAAGCTTGGAGAAGAAGACCAAGTTCTAAACTTTTCTTCTCGAATTTTGTAATTAAGTATTCATTAATTTAAGGATTCTTAAATCTTGCAATTCCTTTGCCAAAGATGTCCCTTCAAAGTATATTTATGAACCACCCAATAAAAAGGGTTTTCCTCTACTAATGGGTTTTCTTCTAGACTGGAAATTGATGGCTAATTATGAGAATTTGTGATCACCTATGGATATTAAGTATATATTGTTGAGTATTGATGTAAATTAGGGGGTTTTCGTGTGGGTCATGTCTTTTCCCCGAAATCCCTAAATCTTGTATGTTACTTATAAATCAATGGGAATTGATGAATGTGTTTATTGTTAGACTTTTTTAACTATCCTAATTCATTTATGGACTGTCTAGGGTCATGTGTTGTTTGAAGTGAATCTAATTCTTGAAGAATTTATGATGAATCCTATTCCCTTAACCCTAGGTTATGGAATGATGTTGAATTGGTTAGTGATGATACAATTGACTTGGTTCTTGTATTAATTACTATTATATGATGTTATTAAGTCTATTAATGGATGAATATGGTTAGGTTGATGGTAAGACCTTTAGGAAGGGTTTGAAGGTGAATTGGTAAGATCTTGTGAGCTTGAATCCTTACTTCAATTATGATGGCTTATACTTGATGATGATGTTCAATTGAAGTGTTACATGTGATTAAATCAAGTAGGTGATAATTTGATGAATTCAATTGAAATATCTTAACTATATGAATTGTGAGATTATGATTAACGTATAATGATATAAGGTTGATTGTAAATCACTTATGTGCTTTGCTATAATATGAAGATGATGGTGTGCTAATCTAACAAATGAAGGGTATTAATGAAAGGACATTCTCATGCAATACCTAATGAGCTAAGGATATGATATACAAGGGGTTAGTATCCTCTGAACTATATTAAGCTATGATGATTAAGAATGACTTAAATACATTTCAAAAAGGGACTTTAGCTTAGAACCGAGTGAACTAGTTATGAGAGGTTTCCCTTCTCAATGTGGGAAGGTAATTTCACAATGGTTTCATGAGATAGAGATTACAATGCCATTGTGCATAAAGAGGGTCTCAAGTATGTCTCCTAGTTCTTGAACTAGGTTGCCCCCATAGGAATACTAGCTAGTGGATCCACCTAGAATGCTATGTTAATGTTTTTGTTCTACCTTGTCAAGTAAACCACCTTGTTTCGGTGTAGGGTTTCATGAAACCTGATTCCATGTTTAGATCGTATGGTCTATGTTTGTTAAGGCAATTATTCTCAACATTAAAGTGAATGTAATAAAGTGAACTCTAAATATGACTTAAGGAGTTCTTCTTAGTATAGGTAGGGGTATGAGACTCTACCTATGCATTGCGTTAGATGGCCTTGAGAAAAATTCTCGAAAGATGTTCTTATTCTCTTATGACTTTAATGATAAGAAAATGTTGACTTTTTATGTTGATGACCCTATATGATGTTAGTCTCATTTATGAATTTGTTATTGGTCTATATTACTATATATGATGATGACTCATGATGCTATGTTATATGAAGGAAGGAATTAATTATGGTTTCTTTTCTTGTTTGCTTGACTATATGGGGTTTTGGGACTTCGTATTGAAATTGAACTTGTAGGCTTGGGAAAGGGTTGTGAATAAGTGTCATGTATGATGTGATGAGATAAACTCTTGTACATGCTTTTTATGATGTTGGAGTTAATTTGGTTTCATGATCTTGATATGCTACTATTCATGTTGATATGACCTTATGTTGATAATATCCATGTTGCCTTGACTTTATTGATGATGTTGGTCTTGTGTTGCATATGGAATTATCTTAATGAATATCTGATCATTGTCTTGCATGTGTTCTTCTTTGTGCATTAAGGCTTTCAAAAGTGACTTAGCATGACTTTGAAAAAAATGTTCTTTAAGCATGGTATTCAAATGATTTTATGTTCATATATCCATACTTAATGCAAGTGGTGTACTAAACATTATTTCTATGTTTTATACAAATATTTAGGTTCTGTCCATTGAGTTAATAAGAGGCCAATTGAAGAAGACTTGGACTCTTTTCTCCAAATGTTAGTAGGTTCTCATGTTCGGGGATATTACCTTTTCTACATTCTAGATTTGAAGTTGTATTGTCATAAAGACATTGTTCATTCCTTTATTAATTGAGACGTTGATATAAGCATATAATGGCATATTGTCTTTGTTTATGTAAGATGATATTAGTAGACTATTTCCTATGTATTGGTTTATATTGTCAAAATTAGAAGCCTATGTATGCTTCCTATGCGAGGAGTCTAAGTAAACTCCCTAGTAGTATGTGAGAGGTCTATGTAAACCTCAATATATGTAGAAATTTTAATTTTTCCGCATTATTAACCTATGAAATGTAATGACAAATGCTAAGAGGCTAGTCTTAGTCCTCTTTGAGGACGACGATGCCATTACGTCTAGGGGTGTACCTTGGCCATGACACTTATGATTCAAGGATTTACTATGTCATGTTTATGTTCAAAGTTATGCAACAGACTATTTATTGTTATATATTGATAAGGGTCGTGTCCCTATTCTACTCTAATGATGTTGAGTCTAAGATGAAAAATAGGCTAACAGTCTAACTATGTATTATGACCTATATTAAGTTTATGTAAAGTGATATTTCTACCATATGATGTGCTATGAAATTTTTTAAATTTTCTGCCTAATTTCCTATGATAATACGATGAATGATGTCTATGAGGTTGTACAAGACATCCGAGAGGTCAAGTGCGCCATGTTACTTCTAGGGGGTTCTCCCTGATCATGATAATGTACTTGATGTTGAAGTGTGAATCTTCCTAGTTGACTGAATTAAAATTTTGATGAGTTATGTTGATGATTCTATAGGAGTGTGTAGGGTTACTTGTAGTATACTTAGTTGACCTATGTTCTACTTAAATGATATTGTACATGTGATAGGATGATGATATGTGTGTCTTGTTTTGGTAGACAGATGTCCCTCTACTTGATACATGAAATGTGAATATGACTCTTGACTTAGTAGGCTAAAGCACCTTTGTCATCAATGTGTATGTATGATTGAAATATGATCTTGAACATAGTTAAGAGGGTCATTTATGTGGAACCTTCAACCTAGAAGATTATCATATCCTTGAAGTTGAAACCCGTAATGATATCCTTCTCGTGTGATGATGGACTTAGAGATTGGTTGGCTTGAATGACATGAAATCATCCTTAGGAAAGTCATGAAGCTATCCTATTTTACCATTGTATGGCAGCTTTAGTGGACCTCTTTGGTAAGGTGTACTATGGTTTGGTTGTGACTTCTATATGGTACCTCTTTGTATGCCCTTAGATTGATTTACTATTTTAGAACGAAGGCTTGCACCAAGAGAATATTCCTGGGAGTGACTCTTATTTAGATGAGACTAGAGAAAGAAACCCGTGATATTCATTAACCATGTGCCTACATGGGATGTGTCCTAATTCTACCATTGGCAAGTAGAACACCCTCCATCGGCGTAGGGAAGACTCCAGATTCCATGCCTAGCTAGTATGGTCTATGTTGATTATTGCCTATTCTCATCACGTGGGGTAGATTCTAGTATTGGATAAGTTATACAAAGTTTAGGTATCTCTTAAATGGTTTAATGAACATAACGACTTAAGTAAAATGAAATTAAATAAAAAGATACTTATTTAGAGTAGCTTTAATGATTTCTTAGGTAGGCTTGGAGAGGGTGTATGGGCGGCCTCTTCAAGTCTTAATTAGGTGAATATTAAATTAATTCTTGGTAGGGAGTTAAGTTTATGAAATGGGAATAACCTTTGGTATAAAGGTCATGTTTATGTGTTTGAAGTGATCTTGATGGTATATTGTACAATGTGACTATATGTGCTTATAATGACTTGTAAGTGACTCTCATACTTGTATTATGATGTTTTACTCAAAAAGGGCATGTTTTATATAAATTTCCTTTTAGAGTGAATTTAATTGCATGTCACCATATTTAGTGCATTCTAATGTACTAATTCATATATTTTATCTTATCTCTAAAGGTGTAGGTGGCATTTGAGAGGATTCATTGAAGTGAAGCTTGAATATTAGCATTCATTCAAGAAAAGTTGGGTATGTCCCCAATAGATTCAAGGACATCACTACGTTTAGTTTCTTTGTTAAAAGTATTGTAATAGACTTAGATATTTCTATGTGTTGATGTATGGGCCGTGTCCCAAGATATTCATGTGTCTAAGATGGTGACTTTGAGACTTAGCTTTTCCTTGTATATTATATGAAAGATATTTTGAAGTATTATTATTTCATGTGAAAAGTTTTAATTCCACATTATTTTTCATACATGTATGCAATGAATGATATAAAATGGCTTGTCCAAGATGCCCGATAGGTCAAGTACACCATGCCACGATTTGAAAATACTATTTCTTCTAGGGTATACTCGTCGTGACAAACTTGGTATTGAAGCATAGGTTATGAAGTATTTCTTAGGAATTCAAAGTCTCATTTAAGCTAAGTCTAGTAGAGTCTTGTTTATCGGCATGAGTCACGACACATCTATAGCAAGAGGCTATAGGAAAATAGAGTTTCACTTTCTTCATTACTCATGTGTCGTGGCAATAGAGTTGAGGTTATAAGTTTATATCAATAATATCTTCTCTTGTGATTATAAGGTATGACTACAAGAAGAACGACTACAAGAAGGTTGTAAGAAGAAGGGGTGTATGAGGGAATTCCCTAAGGTGGATTAGGTCCACAAGGATTTCAAGTTACCCAAGGTGTCCAAGTTCCTCCACAAGGTGATAAATTCCCTATTGGAGGTGAAGGTAATGAGGTTCTGATTATTCTCCCAAACATGACTAAAGGGGAAATCATAGAGTCTATACTTGATTTAGCCCGAGCTATGACAACTCATATGAATTGGGGTATTTAACCTAGGTGAATGTTTTGGAGAGAACTATGACCTCTAGGTTGAGGGAGTTTGTGAGAATGAATCCTCCTATCTTTCTTGGCTCTAAGGTAGGAGAAGATCCCCAAGAGTTTGTTGATGGTGTGTACAAAGTGTTGAGTGCTATGGGGGTGACTTTTCGGGAGAAGGCGGAGTTCCTTCATGCCAACTGAGGGAAGTTGATCAAGTATGGTACACCCAATAGAAATATAGTATGCCGGTTGAGTGGGGTCTTATAGAGTGGGAAGAGTTTATAGAAGCTTTCTTAGGAAAGTACTTTTCCCGTGATAGGTGGAAGGTTAAGGTTGAGGAGTTCATTAACCTTAAACAAAGGAATATGAGTGTCTAAAAGTATATTTTGAATTTCACCTTGTTTTAAATGTATGTTCCATCCTTGGTGTCTAACCCTAGGGATGATATGAATAGGTTTTTGACCACTGTTTCTAACCTTGTGAAAGAAGAGTGTCGTACGACCATGCCCATGGGGACATGAACTTGTCTATACTTATGGTGTATGCACAATCCATCGAAAAGTCCAAACCTACTAGGATTTCAAGGAACTTTAAGAGGGGTAGATCCGCTGAGCAGAACCAATCTAAGTTTAAGAAGAGGTCTACAAACCATGATCAACCTAGTGCTCTTAACGTCAAGGTTAAGGGTGGCAGTAGTTCTCAAGGTTTTAGGGCTACTTGTGTTAGGTGTGGGAAGAAGCACTTTGGGAAGTGTCTAACCGGTTTTAGAGGTTGCTTTGGTTGTGTTAGGATGGTCATGTGAGGGATGGTCATACTTTTTCATCTAGAGGAAAATAAGACAAGTAAGTTTCTCCTAGTGCTACGGAAGGTGATGCTCCAAAGAGGAATCACTTCTATGTTCTTTAAGCTAAAGGAGCAAATTTGGGTGAGGATGCCGGTAGGTTGTAGTTTCTTTTGTGTAGTTATGGGTTTATTATAAGTGGGGGAGTATGGTGAGTAGTGGAGTTGTGATTTGTTGTCTCTTCTCTTCTATTCAATTCAAGCTTGAGAGATAGAATGTCACAGAAGCAAGTTGCATGTTGCATTTTGTGTAGGAGTCTAGTTGAAATTGAATTTCATTGATATTCTTGCATTGTGCATTTCATGAAGTTATGTTTATGTTGTAAAATAAGTTTATATGGTTTTGTCTCTCATATTGTAATTATTCCATCATAAATTGCTTTTTGGTTTTTCTGTCATATTGTCATGATTCCATCATAAGTTGCTTAAAAGTTGCATTATTGAATGTTGAGCATGTTTAATTGTAAGGAATTAGTGCTACATTGCAAAGATTTGAAATTTTGACTAAATTGTTCTTCTATGAAAAATGGTTACAGTGTGTATACACTTGATGTATATGAGCATGATAATGTGTGGATAAAGAGTTCCTCCAATATAAAATGAAGAATGTGAGTCTTATAACATGATGAGTTGTAGAAGTAGTTTCTACCTTCTTGTTTTGTTTTCAGTCTCTTGATTATGTGGAATTGTTGTTATTCCTCAATGTGTATTTTGTAGTTTGTATTATGTGCTTCTAGTGTTGAGTTTCTTTGTCTCTTGAAATTTCCTAAATTGAAGCAAGTGTCATTTGATGACGAATGTTGTCCAAGTGGGAGAGTATGTAACACCTCTAAAATGAATTAGGTGAAACTAGACCCAAACACATGTACTATGAGGGTTTAAAGTCCTAAATGGTTTATAATAGTGTTTTCAGGCAGTATCTAATGTTTGGTAGTGTTTGGAGGTCAAACTTCCAAGAACGTCCATGTCGTTCGAAAGAATTGCCTTGAGACGTGCTTGTATGTTAAGGTGTGCCTTTGCATGTTTTACGTGTTCATTTTGGTTAAAATTGATGTGAGGTTCCTAAAGTGTATATGAGTGACTTTGAGTTGGAAATGTCTTGGAACGATGGAGGCAATTGAAACCCGTTGATTCGGGCATAAGTGTATTCTTTGCCTGCGGAACTTAAGTTCCCATTTTTGAGCCTCTGAACCAAACCACGGACCAGCAGGATGGTCGTAGGTGGGTCTAGGAGGCGTAGATGAGGTCATCGATTAACACCTGCAAATTTTCTGCAGGTGTCTCGACCAAGCCTTGGGTATTTTAGGTAATACACCTAGTGTTCTAAAAATTATTTGGGTGCTTGATTAAGGGTACTTTGGGTACTTTAAGTGGTCTTATAAGTCTTGAACCTTAAGTCTAGTTCATTTTTCAAAATTAAAACCTAAACCTCAAAGAAGAACTTTCTAGAACTCCATTGAAGCTTGAAGGGAGCTTGGAGCTTGGAGCATGGTTTCTTTCATCAATTCTCTCTCAATTTAGGGGCTAATCATTAATCAAAGTATGGTGTTTCATCCTTGAATCTCTTTCTTCAGGGAGACAAACTTCAAAGTGATTTTTAAGATCTATTCAAAAGATGAATTCTTCTATTTTGTTATCTAGCCATGGGTTCTTGCATATAATGTTTTGAATCAATGAATTATGATTCAATTGATGTTAATTAGATTTTTTTAGCACAAAAACTCCATGAACCCATGCAAATCATGATTTCCCTATTTTAACTATATTATGGGTAATTTGATCATGTCTCAATTGTAGTGATTTCTTGTGTAGTTTGATTTGGACTATTGAAATATGTAATAAGCATGTTAGAGTTGTATGTATGCTTCTCTAAATTGATGAAATTCATGTTTTATTATCTTGGATCATTATATATTGTGATTATTGTGTTGAATTGGTGATCATGGATATTGGTAAGAGCCTTTGTGGATTGAATGGGTTGATTTGGCTATAGATTTGTGTTGTTGTGGATGGAATGCTGGTATGTTTACCTAAACTTCTTCTATATTTTTTAGTATAGGTGTTTTAAATTGTGATAAATGGCATGGTCCACTTATTTTGGAGGTGCTTATGTGCTATACTTGTGAAGAATATGGCCTCGTCGGCATTACTTTTGCCTTGTGAAGAATGTGGCCTGTCGGCATTACTTTATGAATTATGATATTATCATGTCATACTTGAATGTGTGAGTATTGTGAAGGTCTATATGAATTATGTGTATATGTAAAGTCAAAACATGTGTTCTTCTAAGTTGATGATAGGGTCTATAGTAGACTATATTGATGTCTTTATGTGAGTATACTTGATGTTGAAGTATGAATGTTCCTAGTTGACTATATGGACATTATGATGAATTATGTTGATGATTCAATAGGATTGTGTAGGGTGACTTTTAGTATACTTAGTTGACCTATGTTCTACTTGATTGATATTGTACATGTGATAGGATAATGACATGTCTGTCTTGTTTTGGTAGACCTATGTCCCTCTACTTGATACGTGAAATGTGAATAATATGACTCTTGACTTATTATGCTAAAACACATTTGTCATGAATGTGTATGTATGATTCAAAAATGATCTTGAACTTAGTTAAGAGGGTCATTTATGCGGAACCTTCAACCTAGATAGAAGGTTATGGTATCCTTGAAGTTGATAGCCGTAATGATATCCTTCTTGTGTGATAATGGACTTAGGGATTGGTAGGTTGGACCGACATGAAATCATCCTTAGGAAAGTCATAAATCTTTCCTATTTGACCATTGTGTGGCATCCCTAAAGGACCCCCATTGGTAAGGTGTATTATGTTTTGGTTGTGACTTGTATATGGTACCTCATCACATGCCCTTAGGTTTATTTACTTTATGAGAACAAAAGCTAGCACCAAGAGAATATGCTTGTAAGGGATTCTAAATTTAGATGAGACTATATTACAAAGAAACCCTTGATATTCCTTAACCATTTACCTAAATGGGATGTGTGCTAGTTCTACCATTGACAAGTGGAACACCCTCCATCGAAGTTGGGAAGACTCCGGAGTCCACGCCTTGCTTGTATGGTGTATGTTGGTTATTTTCTATTCTCATCACATGGGATACATTCTAGTATAGGATAAGTTCTACAAAGTTTAGATAGTGGAATGGGGCTCTATCGAGACATTGTATGAGTAGGCTTTGAAGATGCTAGTATGTATGTTCCCTAGGTCTCACCAAGACCATTATGTGAAAATTCTTAATTGTTGAATATATCTTAAATGGTTTAATAAACATAATGACTTAAATAAAATGCAGGTAAATGAAAAAAATATTTATCTAGAGTAGCTTTAAGGATTACTTAGGTAGGCTTAGAGGGGTGTATTTGCGGTCTCTACATGTCTTGATTAGGTAAGTATTAGAGTAATTCTTGGTAGGGAGTTAAATTAATGAAATGGTAATAACCTTTGGTAGGAGGGTCTCATATTTATGTATTTGAAGTGATCTTGATGCTATGTCGTACAATGTGACTATATGTGCTTATGTTGACTTGTAAGTGACACTTATACTTGTCTTATGAAGTGTTACTTAAAAAAATCACGTTTTATACAAATGTACTTTTAGCATGATTTTAATTGCATGTCACTATACTTAGTGCATTCTAATCTACTAATTCCATATATTTTATCTTATCTCTAAACGTGTAGGTGGCATTTGAGAGGAGTCCTTGAAGTGAATCTTGGATATTAGCATTCATTCAACCATAGTTGGGGTATGTCCTTAATAGATTTGAGAAAATCACTATGTTTATAATGAAGTGAATCGGATAGACCTAGCATTGTACCCGTTTCATGAATTATCTATCCTAATGAACCATGATCGTAACCCCTTGTGGAGACCTTCTTGAAAATAGTATTATGAGTTGATAGTCTTAGTGATGGTACCCTCTCTAATACTCGTATGTGAATGTAACTACTCTACGGGAACTAAGGCAAAGCATTGACTTGATATGTTTAAGATAATGAGACTAGAGTGCCAACAAGTCTTTCGATATCCCCTAAACCATGTGTCTACATGAGATGTTTCCTAGTTCTACCTTTGGAAAGTAAAACACCTTCCACGGCGTGGGGTCTTATGACACCGGATTCTATACCTAGATAGTATTGTCTATGTTGGTTAATGCCTATTCCCATCATGTGGGATGTGCACTCTAGGTATTGGATAGGTTTTATGACGTGTAGGTAGTAGTATGGGATGCTACCTACACATGGCACGAGTAGTCATTGAAGGTGTTAGAGTGAGTTCCCTAGGTCTTTTAAGGCCATTATGTGAAGTACTCTATTTGCTTAGTTGTCTCTTAAATGACTTAGATGAATAATGATGAAATGGCAATAGTATGATGAGATAGAAAGGTTCTTATCTAGGGTTACTTTGAGGAACACTAAGGTTTGCTTGAATAAGGTGTACTGGCGGTCTCTTCTTTCACACCTGGTCCTAGACCCTAGATGAGACCGGCGTCGTTAACCTCTTAGAGGTCGCAGACAAGCCTCTTCTTAGCTTTTCATCACAATCATACAGTTAAATTTATGGAAAATTTAAAACTTTTTAACTTTAATGAAGTGTACTTTGACTTCATATTATTTCTGCATAAGAGTGATATACTATCAGATCAAACTGAACAACCATCTAATAATAGATTGAACAATCAAAATGAAGAATATATAATATCATTAATAGTTGCCAAACTGGCCTTAGTACGAATGCTTAAACAAATATATGAAAGAAAACTCTAGTGAGAACATTCACTAGCTATGTCTAATCTACTAAAGCTATAATATAAAGGTAGGCATCCTCGAACTCAAGAGGACTTACCAAAGTTTGGAGGTACTAGTCCAAACGGCTTAAGCTGATCGTCAATATTGTTCAAGGACCTGCACCTATAAAAATAGTAATTTTATATAGGTTAGTACACACTTGTACTAAGTATGGGTGTATGCACATAAACATATAAGGAATATGCATGATCAAGGAAAGCTCTTCCTATAGCACCATGCCATTTTTCGATAGTGAAGTCACTTCACTTTCCTAATTCGTTATTTATGAATCATGCTATGAATATGACATATATGAACATAAGACATTGGAATCATGAAAAGAATTTTAGAACAACTAAAAAAAAATTAATATTTTTGCTCCCTCTTAGGACGAGAGCTTCTTAATCCACATTTAGTTGATTTTTCAGTCTTTTCCTCTTCTTGTTATGTAGTTGAATGATCTCCTTTGATACTATGTTTTACTTACGAGTGCAATGATTCATTGTAGTCCCATTCATACAATGAATCAAGTAAGTAATCCAAAAGACTAAGGAAATGATTTGGATACCCTACTTACAAGTTATTCTTTCCATTCTTGTTAAATTGGGCATGAAGTCTTTATAAGTCAATCTTATTTGATCATTTGCATAATATAAAGATGCAGGGGCATATATTTATTGTCTATGCCCATTATTTGATCATTACATAATATAAAGTTGCTGAGGCATATATTTATTGGCTATGCCCATTAATTGTTTTTCTCTCTTTATTGGCATAAGCCAATAACTGTCTAAACTTCATTCTAATTAAATACTAATAACTTTGATATACTTATGCTTTTTCTTACTTCACTTTGAACATACATTTTTTCTTTTTTGATATCATGTTCACTTTTAACGTACTTCTCTTATTTTTTTCTTACTTTGTTAAAGAAATCTTTAGCATTAACCAACATAGATCATGTGAGCTAACATGAAATCCAGTGTCTTCCCCACACTGAAAAGAGGTGGTCCACCGGCCAAAGTTAAACCGAATACCTCCTAGCTTTCTTAGGTGGATCCACTAGCTAGTAACCTATGCTGGCAACAGATTTCAAAGACTAGGAGATTATAAAGAACCTTATCCACCTTTATGGTAGTCTCATCTCATGAGGCTTACATGTGCTTGCACAAACTCATCAGTAGTCTATCGGTTCTTAGCTCAATTTCTTATACATTACAGCTTTTAGAGTTGACTCACACATTATGGAAGCATGCTTCTAGTATGAGGTATGCTCAGATGAATGGATTACTTGTCACCCCTTTCTATAGTTGATGAATGTGAACTTAAATCATACATTATCATTATGGTGTGAATGAGACTTGTATCATGATTTCTAACACCCCTTTATGTGAGTATCTTTGACATACTGTTTAGGAGCAAGTGAGACTTGTCTCACTTCCTTTAACACCCCATTCTAGGTCAATTTCATGGCTTTTATGTTATTTCATTACTCAACTTATCTTGTTCAACATTATTTTGTAGTCTTGTACTATTCTTTATGAAAGTTGTAAGGACTTATTCAATGTGCTCATATGTTCATAAGTTCATTTAGATAGGGTATGTTGGGTCTTGTCCCAATCATTTGCATACCCTAAGTTATGAGTTCATTGAGTTACAACTTGTCAAATCAATCTTTAACATGTATCTGGACTTATAAGAACATCATAGTATGACTTAGTCATTGGTCAACTCTATATAATTATTTGGGAAATAATATTGCTAGCCAATTTATTGGCATAAACAAAACTTTCACTAAACACTTGTTATGATATTATAACTAGCCAAGTCAATTAACTTATGTATAAATTATAGCCAATCTCATCATTTTAGCAAGTCAACTTTTAGCAATTTCATCTTCTCAAACACAATTGGGCATTAAAATATTTCTTATCTCATGCAAATAATACTCTAATCATGCGGATCTAACCTATAGGTCTCATTCTACATTATCAAATTATAGAAACCTATATATAATGATTAGTTAGCACCACATAACAACAACATGCTCGAGATTTGCATTATACATACTACTAGAATAAAAAATAGGGAGAACTAAGGAAATGAACGTTCGACAATGTCATTGGGAATAACCCTAGTTTCGACTTTCTTGAAATCAAAACCTTTGAAAAGCCTCCTGGGGAAAGGAATCCAAGAGAGAAAACCCATACCTTATTGTAGAATTAAATCTACAAAGATCACCCTGTAGTTTGCACGAAAATCTTGAAGAATTGCCTTGAAATCGCCAAAAGAGAATCGAGAGTAATTTTTAATTTTTTCTCACGTTTGTTTACTATTTTTTTCAGTCAAGGGTTTCTATGGATAAACGTGACTCTAAGTCTTAGAAACTGAATATTGACTAATTCAACTTAGGCTAATTAACTTAATTAAACAAATCAATTAGATAATTTGAAAAAATACCCCTCCTAAATTGACTAAAAATAGGAGAGCATTTGACTTAGCCAAAATCTCTAAGGGTTTAGGGTTTGACAAGGAATATCAATTAACTAATTAAATTGCTAATTTAATTAATTAAGTGACCTAGGGTAATAACTAAAGTACCCGTAAGTTACTAGGACCATAACCAACCACTTTGGACCATCCTAGGTTAGGTACAAGGATGTTTCTTGAGTTAGTTACTCGGCTAGTGTCACCCGGTTAGGTCTTAGGATTTCGGGCCCAGTAGTTAGTTTATTTTAGTTAGCCCTAGGTTAGTTAGCTAGTTAGGTATGTTAGTTAGAGACTAGGATTGGTTATGAAGCTAGGCTCCACGTAGCTTTACCCATACGTGCGCCTGTCCCCAAACAGCCCTAACCGAATTCATTGGGGCTTGGTCGCTTGGTCTCTTGCACATGTGCTTGCACATGTGTTGCTACACATTTCTTGTCCAAGGACCATCACTATGTCCTTGGGCACTGCTTAATCTATATGATCATTTTAAATGATGATTTGCTATAGTACCTAGGCTTGACACTTGAATGCCTCGTACCTAATGTGTGTAATATGAAGTCAAAAATTTTAGCTTAGGGTCTTCATTGCAGGTAGAATTCCTAAACAAGCTTGGATTGGAGCATTTGAACATCAAAGTATATCTTAATTTACTTGGTAATACATACAAATTGGCTAACACCCTTAAGCCAATATTCTCTAACATGCCCAATATTACTCAATATTGGGCATTGGGATGCCTATGTACCCCAATACGTATTCTTAAAACCTAATAGAATCTTTACTAGACAAGTACATTTTTTGGAATGTTACATTATCCCTCTCTTAGAAACATTCGTCCTCAAATGAAGCTACACATCATTTTGAATCAAAGAGGGTATTTTCGAAAAACACATCCACATACTTGAAACTTTACTCTTTGTGAATATCTGAATTACAACTTACTCTGGATTATGCACGTTACTCAAAGCGTATCTGAAGCTTCATATATGAGATTTAGGAAATTCCTTCTTAATATCACTTTAATTCAATGCACATCACAACTCATGCAACACAAAATCATGTCAACAATATACAAAAACCGCAACATGAATGCAAGCATGAACTCATATTAACTCATAAGTGCAAGTATAAAACACATAGTTATGGACTTAAAACACCAAAATCGACTAATGCACTAAAATTTAGAGTTTCATAAACAAAATAAGACTTAGGAAGATTATATCTAACCTGAAGAATTGAACAAGTGAGGTTAATGAGATCTCATGTCGGGCTAGGCCTCCCATGTTTCTTCCTCAACAAGGTGGTTCCTCCATAACACCTTCACGGTGGCAACCTCCTTGTTCGTCAGCTGCTTCACTTGAGTTCTAAAATTTCAACTGGAACCTATTCATAAGAAAGTTTCTCATCGACTCCTAACCCCTCAATAGGCAGGATGGATGCTGGATCACCTAGAAACTTTTAAGCATCGAAACATGAAACATTGGATAAATAGAAGCAAAGTCATTTGGTAACTTCAGTTCATAGGCAACATTCCCTACTCGCTGTAAGACCTCATAAGAACCTATATACCTCGGACTCAACTTCCCTTTCCTACCAAACTTCATCACCCCTTTCATGGGCAATATTTTCAGGTAGACTTGATCACCTACCTCGAATTCAAGAGCCCTCTTCCTGTTATCAGCATAGTATTTTTGACGATTGTAAGCAGTAGCCAATCTATCCCTGATCATTATCACCTTTTCAATAGCCTCAAGTATGATCTCAGGGCCAAGGATGGAAGACTCTTCTACCTCAAACCACCCAACTAAGGACCTATATCTCCTGCCATATAGTGCTTCAAAAGGTTTCATCCCAATACTTGAATGGTAGCTATTATTATAAGAGAACTCAATCAGTGGCAAGTGATCATATCAACTCCCCTTGAAGTCAATAACACATGCTCTCAGCATGTCTTCAAGGTCTATAATGGTACACTCTTCTTGTCCATCCGTCCGAGGATGTAAAGCAGTACTGAGCTTCACCTGTGTGCCCAAGATCTTTCGGGAAGATCTCCAAAAGTGTGAAGTCAACTAGGATTAGTTATTTGAAATGATAGATAAAGGGATCACATGACACCTCACTATCTCATCAATATACAGCTTGGCATAATCTTCGGCCCTATAAGTAGACTTCATAGGAATGAAGTGAGCAGACTTAGTCATCTTGTCAACAATGACCCAAATGGAATCATGCAATTTCCTAGTCCTGGGCAGACCAACAACAAAGTCCTTATTAATAGTATTCCACTTCCATGTTGGAATCTCAGTCAACTGGGTCAGACCTCTAGGCTTAAGGTGTTCGGCCTTAACCTGTTGGCAGTTGGGACAATCCTACACAAACTAAAAAATTATCCTGCTTCATACCTTCTTACAAATACATTTCTGTAAGATCATGATACATCTTGGTGGAACCTGAACGAATGGAATACCTGGAGGCTTGAGCCTCTGCAATAATATTAGGTCTCAAATTATCAATATTGGGCACACACAATCTGCCCTGGCATCTAAGCACACCACTCCTCCCTAGGTAGAATGATTCATTTAGCTTACTCAACGCTGAGTCTTTCAACTCCATAAGTACTGTGTTGAGATGATACTTAATTTAACATCTAAAACAAATGAGGATTCAAAACTGGAATGAATTGAAACACCCCCACTTGGTGTACGTTCCAGCCGTACACCGAACCTAGCCAATTGGTGTACCTTTTTAACAAGCTCCTTCTTCTCATCATCAATATGAGACACGCTGCCCATGCTCAATCGTCTCAAAGCATTGGTCACTACAATGACCTTACCTGGGTGATAGTGGACACACTCATGTCATAATCCTTGAGTAGCTCTAGCCATCTTCTCTGACGAAGATTCAATTCTCTTTGTGTAAAAACATATCGAAGACTATTACGGTCAGTAAATACATTAACATGTACACCATATAAGTAATGTTTCCAAAGTTTTAATTGATATATCACAACAGATAACTCAAGATCATGGGTAGGGTAATTCTTCTCGTGGATTTTCAATTGTCTTGATGCATATGAAATCACCTTGCCATTCTGCATAATAACACATCCCAAACCTACTCGAGAAGCATCATAGTACACCACATATTCTTCACCAGTCCACGACAATGTGAGTACTGGGGCTGAAGTGAGTCGGTCTTTGAGCTCTTTTTTACAAGTTTTAGACCACTCAAACTTTGCCTTCTTCTTTGTTAAAGCTTTCAATGGAGAAGCAATACCGAAAAAACCCTCCACAAACGTGGGAAAGTAATTAGCCAAACCCAACAAACTCCGGACGTCTATAGGAGTGAGGGGTGTCATCCAGTTCTTTACTAACTCAATCATTATAGGATCAACCTCTACGCCTTGGTCGGATGCTACATGACCAAGCAAAGTCACTAATCTCAACTAAAACTCACATTTGCTAAATTTTGCATACAACTGATGTTCCCTAAGTACTTGCAATGTTTTCTCTTCATGCTCTTCTCTGGTCTTAGAGTATATGAGGACGTCATCTATGAATACTATGACAAAATAAACAAGGTAATTACGGAAGACCCTACTTATAAGTTCCATAAATGCGGCTGGTGCATTAGTGAGACTAAATGACATTACCAGAAACTCATAATTACCATACATAGTATAGAAGGCAGTATTAGAAAAGTCCTCTTGTCTCTCTCTAAGTTGGTGATACCCCGACCAAAGATCTATTTTAGAAAAGAAACTTGAACCTTGGAGCTGATCAAATTGATCATCAATTCTGGGAAAAGGGTATTTGTTCTTTATAGTGACTTTGTAGAGATGTTGATAATCGATACACATTCTAAGGGTTCCATCCTTTTTCCCAACGAACAACACTGGAGCAACCCATGGGGATATGCTCGGCTGGATGAAGTCTTTATCAAGTATATCTTTTAACTGAAACTTCAACTCTTTGAGTTCAGTTGGAGCCATTCTCTAAGGAGGAATTGAAATTTGTTTGGTGTTGGGATCTAAGTCAATACCAAAGTCAATTTCGCGTTCAGGAGGGATTCCTAGTAAATCCTCCAGAAAGACATCTTGAAACTCATTCACTATGGACATAGAGTCTGTGGAATGAAATTCATGTTCTAAGTCATTGACTCTGACTAAGTGGTATAAAAACCCCTTAGATAACATCTTATTGGCTTTATGGTGGGAAACTATTTAGCTGTTGGATTTGAACTACGCCCTTCCCATTCCAGCTCTAACTCATTAGGAAAATGAAACCTTACTACCCTATTTCTATAGTGTATGGTAGCATCTCATTTATGGAGCCAATCCATACCCAAAATTATATCAAAGTCAAGAATTTAATTCTATTATGTCAGCATAGGTAACTCTATCAAGAACAGTGATTAGGAAATTTCTATATACTCTTTTAGCTCTAATGCTTTCTCCTATAAGAGTACTAACTAGAAAAGGTTCATGCAATATCTCAGGAAGCGAGTCAAATTTACTAGCTGCTAAAGGAATAAAAGAAGACAAGGTGGATCCTGGATCTAATAATGCATACACAGGAAAGAAAAAACATGCAAGGTACTAGTGACCACATCCTTGAGTTGGTATGCAACCATCTCAACCTTCTCCTCTTCACTAACACCCACAGCATAGAGAATCTTGTGGACCATGTCAAAAAACTCCTGAGGATCCTTGATGGTTCTGAACCTGAAGTAGATTGGAGGATTTGTCTTGGTGAAATTTCTCAGTCTGCTAGCCATGGTTATAGAATGTGGGTTCTCCCTAAGGAGCACCCTCTCTAGCGGACTGCGCTGTGATAGCCTGTGCCTGAGCAGTGATGGCTTGGGACATCTGAAATAGTGCTGCTCTCACTTCTCCATCCATCAATGTAGCTGGGTTAACAGGCACTTGCACTCTAGCAGCTGGGGCTTGAGGAGGAGCTTGGTTTCCCCCAGTAGCTGATTCTCCAACTCTCCTGCCTGTATTTCTTCTTGTGTTCATTCTTCTACACACACACAAAAGAAGGAAGGTAGATGCTAGAATGACACAAAATGTCAAAACTATACACAACCAGAAAAATAGTAGAAGAAGGGAAGATTCTTAAAATCACTAAGTCTTTAAGTCATGGTTATGGTGCTGTTCACAACCATAAGCTAGAAACTACGCAACGTGGTTGTTTTGAGCCTCAGTTTCTAGGTAATTTAACCTCATTCTCTGATACCAAGTTTGTCACACCCATGTCCTAGACCCTAAATGAGACCGACGTCATTAACCTCTCATAGGTCGCAGACAAGCCTCTTCTTAGCTTTCATCACAACCATACAGTTAAATTTGCTGAAAATTTAAGAATTTTTAAATTTAGTGAAGTGCACTTTGACTTCATATAGTTTCTGCATAAGATTGATATACTAACAGCTCAAAGTAAACAACCATCTAATAATAGATTGAACAATTGAAATGAAGAATATATAATATCATTAATAGTTTCCAAACTGGCCTTAATATGAAAGCTTGAACAAATGTTTGAAAGTAAATTTTCGGGACAAAATCCACTAGCTATGTCCAATCTACTAAAGCTAGAATATAAAGTGTAGGCATCCTCGAACTCAAGAGGACCTACCAAAGTCTAAAGGTACTAGTCCAAACTGCTTCAACTGATCTTCAATCTTCTTCAAGGACATGTACCTATAAAAGTAGTAATTGTATATGGGTTAGTAAACACTTGTAATAAGTATGTGTGCATGCACATAAACACATAAGTACTATGCTTGATCAAGGAAAGCTCTTCCTATATCAACATGGAATTTTTTGAAAGTGAAGTCACTTTACTTTCCTAATTCGTTATTTATGAATCATGCTATGAATTATGACATATTTTCATGCATTTAAACCACACCACTCAATTTCAATATGAACATAAGACCCTGGAATCATGAACATAATTTTAGAACAACTTGAACAAAAATTAATATTTTTACTCCCTCTTAGGCCAAGAGCTCCTTAATCCAGACTTAGTTTATTCTTCAGTATTTTCTTCTTGTTGTTGTATAGTTCAATGATCTCCTTTTATCCTATGATTTACTTACGAGTGCAATGATTCATTGTAGTCCCATTCCTACAATGAATCAAGTATGTAATCCAAAAGACTAAGGAAATGATTTGGCTACCGTACTTACAAGTTATTCTTTCCATTCTTGTTAAATTGGGCATGATGTCTTTATAAGCCAATCTTTATTAGCTAGGACTATTATTTGATCATTTGCATGATATAAAGTTGTTGGGGCATATATTTATAGGCTATGCCCATTATTTGATCATTTACATAATATAAAGATGTTGAGGCATATATTTATTGGCTATGCCCATTATTTGTTTCGCTCTCCTTATTGGCATAAGACAATAACTGTTAAAACTTCATTCTGATCAAATACTGATAATTTTGATATACTTATGCTTTTGCTTACTTAGTTCACTTTGAACTTACATTTCTTCTTATTTGATCTCATGTTCATTTTGGACATACTTCTCCTGTTTCTTTCTTACATTCTTAAAGAATTCTTTAGCATTAACCGACATAGATCTTGTGAGCTAACATGAAATCCAGTTTTTTCCCCTCACTGAAAAAAGGTGGTTCGCCAGACAAAGTGAAACCGAATACTTCGTAGCTTTCATAGGTGGATCCACTAGCTAGTAACCTATGGTGGCAACAGAGTTTAAAGACTAGGAGGTTTTGGAGACCCTTATCCACCTTGGTGGTAGTCTTATCTAATAAGGCTTACATGTGCTTGGACAAGCTCATTACTAGTCTATCGGTGCTTAGTTCAATTTCTTATACTTTACGACTTTTACAGTTGACTCATACATTATGGAAGCTTGATTTTTTTATTGAGGTATGCTTAGCTCAATGGATGACTTGTCACCTCTTTCTATACTTGATGATGTAAACTTAAATCTTACATTGTCATTATGGTGTGAATGAGACTTGTCTCATTATTTCTAACACCCTCTTATGTGAGTATCTTTAACATAATTGTTTAGGTGCAAGTGAGACTTTTCTCACTTCCTTTAAGGCCCCATTCTAGGTCAATTTCATGACTCATAAGCTTTTATATTATTTCATTACTCAGCTTATCTTGTTCAATATTATTTGGTAGTCTTGTACCATTATTTATGAAAGTTGTAAGGACATATTCAATGTGCTACTATGTTCACAAGTTCATTTAGATAGGATATGTTGGGATTTGTCCCAATCACTCGCATACTCTAAGTTATGAGTTTATTGAGTTACAACTTGTCGAGTGAGTCTTTATCATGTATTTGACCTTAAAAGAACATCATAATTTACATTGGCCATATAAGATTATTAGGACTTATTCATTGGCAACCTCTATATAATTATATGGGAAATAATATTGCTAGACAATTTATTGGCATAGACAAAACTTCTACTGAACACTTGTTATGATACTATCACTAGCCAAGTCAATTAACTTATGCATAAACTATATCTAATCTCATCATTTTAGCAAGATAAATTTTAACAATTTCATCTTCTCAAACACAATTGGGCATTAAAACATTTCTTATCTGATAAAAATAATACTCTAATCATGCGAATCTAATCTATAGGTCTCATTCAACATTATCAAATCATAGAAACCTACATATAATCCGGATTGCATTACACATACTACTAGAATCGAAAATAGGGAGAACTAGGGAGATGAACGTTCGACAATGTCACTGGGAACAACCCTCGTTTTGACTTTTTTGAATTCAAACTGTTTGGAAAGCCTCTTGGGGAAAGGAATCCAAGAGAGAAAACCCCATACCTTATTTTAGAATTAAATCTACGAAGATCACCTTGTACTTTGCACGAAAATCTTGTAGAATTGCCTTGAAGTCGCCTAGGGAGAATCAAGAGTAATTTTTTTGTTTTTCTCACGTTTGTGTACTATTTTTTTCAGTCGAGGGTTTCTATGGATAAACGTGAGTCCAAGTATTAGGAACTGAATATTGAATAATTCAACTTAGGCTAATTAAGTTAATTAAATAAATAAACTAGCTAATTACCAAAAATCCCCTCCTAAATTGACTAAAAATAGGAGAGCATTGGACTTAACAAAATTCAAAAAATTTCTAAGGGTTTCGGTTTGACAAGGAATTTAAATTAAATAATTTAGTTGCTAATTTAATTAAATATGTGACCTAGGGTAATTAATAAATTACCCCTAAGTCACTAGGACCATAGCTAACCCCTTTGTACAATCCTAGGTTAGGTACTAGGATGTTTCTTGAGTTAGTTACTCGGCTAGTGTCACTCGGTTAGGTCTTAGAATTTCAGGTACACTAGTTAGTTTATTTTAGTTAGTCTAGGTTATTTAGCTAGTTAAGTAAGTTAGTTAGGGCATAGGAATGGTTAGGAATCTAGGACCCATGTGGATTTACCTGTTCGCTTGGTCTCTTGCACGTGTGTTGCTGCACATTTATTTTCCAAGGACCCTCACTATGTGACTGAGCACTGCTTAATATACATGATCATTTTAAATCATCATATTCTATGGTACGTAGGCTTGACACTTGTATGCCTCGTACCTAATCTGTGTAATATGAAGTCAAAATTTTTTGCTTAGGGTCTTCATTGCAGGTACAGTTCCAAAACAAGCTGGGATTGGAACATTTGTACACCAAATTACATCATAATTTACTTGTTAATACATAGAAATTTGCTAATACACTCAAGCCAATATTCTCTAACATGCCAATATTACTAAATATTGATGCCTATGTACCCCAATACGTATTCTTAAAACCTAATAGACTCTTCACTAGACAAGTACATTTTCTGGAATGTTACATCTTCATGTCTTACTTAGGTTGGTCTTGGAGTAATAATAAGTAGAGAATCCAAATGAGGAAAGGCTTACTTGATGAAGCTTGAATTATATGCCATATATATTGATGTTAGTTGAATGTGCCTTAAATGTGAATGTTGACTTGGATTATGTTCCATACACTTAGTTTATTAGGTTTATAAAATAACATGAAAATTGCATTTCAACTAAAATGTCCCTTTTTGCATGATTTTTTGTATGGTCATCATACTTAGTGCTTAATTGTACTAATTCCATATTTCCCTCTATTTTATACAAAGTGTAGGTGTGGGAAAGTGAGGTGATCTCTAGAGAACTTGGGACTTAGAAATTCTCTCAAGATTAGGGTATGTCATCACATGCCGAGGACAAAACTTATTATTCTAGTTTCATGTTCATTTAGACATTTGTATAATACATGTATTTTATGAACCAAGAGCTCCCCCTAGACGTTACCGGCGTACTTGACCTTGAAGAGGGTTTATACAAGCCCTTAACATACGTCATAGCATATACCATAGAATAAAAATGCGAAAAAACTTAAAACTTTAACTTTTGAAGTTTAACTTCACTTCATATATGAAAAATAGAACTAACTTCATCACAACATACTATCTAGACATAGAAGTGTAGAAATTTGGACTTAGACCTTACATCAATAGGAAGTGTAGAAAAAGGAAAATACAAAAATGTATTACAACATAACAAAACTGTTAAGAAGCTAGAATATAGGGTCTTATCCTTGGACTTGTGGACTCACCAACTTGGAGAAGCAAATCCAAATGTCTTGAGAAATAGGCTTGAAATCTCCTCAAAGGCCTGAATCTACAATGTTTGGAAAAAAGAAAGAAAATATAGGTTAGTCCTTCACATGTACTATGTATGGATACTATGCATAAAATCATTGAATCATGCATAAAAGGACATTTTAGTCAAAACTTTCTTTTTATAAAGTAAACCCAATATGCAGATAAGTAAAGCATCATAAGCCAACCCAACATAGTAGAATCCCAACATGTAAACAATCCAAGCTATAGCTGTGCTATGAAAAGAATAGAATCCCATAACCCTATCCAAATCTAAGTATCGCATTAAGAGACCTACTTCATACATACATTCATCATGACTTTCATATATATATATAAAGATTAGACATAGATTAACATATATAAGTCGTAATCAACATAATAAGAAAAGAAATCTACTACAACCGTCTCTTAATATCCAACAAGTGTAATGTGTAAGAAAAGTCCCACACCCCCCCACACTATGTATAACCCCTTAAGAAATCCCTTAAGAAAGTTTATACATGTCATCCATTCATTTAATTTCATATTAGGGAAAGAGCTTACAATAACCGACATGAGACTATGTGAGCTACATGGAATCCGATGTTGTACCTCCACACCAAAAAAAGAGGGTTAGCACTTGACTAAGGTGAACCATTTCGTACATAGCTATTTAGGTGGATTCACTAAGGTTGAGTCCTATGTGGGCACATTGTTACGGATCAAGGAAATTGTTACTAGAAACCCTAACTTGCTAAACGTGGGGGTTTCTATATCATGCGACAACAAATATATTTGGAACTTAGACTTGCTAAATATGAGGAAACCCATGCGGAGAGCGAAATTACTAAACGTGAGACCCCCATCTCATTTACATGCTCTTTGGGTTCTAAGAATCTATTGCCTTTAGTAATCATATTTAGTCTTCACATTTCATAGTAGCCTTTACTAAAATCTTATGGAAACATCTTATCATAATAGCTCATAGGTGTTCAGAAGTGAGAACAATCCTTTCACTTTAGAAACACTAGCAAGTGAGTTAGCCTTTAACTTTTACATTTCATTATAATCATGTGAACTACCTTTAAATCATATAACAGTCATACCATATTATACATACATACTTCATAGATAATTAAAGAGTAGATGTTAAGGATCAGGGGACCTTATCATCAACACCACAATATCACATTTGATATAGCATCATTACTATCTAAGTAATTCATCTTTCATACTTGAGTTCAAAGAAGGACAACCATTTATACCTTCTTGTGCTTCATGGGACTTCATGCTTAAATCATCCAAAAATGCATAAACAACACATAATTCAAGGTAAATCATGATGATATAACATAACTTACATCAATATTAACAATCCATATATTCATCATCTTCAATCAATTCACCATATCAAATCCAAGATTTATGATTTGGGTCCAAGGGAATTCAAGTGGACAGCAACATTTATCCATGATTATACACCTAAAAAACCTTAAGTAATCATAATTGACCATAATTGATTCATAATTTTGTCTTTCAAAGAAGACCCATGTATAGAGAAACACCCTAGATTTTTGGGGTATTTTTAGAGGGACTTCTTCGGGAAAGGAATAACAAGAGTCAAAGAAACCATACCTTAATGAAGATTTAGCTACAAAACTGAGTAGAATTCTATGAGAATTGATCCTCTTTTTGGAGCTCCAAAGTTCTTCAATGGAGGTTTGGGAGATAGAGAACTAGAGAGAAGGAAGACACCTTAGACCTTTATAGGGTAAAAATAAAGAGCCTCAATACTAGCAGCACAACAACAAAATATATCAAAATGAGTCACAACTAATAGGAGGAATTTTCAACTCCTATAAACTCATCACATACAAAAGTTCATCATTGCATATCATATAAGGAAGAACTTCCTTCTCTGTTGCAACATGAGCTCAATATGAACATAAAGAGTTAAATGCTAATTTCTTCTCAAGACAACATCAAGAATGCTTAATACAACTCTCATGAGGACAATAAAACATACTACATATAAGTTCAAGTCATCTACGAGGAAAATAATTCATGAAAACTCAATATTAGCATGAATTTGTACAACAATATGTACATATTAGAAAAACCATGATAATTTCAACATTATTCATAACTCTCTCATTTAAGAGAAACTACCAGGTCTTCATGTCGTCCTCGGCCTCCCGGGTTGCATCCTCAACTAGATTGTTTCTCCATAGGAATTTTACAGAGGCAACCTCTTATACCTCAAGTTCCTAACTTGACAATCAAAGATATCCACCAGAATCTCTTCATAAAAAAGGTTCCTGTTCACCCCTAACCCTTCTAAAATAAGAATAGACACTAGATCACCTATATATTTCTTGAGCATAGAAACATGGAACACAAGGTGATCCAGGATTAATTCATTAGGAAATTTAAACTCATAAGCAACCTTTTCAACCCGCTTCAAGATTTTATAAGGGACCACATACCGGGGACTAAGTTTCCCTTTCTTACTAAACCTCATCACTCCTTTCATGGGTGAGATCTTCAAGTAGACCCGATCACTTACTTCAAACTCAAGGTCTCTCCTTGTATTATTGACATACGACTTTTTGACGACTCTGTGCCGTCTTCATTATATCACTTAAAATTTAAACTTTCATCATGGATTCATAAACTACTTCGGGACCTATTAGAGCAAACTCACCTACCTTAAACCACCCAACCGAAGACCTACTTCTTCTCGCATAGAGAGCCTCAAATGGATCCACCCCAATACTTGAGTGGTAGCTATTATTGTAGGCAAACTCAATCATTGGTAGGTGGTCATCACAATTACCCTTGAAGTCAATGATACATTCCCTCAACATATCCTGAAGGGTTTGGATGGTTCGTTCCGTCAAACCATCCGTCTATGGATGAAATGCGGTACTAAGTCCACTTTGGAATGCCGTCCAAAAATGAGAAGAAAATTGAGTACCCCTATCCAAAAATGATAGACAAGGGAACTCCATGCATCCTAACTATATTCCTAAGATACAACTTAGCATAATTCTCCACGGAAATATGTAGTCTTAGTGGGAATAAAAAGGGCTGACTTGGTCATCCTATCACCAATAACCCAAATCAAATCATGTTGCCTTCATTTGCGAGGAAAACCCACAACAAAATCCATATTGACATTTTCCCACTTCCAAGTGGGTATAGCTATGTCATGAGACAAACCTCCCGGTCTTTGATGTTCGGTATTGACTTGTTGATAATTAAGATAGTGGGTCACAAAGTCCTCTATATCCCTATTCACTCCTTTCAACCAATAAATTTTGCATAGATCACGATACAATTTGGTGGAACTATGATTAATGGAATACCGGGAACCATGAGCCTCTTCAAAAATTTGCTCTCTTAAGCCATCTACATCCGGTACACACAATCTATCTCGGTACCTAAGTAACCCATCCTTCCCTTGGGAGAAAAATAAGAAAAGCTTAATTGAGTTATGTAGGATGTAGATCAAGCGTAACTCGTTATATTTACTAAGAACAGATTCCTTCAACTCCATCAATAGAGGATCAATATGTTACTTAGATTTCACCTCAGCCACTAAAGATGAATCGGAGTTATGATGAACCATGAAACCAACCTTTGGAGATTCTTCTAGTCAAATACCCAAACGGGCTAACCTATGTACCTCTTTTACTAAATCCTTCTTTTCATCAACAACATATGTCACACTACCCATAGACATTCGACTTAAAGAATACACTACCACATTAGCTTTCCCTTCGTGGTAAAAGACACTCATATCATAATTATTTAATATCTCTAACCATGTTCTTTGATGTAGATTTAATTCTTTTTAAGTGAAAACATATTGGAGACTCTTGTTATCGATGAACACATCTACATGAACTACACGTAGGTAATATCTCCAAATTTTCAAATCAAACACTACAGTCGCTAATTTAAGGTCATGAGTTGGGTAGTTTTTCTCATGCACCTTGAGTTTCCTAGAGCATATGATATCACCTTACCATGTTGAATGAGGACAAGACCCAAACCTACTCAAGAAGCATCATAATAAACCACAAACCCTCCGGTAAGGTCAACATTGGAGTAGTGGTGAGTTTATCTTTCAATAACTCGAAACTCCTCTCACATGATTCCGACCATTTGAACTTCGACTTCTTTTGGGTCAAGGAGGTTAATGGAGATGCGATAGATGAAAATACCTCGACAAACCTCCAATAGTACTCGACAAAACCAAAAAGCTTTGGATGTCGGTATGACTCAAAGGTCTTGTCCAGCTTTTGATTGCATCTATCTCTCTCGGCTGGACCTTTACACCATCACTAGAGACTTGATGATCAAGAAATACATTCGATCTCAATCAAAATTCACATTTACTAAATTTATCAAAAAGTTGGTTATCCTTGAGGATTTGAAAAACTATTTTCAAATGGTTCATATGATCATTCTCATTATTAGAGTATATCAATGTGTCATCAATAAAGACAATCACAAACAAATTAAGATAGCTTCTAAAAACTCGATTCATAAGGTCCATGAAAGTCACTGCTATATTTTTTAGACCAAAGGACATGACTAAGAATTCAAAATTACCATATCTTGTTCAAAATGTCATTTTCAAAATATCAACACCTCTCACTCTAAGTTGATGATAACCCGACCTGAAGTCAAGTTTTGTAAAGTAACTCGCTCCTTGGAGTTTGTCAAATAAATAATAAATTCTAGGGAGTGGATACTTATTCTTTATAATGACCTTGTTCAATTGTCGGTAATCAATACACATTCTTATGGATCCATCCTTCTTCTTCACAAGTAACACCACAACACCTTATAGAGATATGTTTGGATGGGGCAATCAAGTAAGGAGGGATTGAAATAGGTTGTGTATCCGGCAATGAGGCGATGGAGAATTTTATTTTCTATTCGGGAGGAATTCTGGGCAAGTCATCGGGAAAGACTTCCCCAAAGTCCTTTACTATGGGAACTGACTCTAATGGAGGAGTCTCAGACTCAAGATCCTTGAATCTTAAAATATGATAGAGACATCCCTTAGAAATCAACTTGCAAGCTTTAACACATGAAATAATTTGAACTTTTGGAGCTAAGTTTCCCACTTTTCATTCTAAAACGGGTTAATTATGAAATTAAAACTTTACTACCAAAGTTCTACAATCAATGGAAGTAAAAGAAAATCTAGCCAATGCATCACCAAAATAACCTCAAAGTCCAACATATAAAGTTATACCAAATCAACCAATGTGACTCTATTGGGTCACAAAATGGGACAACCCCTAAAGACTCTTTTAGCAACTACAGAATCACCCACAGGGGTAGAAACCAAAAAAGTTTCAACAAAGACATCGGGAAGCATATCACATTTCATATCGAATAAACGAGTTACAAAAGACAAAATATAACCAGGATCCAAAAATATATAAACATTAATTGAAAATACTTGTAACATACTGGTAACATGGAGAACTCTCTTGATCACTTTGGGATTGGAGATCATAGAAGCGGTTCTTCTTAAAAGCATAAAAATTCAGAACACTTGATTGTTTTTAAGTATTTTCCCTTCCTTGAGTCCCTCTTCATGTGACCGCTCTTACTACAACTATAGCAATTATCCGTGCAAACTAGACACTTACCTTCATGTTTTCTACAATACTTTGCACAAATAGGCTTCTCAAAATATGAACCACCACCTCTTCCTTCTTAAGGCTTGGGGGTAGACACTTTATCTTTGTTGACCTTTTGAGTATTAGGGGGACCTTGGTTGGGGAACATGTTCTTGAAGCTCAAACCTAGCACTCGAAGAATTTCCATCTCAACCCTTGTCCTCTTCAACTCCCTACCAACTTTCTTAAGCTTTTGTTCCTCAATTAGTTCGGCATGAACCATGAGATAAGAGATGTCTGTGCTAGGGATCAACATAGCCTACCTACAATCATTGACCACAAGGTCGGATATTCCCATAACAAATTTGTTCATCTTCACCCTACAATCTGCCACCATAGTAGGAGCATGTTTGGATAGTTGAGTGAACTTGAGGATATAATCCTTCATGCTCATACCCCTTTGACGAATATCAATAAATTCTTGCATTTTTCTCTCCATTAATTCCACGGGGAAGATCCTGTCAAGGAAAATATCTTGAACTATTCCCAACTAACCGGACCTTCTCTAATAAACTTCTCTTCCTTCTATTGTTCATACTAAACATGAGCCACATGTTTGAGTTGATAGGCGGCTAGTTTTGCTTTTTATTGAGAAGATACACCCATAACATCTATCACCTTGAATACTTTATAAATGAACCATTACGGGTCCTTTTTAACTTTGGAGCCAAAGAAAGTAGGGGGATTCATCCTTGTGAAATCCCTAATCCTAAAAGTTTTTGTGCTTGCATTAGGGTTCACTTGAACCATAATATCCCTAACAACTTGAATTTCTAACACTTAAGTCAAGCTATGAATAGCCTCTTGTATCTCTAAATTAAACATAACCTATTCTTCAATAGGAACTTAAGGGTTTTTAGGAGCTAGAGGGGGAACCACCTTATTGAAAATATCCTCCTCATCCCTTCTATAATTGGTCCTTCTTTTTTTGTTACTTATGAGTAAAATAAAAGGATTATAAGACAGGACTAGATAGAGTTAAGTCTCTTAGGCACGACTAATGAATATTAAAAAAGTGAAGTTTCCTAATCATCTTATAGCCTTTCATTCATAAATTGGCACAATTCACATTATGAAAAATACTCTACTCGATGTGGTATTTTATGACATCAATCCTACATTATTATTAACCTTATGCACTGATACTTAGTTTGTAAGGACCCAAGAGCACCCCTAGTCTTTACCGGCATACTTGACCTTGAGGAGGTCTTATACAAGGCCTTAACATACGTCATAGCATATAACATAGAATAAAAATGTGGAGAAATATAAAACTTTTACATTGGAATTTCAATTTCACTTCATATATGAAAAACAGAACTAACTTCTTCACAACATAATATCTAGCCATAGAAATGTAGAAATTGGGACTTAGCCCTTACATCAATAGAAAGTCCAGAAATAAATAATATGACAATGTCTTTTAACATAACAAACGAATTAAGAAGATAGAATATAGGGTCTTGTACACAAACTTGAGGACTGACCAACTTGGAGAAGCAAATTCAAGTGTCTTAAGAAATAGGTTTGAAATCTCCTAAAAGACTGGAACCTACAATGTTTGGGAAAAAAGGAAAAAATATGGGTTAATACATCACACGTACAAAGTATCACTACTATTCATAAAACCATTGAAACATGCATAAAAGGACATTTTAGTCAAAACATGATTTTTATCATGTAAATCCAGTATGTACAGAAGTTAAGCATCATAAGCCAACCCAACATAATATCATCAAAACATGTAGTTAACCCAAGAAATACTTGTGCATTTCAAAGAATAGAATCCGACAACTCCATCCAAGTCTAAGTATCACATAAAGCAACCTACTTTATACATACATTCATAATCTCATATTTTATCATGACTTGCCAAATTTATAAAGATCATACATAGCTTAAAATACATAAGTCATAATCAATATAATAACAAAAGAACACTACAACAATTGTCTCTTAAGATCCCACAAGCGAAATGTATAAGAGAAGTCCAATACCCTCCATCGCACTATGTAGAACCCCTTAAGAAAGCCCAAGTGAGAGTTAATACATATCATTAACTAATTTACTTTCACATTAGTGAAATAGGTTGCAATAACTGACATGACACCATATGAGCTACATGGAATCCAGTGTTCTACTCACACACCAAAAAGATAGTGTTAGAACTTGACTAAGGTGTAACCTTTCAGACATAGATATCTAGTAGATCCACTAAACTATAGTCCCATGTGAAAACATAGTTAAGGGTCAAGAAGATTGTTGCTAGAAACCCTAACTTTCTAAATGTGGGGGTTTCCATTTCATGACACAACACATATAATGGAATCCGTCTTTGTAAACATGAGGAAATCCATGTGGGGAGCCAGACATACTAAATGTGAGAGCCCCAACTCATTTACCTGCCCTTAAGGTGCTAAGCATCTATTCCTTATAGTAATCATCTTTAGTCATCACATAAGTTCATATTAGACTTTACTAGACTCTTATGTAAGCATATTATCAAAATAGCTCATAGGTGTTCATAAGTGAGAGTAATCCTTTAACTTTAGAAACACTAGCAAGTGAGCAAACCTTTCGCTGTAATATTTCATTATAGTTCTGAGAACTACCTTTCAATCATATACCAAGAATACCATATCATACATACATACTTCATAACTAATTCAAGAGTATATAGTTAAGGATGAGGGTGACTTGTCATCAACACCACAATAACACATTAGATATAGCATAATTACTATCTAAGTAATTCATTTTTCATACTTGAGTTCAAAGAAGAACCAACATTGATACATTTTTTCCCTTCAAGGGACTTCATGCTTCAATCACCAACAATGCATGACCAACACATAATATACGGTAATTCGTGAAGCAATAACATAACTACCATCAATATAAAAATGATATATTCATCATCTTTAATCAACACCATAGAAAATCCAAGATTTATGAAATTGGGGAAGAACATGGGTCCAAGAGAATTTCATGTGAACAAAAAAAAGTTATCCATCATTGTATGCCTACACAATCTTAAATAATCATAATTCACCACAATTAATTCATACTTTTGTTTTTTCAAGAAAGACCTAGATAAAACCCTATATTTTGGGGGAATTTTGTTAACATCTTTGGAGTGACCTATTGGGGAAAGGAAGCGCAAGAGTTAAACAAACCATACCTCAATGAAGATTTAGCCACAAAATTGAGTAGAATTCTCTGAGAAATGATCCTTCTATTGGAGCTCCAAAGTTCTTCAATGGAGATTTGGGAGAGAGAGATAAACTAGAGAGAAGGAAGAGCTTTTATATTTTTTTAACTTCTAATTGAGTGTTTTTGATTGGTAAATGGGTGTAAAATGACTAAAAATTATATATATTAACCCTCCCAAAACACCCCTTCAATAGTTGGAACTTAAAATAGAAGTTCAACTTGACTTTTCTTTAAATCCTGAAATTTTCAAGAATTTAAAGTGGGTCCGTGACGCATAACAGGGTCCGAATTCCATTTTCAAAATTATTTTTGAGGATGAAGACCTCGTGTTAGCTCTGTAATGTGGGACTAAAATTTTCAAAATTAAGCACCATGCGCGCGACGCGCGGCGACCTTCTGATTCTGTCTGTCAAAATTTGTTCTTCATTTTTCATCTTTAATCCTCCAAACTTCCAGGTCTCTTTCCCCAAACACTTAGGACTGTAATTATTCCTTCATAGGTCATAACTCATTGGGTTAGGGTCTAGATTAGGTCATAGAATTTCTGGGGTGTTTTAATGTACTTTTATTTTAATATAAGGGTTGTATCCCTAGTTTTAAATTTTTAAACTTTGGGTCTATGTTGGTTAATATGAGATTAGAATTGTTCCTAATGAAGATATCTTTATAAAAGTGTTTGCTCCTAAGCCATATGATTTCTTCAAACCTCCCAATTTTTTGCAAATTTATGGGTTGTAGAATAAAAAAGGTTTAAACAAATTGTTATGATTCCTATTGTTATTTGATATCTATCAGTGATGAATTGTTTATATATGGGTAAGTTGGTGATCTTTGCTTTGTAGGCTTGATTTGTAGTGACCCTCATAATGAACTAGGTTGAGTTAGATCTTAGCAAGTGTTTCATGAGTTAGTAATGTGTAAAAGAGTTAATTTTTGTGTTTGAAGTCAGTTTGGTAAGTTTGGAAGTCAACTGTAAAGGGACGAAGAAGATGTTCAACGACTACACGTTTATGTGCTAGCATGTGTTTTGGTGTGCCTTTATATGTTTTGGGAGTTGTTTTGGGTTAAAATTCATAGGGAACGAACCTAAGACCTAAATGACCATGTTTAGAGGTTTAACGTTTGGTTACGACCCAACCTAGGACCCATGAGGGTCCTTGAAAGAGAACCCATCTGAAGAGCAGGTTGCTGCCAGGTAGTGTCAAACGACGGCCTCAAGGGACAACCAATCGATCAAACAATGGACTGTCGACCCTGGGCATCGATTGAACTTGAAAGTCCTGCACAAAAAGGGGTATCTGACCCAAATGAAGGACCCCACCAAAGAGGAGTCTTTTAGACGACGGTCCATCATTTGGTGGGGCGTAGCTTGGTCTGCAAAAGCTATCCAGCTACGGCCATGCTTGGGTTTTTTTTGTAAATTTACCCGAAGTATTTTATGAAACATGTATGTTTTTAGGGTCTTTAGGATATTTTAATTTATTTTATACTCCTAAACCTATGTTATACTTCACTCTTAAAAAATCAAAACCTCTCCCTCAGGATAGACTCTCTCAAACTACATAGAAGCTAGAATTCAAGGAAGGGCTAAAAGTGAAAGTTTTGGACGACTTAATCACCAAGTTTTATGGATTTTTTCATGTTAAGATATGGTAGTTCATACTTGAACCTTCTTTCATTCAAGGATCCATTCCAAAGACTTTTCAAAAAGGGTTTCAAACTCCAACCAACTTCTTCTATCTTTGATTAATGGGTTTTTGCATGAAAAAATTTTAACGAATGAAATATATCATTTTTAGTGTTAGTTAATGATTTTGAATTAAAAACCCCAATGAACCCATACTCATGCATATTATCAAGTTTTAACTTATGGAGTGGGTTTAGTGTATATGCTCTATAATGTTGAAGTTATGTTTTCTTACTTTGTGTTATGCATAGTTACTACCTTATTATTCATATTTATGATTATTTTGTGAAAATTTGAGAAAATGTGGTAAAGTCTTGGATAAAAGCTAAGTTGGTTTATGTTGTTTTGTTCTTATTGAAGTGATTTTTGGTGGTATGGTCCACTTTTGGTGATAGCGTTTACTTGAAGGATATGAAAATATGTATGAATATGTGCATTGTGATTATGACCTTGTAGGAATATCATGTCAAGTAAAGTGATGATTATGATGCATATGATTGATATATGTCTCATAAAGTTGTTAATATGTATCTTGAAGACATTATAACTAAATGAAGTATATGTATATGTGAAGCATGATAGTGTGTGAAACATGATAGTGTGTAAAGTATGAAACACTTAATACGATCATGTTCAGAAGTCAATATTATGAGTAATGGTGATCATGTGAAAGGTTTTATTACATGCATTCACACCGATACTTTGAATATATGAATGAATATTATGAATGTGAATCAAGGATTGTAGGGTAGACACTCTTTGTGAGTAGAAATGAAGTGTCTAGAACATTCACTACTTTCCCTAAAGAACTCTAGTAATGAAAAGGGAGATTTAGAGGTGAACACTCTTCGTGAGTTGAGATGAAGTGTTTAGTAGAAACCTCACTATTCCCAAAAGCTTTCTATAGGTTGAAGGTTGAGATGTGGTGCTATATAGTTATCCCTTAAGGTATAAGTAAATGAATGTTTAATACTCCGTGGGAGGAGTTATGCATAGCACCTAGAGATTTGAAGAAAGGGTGGGCACACTTCGTAAGTAGAGATGTTCTATCCAATGTACCTCTTAAGATGAATGACCCTCGTTAGTAGAGAATAAATTACTTAGAAGAGTTCTCCTTACCCTTAAACTATGCGCCCGCGTCGATGTAGCTATTGGAGAATCCATGTAAATGTTAACGAGTATGCCCCTACCTTAGGCAAGTGGGGATCCCTCATCCAGTATGGGTTAATACCGTGATTCCATGTAGAGATATCACAGTCAATGTCGGTTAAAGCTATCCCCCACAAATGAATGTAATAAACTAAGTCTTCTAAAGGGTGTACTTAAAAGGGTAGGTGGTACAAACAATATCTATCTGTTACACAAGTAGGCATTTGAAGGGAGTCTTGTTGTGTCCTTTTATGAAAATGAATGAATCGGTTATTATGTGATGTAAATTAAATGAAGTGACTTTATGTCTAATGTTAAGGAAGCATGTTGATGTTATATGTTGTATGATGAAAGCTATGCACATGATGAATGTGATGTGCCTAGTCTAAGGGAATTCCCAAGGAGCACTAAGGTGGGAGTAGTAGTATGGGATGCTACTTTCACATTGCATTAAGCGTAACTTGGGGGACCTTTTGGAGGATGGTCTCTTTGTGAAGTTCCTAAATATATGTATGTTTCTTCTAGTATCTTAGTAATGAATGTTGACTTGTTAAATGAAATGAAGCTGCTTATCTGTGGTAGTTTTAAGGATCACCTATATATGTATTAAAGAGGTTGTATGGGTGATCTATCCATGTCTTACTTAGGTGAATCATAGGATAACTTGGGATAGGAAGTGTTTTTATGACAAATGGGTTTCTATAAGTATGATCTTATGTTGGAAATGAAAGTGTTACTTTATGTGCTATGTGATGATTTGTATGATGTTTTGTGACTTGATTCGTGAAGGTTTTTACTGAAATGACATGAAAGGCTTTTTTCAACTAAAATGTCCTTTTTTGTTTGTTTTTGCATAATGTCATACTTAGATAAATATTTGTACTAACCTCATACTATTCTATATTTTTATAAGTATAGATTGAAGGAAAGTGGAAGTTTTAGGAGGCAAAGCTTGGGAACTTGACTCTCTCAAGATTGGCATGTCCTCATATATTTGAGGGCATAGTCAATATTTTCTTTAGTTTCTCCTTTAATAATTGTATAATACTTATTATGTTTCCCTTTTAATGTGAAGGGCCATGACCCTAAGATTTTTAAGATGTGTCTTTAAGTTGGCTTGTGACGATGAGACTTATTTCATAGTTTTATAAAAGAGTTTCTTATTAATATTCTTTTGAAGAATTTTAATTCCACACTATTTTTCATATTTATTTAATGAATGATACTAAGAGTCTTCTGCAAGACCTCTGTGAGGTCAAGTATGCCTTGTGACAACTCAAGAGTGCTCCTTTTTTCTAGGGGTGCTTGCGGGTTAGTACAAACTTGGTATCAGAACATAAGGTTTGGAAAATAGTTTAAGGTGCAAAGTCTCACAATCCACATCTAGTACAGTGTTGTTCATCAGTGTTAGTCGGGACACATCCATGAGCGAAATGCTATAAGGTGATAGAAGTTTCACTTTCTTCATTTCTCTAGTGTCATACCATGGAGTTGAATTCTATAAGTGTCTTTTACCAACCTCATTTCTTGTGTGTATAGGACATGAATACAAGGAGTACACCCACTAAAATGGGAACAACTAATGAGAGGATCCCTCCCCAGGGTAAGCAAGTCCCTACAGTTGACCAAGAGGATGTGATGAGGTGGTTCCCCCTCAAAGACCTTAAGTGCCCCAAATGCCTTAAATTCCCCATGGTCCTCAAGCTCAATGTGTGAAGGAGATATGACTAATGTGGAGATAAGGTGTGCTTTTCGAGCTTTGACTCAACTCAGGATGACTCAAGCTCAAATAGTCACTAATCATTTGGTTTCCCAAGCTAACCTAGGAGTTGGACCACAACCTAATGCAAGTACTCCCATTTCTAGAATCCTAGATTTCATCAGGATGAATCCTCCTATTTTCCATGGTACTAAGGTGGATGAAGATCCACAAGGATTCATAGGTGAGGTGTTCAACGTGGTGGATGCAATGGGTTTAAATCTTAGGGAGAAGGCGGAAGTAGCCCACTTATAAACTAAAAGATATGGCTCAAGTATGGTTTGAGCAATGAATGAATGAGAGGCCCATTAAGGAAGGTTCGGTAGATTGGGAGTGTTTAAGATGTCCTTTCTTTATAAGCACTTCTCCATAGAATTGACAGAGAGAAAGTTGGTGGAATTCATGAACATTCGTCAAGGGGGAATAAGTGTGAAAGAATATTCTCTTAAGTTCACCCAATTCTCTATGTATGCCCCAACCTTGGTAGCCAACTCTAGGTCTCGAATGAATAAGTTCGTGAAGGAAGTGTCTAACTTGGTGGAAAAAGAGTGTCGTATGGTAATGCTCCACAATGATATAATTATCTCTAGGCTCATGGTGTATCCTCAACAAATCGAGGATTCCAAGCTTAAGAAGATGAATAGGGATGGAAAGAGGCCTAGGTCAGATGAACCAAGTCAACCCAAGTCTAAGTAGAGTTTTTATGATCAAGACTCTTTTGTGGGAATCAAGTAGAGCATACTCAACTACCTCATATCACCCATCCGGGGATCTACACCTCCTCCCATAAAGTGCCTCGAAGGGTGCCATATATAGTCGAATGGTAGATATTGTTGTAGGAGAATTCTATCAAAGGTAGGTGGTCATCCTAATTACCTTTGAAGTTGATAGCGCATGCCATCAACATATCTTACAAGGTATGAATAGTGCATTCCACTTTAACATCCTTCTTGGGATGAAAAGTGGTACTAAGTTTCACCTTCGTACCAATCCCACTTTGGAATGCTTTCAAAAAATGAAAGGTAAATTGAGTGCCTCTATCAGAAATGATGGATAAAGGGGATCCATGTAACTTCACTATTTATTTGAGGTACAATTTCACATAATCTTCCGCCTAATAAGTGACTTTGACGGGAAGAAAATGTGTCGACTTGGTCAATCTATCCACAATGTACCATATCGAGTCGTGTTGCCTTTGGGTATGAGACAACCCAACTATGAAGTCCATGTAAATATTCTTCGACTTCCATGTGGGAATATTTATATTTTGAGTTAAGCCACCCGTCCGTTGGTGTTCCGCTTTTCCTTGTTGGCGATTCATACACTTAGCAAAAAAATCCGCTATGACCCTTTTCATACAATCCCACCAATAAGTTTCTCATAAATCGTGGTACATATTTGTGGCTCCCGGGTGAATGGAATATCAGGATCCATGAGCCTCTCCCATGATCAATTCCCTCAATCCATCCACATCCAATACACACAATCTTCCTTGGTGCCTAAGCACCTCATCTTCTCCTTGAGAGAAGGACTCATTAGATTTACTAAGGACCATTTCCTTCAATTCCATCAATCGAGGATCAAGGTGCTGCTTCGATTTCACCTCATCAACTAAAGCTGACTTGGAGTTGTGGAAAACCATTAAACCACCCTTTGGAGAGTCTTCTAGTCGGACACCCAAATGAGCCAAGCTATGAACATCTTTTACTAAGTATTTCTTATGATCAACCACGTGAGTCATACTACCCAAGGACACTCTACTCAAGGCATCCACGACCACATTACCTTTTATGGGAAAGTAAAGGACACGTATGTCATAATCCTTTAAAATTTCTAGCCGTCTTCTTGGACGTAGGTTCAAATCTTTTCGGGTAAACCCATATTGTAAACTCTTATGATCGGTGAATACATTAACATGTACCCATAGAGATAATGTCTCCAAATTTTTCATGCAAAAACCACGGCCGCAAGTTCAAGGTCATGAGTTTGATAATTCTTCTCATGAGGCTTGCATTTGTTAGAGGCATACACTATTATCTTGCCATGTTTCATAAGCACACATCCTAGACACATTCGGGAGGCATCACAATAAATCACAAACCCATCGGTACCTTTTGGTAAAGTCAATACTAGAGTGGAGGTGAGTCGATCTTTCAATAATTGGAAACTCTCTTCACATGCTTCCCACCATTCGAACCTGGATTTCTTTTGAGTCAAGTCCAATCCTAGAAAATTTTTGGTGTAGATAGGATTCAAAAATCTTGGTCAATTCTTGACCACTTCCATCTTCCTCGGATCAACCTTTACCTCTTAATTAGAGACATTGTGTCCAAGAAATGCCACCGACCTCAACCAAAATTCACATTTACTAAATTTAGCAAAAAGTTGGTTATCCTTGAGAACTTGCAAAACTGTCCTCAAATAACTCATATGAGGATCCTCACTCCTCGAGTATATCAATATATCATCAATAAAGAAAATCACAAACGAGTCAAGATACTTTCTAAAAAACTCGATTCGTAAGGTCAATGAAAGCCGTTGGGATATTAGCTAGACCAAATGACATCACTAGAAATTCAAAGTGACCATGTATTGTTCGAAATGCCATTTTCAGAATATCAACTTCCCTCACTCTAAGTTGATGATAACCCGACCTCAAGTCAATCTTTGAAAAATAACTCGCTCCTTGGAGTTGATTGAACAAGTCATTAATTCTAGGGAGCGGGAAATTATTCTTTATAGTAACTTTGTAGAATTAACGATAGTCGATGCACATTCTCAATGACCCATCCTAATTTACAAATAATACCGGAGAACCCCATGGAGATATGGTCGGTTGAATAAAGCCCTTATATAATAAAACTTTGAGTTGAGCCTTTAGCTCCTTGAACTTGGCTGGGGCCAACCGATAAGGAGGGATTGAAATAGTTTGTGTATCTGGCAATAAATCTATACCGGAGTCAGTGTCTCGTTCAGGAGGAATTTTGGGAAGGTCATCCGGAAAGACCTCCAAAAATTCCCTTACTACGGTGACTGACTCTATTGGACGGACCTCTGATTCCAGATCCCTAACTTTTACTATGTATTAGAGACAACCCTTTACAATAAATTTTCAAGATTTTAGACATGAAATGATCTTTCCCCTAGAATTTGAGTCACCTCCCTTCCACTAAAAAATGTGTTCATTTGGAAATTGGAATTTTACTATCCTTGTCCTACAATCAATAGAGGCAAAGAAAGCATGCAACCAATCCATTCCCAATATGACATCAAAATCTAGTATATAATGTTTTATCAAGTCAAGTAATGTAATTCTGTTGGGAACAGAAATAAGACAACTTTTATAGACTCTTTTAGACACCAAAGAGTCACCCACTAGGGTAGAAACCAAAAAAAGATTTGTCTAATATGTCAGGTAGTATTTCAAATTTCATGGCTACAAGACGAGTCACAAATGACAATATAGCTCCCGGATCCAACAAAGCGTATACATCAATGGAAAATAATTATAACATAATTGGTGACCACATCCAATAATATCTCTTGATAACCTCAAGATTGGAGAGCATAAAAGCAATTCGTCTTAGGATCATCCACATTTGGGGCACTTGCTTGAACTTGAGTATTTTCCCTTCCTTGAGCTTTCATCATAGGAAATCTCTTTTCACCATAGCAATTACCCGTGATAACTAGGAACTTACCATAATGTTTTGTACCACCTTTTGAACAAAGAGGCTTCTCAACATAAGAACCATCACCTTTCCCCTCTTGGGGCTTAGGAGTAAACACCTTACTCTTGTTGACCCTTGGGGCATTAGGAAGTTCTTGATTGGAAAACCTTTTTTTTAACATTGGTTAGTCTTGAACCTCAAATTTAGTCTTGGAAGAATTCCCATATTCGGTTCTTACCTTCTTCAACTCTCTACGAACTTGCTTAAGCGTTTGCTCCTCAATTTGTTCGGCATGAACCATGAGACGAAAGATGTCCATGCTAGATTTTGACATAGTCGACCTATTCTAATAAACAACAACATTAGATATCCCCATGACAAATTTGTTCATATTAGCTCTTGAATCTGCAAACATAGTAGGATCATGTTTTCATATTTGAGTGAACTTGGACTATACTCCTTTACGATCATACCCCTTTTCCGAATGTTGATAAATTCTTGGATTTTTCTCTCCCTTAATTCCAAGGGAAAGAACCTACAAGAAATGTCGTCTTGAAAGATCCCTAAGTAATTTGACCTTCTATAACCGGCCTCACATCCTTTCATTTCTCATACCATATTTGAGCCACATCTTTGAGTTGGTAGGTGGCTAGTTCTGCCTTTTCTTAAGAAGAAACACCCATAACATCAATAACATTGGACACTTCATCAATGAACTCTTTTGGGTCCTCTTTAACCTTAGAATTATAAAGAATTATAAAAAGTAAGGGGATTCATCCTTGGAAATAACTCTTTTATGTCCTCTATAACCTTAGAATTAGTATTTGGGTTCACTTTAACCCTTGCATCCATAGAAACTTGGGTAACCAACACTTGAGTCAATCTATGAATGTCCAATCTTATCTCAATGTTAGATTCAACCCCTTCTTCAATAGGAACTTGAGGGTTTTGAGGAGATTGAGAGAGAACCACCTCATTCAAATTCTCCTCTTCTTCCCTTCAAGCATTTTTCCTTATTGTATGCATTAGCAATAAGCACAAGAAAGAGATTAGAAGTATTGGACTAAATAGAGCGAACACTCTTAGGCACGACTAAGGAATTACAATACATTGAAAGTTCCTATGCATCATATACTCTCTTATTCATAAGTGTGGTGTGATTAACAATTATGAATAAGACCCTATATAGACGTGGTCTAATGATACATCAACCCTAAGATTACTCAATCTAATGCTCTGCTACCAAGTTTTTTACTACCCAAAGTACCCCCTATGCCTAACCGACATATTTTTCCTCTAAGAGCACTTATACAAGTCCTTGACATTCGTCATAGCACATTGTAGGTAAATAAAATATGGAAAAATTAAAACTTTTATGTATAACGACGTATACTTAGACTTCTCGCATAGTGTATATGGAGTATACATAGACCCCTCACTTATAACTCTTACATAGGTTTCTCATTTAACATTTAACAACAATATAGTCTAATAATCTGTCTCACATTTAACCATCTAAATAGTGAATCACAATAGTTTGGGCATAGCCCTTAGTCTGTTACAATATGCCCATATAGGCTACAAGGAAGTCTCAACATGAGAATGAAATAATTGTCTCAAAACATAGAAAAAACTAATAAGACTTGATGGGTGGCTCTATCCGCGGAACTCAAGAGACTCACCAATTGACTTAAGAAAGATCCAAGTCTTCTTCTCCATTAGCCATGAATCTACTAAATGGCCTAAACCTAAAATGTTCGGGAAAAAGGGAGATAATATGGGTTAGTACAAATCACATGTACTAAAGCTCCATAACACTATCCCAAGCTAAGTATCACGTTAAGCAACTCACTTCATACTTACAACATATCCTAATATTTCCATACCATTCTTAACACATCAATACTACTCATAGCTTATCAACATTATGATAATAATAATCATAATCATAAGAGAACAACACTAGAACCATCCCTTAGGATCCCATATGTGCAATAAGTAAGAGAAGTCCCATACCCTCCCTCACACTATGCGATAACCTTTAAGACAACTCTAATAGGAGTTTACATACTTAAATAATTCATATACTTTTACATTAGGGAGATAAGTGCAATAACTTACATGAGACTATGTGAGCTAAATGGTCCGGTGTTCTACTTCCACACCGAAAAGAAAAGGTTACCACTTGCCTATGGTGTAACCATTCATATGAAGCTATATTAGTGGATACACTAAGATAGAGTCCTATGTGGGCACATAATTAAGGGTCAAGGAGATTATTGCTAGAAACCTTGACTTAGTAGACATGGAGGTTTCCATATTATGAGATAAAACATAACAACGGAATCAGGACTTACTAACGTGAGGAAACCCATGTGGGAGGCCGGACTTACTAAACATGAGAGCTCCATCTCATATACATGACCTTTTGGTGCTAAGCATCTATTCCCTTTAGTAATCATCATACTCATCATATAAGATCACATTAGTCTCTTCTAGACCCTATGTGAACATATTATCATAATAGCTTATAGAAATTCATGAGTGAGAACTATCCTTTAGAAACCACATACAAGTGAGTAAATATTTCACTTAACAATTTACTGTAATCATAAGAAACTACTTTCAATCATACAATAATCATATCACAACCCCTTTTATTTTAATTTCTTTTTCCTTGACTTTTTTGAGTTGACCATGAGGGTGTGGGTTTGAATTCCCACATCCTCACTCTATTTTTCTCTTTAATCCCTTAATCAGCCTAGAGGTTGTAGGTTTGATTCCCATACGCCTCAAAATTTATTTTCTTTTAATTTCCTTTAGTGTGTCTGAGAGGTTTTGGGTACGAATACTACTCCTCTCATTTATTATTTTCATGGTTACATTTTCCAACCAAGACCACCATTCAAATCCCCGTCACCACAATACTTTTAGCTCACTTATTTTCATGGTTTTTAACATGGTGAGATCACGGGTTCGACCCTCATTGTTCTCACTTATTTTTCTTCATTTTTCATAATATTTTAAAGCATTTTAACTTAACCGAAATTCATCAACTTATGGCTGGAAATTTTTTATTTTTTCAAAATCTTTTTCATCAAGTTACACATTAGTTCTTAGGGAAATTTCATGGTTCATTTATAACGTTTTAGGTGAATTTTCATGCATTCGTTTAGCCAAGAGTTTCTCACTCAATTCAGCGACATTACAGTTCATATGAACATTACTATTTACATAAACATTTGTACATAAAATATAAAGAACTAACATGCAATTTCAACTCCTAATCCGTTACCAATAGTCATGGAAATACACCCAAACGCACGTAAGTCATATATTCAAAAAATATAGATTGTCATTCATACGATTCGAAACACATATTCATGCATAATATCTACCAGAAAACATACCCAACCTACAAATCAATGGTAGCTAGTGACAGGGACATACAACGGTGAACAATCCTAGTTTTCGGATTAGAATATGCTGAACCTTAAGGGGTCTCTTGGGAAAGGGACCAAGAGAGAAGAGAACCCATTCCTTTTATGACGTTCGAACCTTGAAGTTGCTGCCTAAACCTTCTCCAACACTCACGTCCAAAACCATGTTTCAACACCAAACTTTCGACGGAAAACCCTACCTTTGCCTAACGTATTTTGCTTAATGTTTTATTTTATTTTTCGTTGTGAGTTCTTCAAGTTTGAAGAACATTGGTAAATTTTCTGTTCTTGTACATTTTTCTGGCATAGAGAATGTGAAAGAGAATGATAGAGACGTGAGAGATTGATGAGCGTGAGAGATGAGAGTTTTCTTAAGCTTAGGAGTCTAGTTTAGGACTTAGTCAAATAAGGTTTTATTGAATGGTAAAAATCTGATTTCCCTTTTATTTTATATAATCCAATATATAATAAATATTAATCAATTACATTAATTTAACCACTTAAATAAAAAAAAACAATTTAAATCATCGCTTCCACCTAGGTTTGAATCCGGGTGGAGCAAGACTTCACTCTAAGAGCCAATTTTCTGCCCTCTCTCCCATGCCCCTCAACTTTATTAATTAAATAATTAATAACACATTTATGATAATTACGATACTACCCTTATCCTGGAAAAAGACCATTTTACTCCTAGACCCTCCAAACTTAAGATTTTCCCTTTTTAAGTCCGATAAAGACTTATCCGAGTAAATCTTCATATTCGGGAGCCCTACATGGCTATACCCAACCTTTCCTAGATCAACTAACTCCCCATGTTAGTTGTCTTGGCTATCGTAAGGGTTTAGAGGTGTCGTTCGACGCGCATCACTGTGTGAACCCAATATAATCGTAGCATTCTAGACACATTAAGCATTACTTAAAATATCCATTTTTAGGGTTGTTACATTATGCCCCCTTAGAAACATTCTTCCCCGAATGACACTACTTATTCTCTAGCGTAATGCCAGTTAAAACATAACATAAATACTATTTACAACCAAGCAATAATAATAAATAATGGAGAGATAAGTAAATTTAGACTTAGGAATAGAATGTCTAATCTCAAGGCTGAAAAGATGAGGATAGCGGGATCTCATTTCGGCCTCGGGCTCCCACGTAGCACCCTCAACAAGATGATTTATCCACAATACCTTCACTGTGGCAATATGTTTGTTGCTCATCCGCTTGACCTGTCTGTCTAATATCTCAACAGGTACCTCCTCATAAAACAAATCTTCGTCAACCCTTAAACATTCAACAGGTAGAATCGATGTTAGATCACATGGGCACTTATTAAACATAGAGACATGAAAGACTTGATGAACAAAAGCTAGCTCGGCAGGAAATGCCAACTCATAGGCAACCTCACCCACACACTGTAGGATCTCATATGGCCCAACATGCTTCAGACTCAACATCCCTTTCTTGACAAACCTCATCACCTCCGTCATAGTGATATCTTCAAATACATCTGGTCACCAACATCAAACTCTAAGGGACTTTTTCTGTTGTATGGATAAGACTTCTGCCAAGTGTAAGTAGTATATAACATATCCCTAATCACTCTGACCTTCTCTATGTCCTCATGAATGATCTATGGACCCAAAATGGATTACTCTCCAACCTCGAACCACCCAACTGGAGAAATATATCTCCTACTATGTAGTGCCTAAAAGGGTGCCATCCAAATGGTGGAGTGATAGCGTTATGATACAAGAATTCTATCAAAGACAGATGGTCGTCCCAACTACCCTTGAAGTCAATCACACACACCCTTAACATGTCCAACAATGTCCGAATGGTGGGCTCTACCTTCCCATCAGTATGAGGATAAAAAGCAATACTAAGCTTCATCTCTGTGCCTAACCTCTTCTGGAAGAATCTCCATGTAAAGTGAACTGAGATCCTCTATAAAAAATGATAGACAAAAGAATCCCATGCAATCTCACAATCTCATAAATGTAGAGTTTCACATAATCTTCGGCTCTGTAATTTGACTTCACAAGGATAAAGTGAGCAAACTTCGTCATCTTGTCCACAATAACCCATATGGAGTCATGATGTCTCCTACTCTTCGGAAGACCAACAACCAAATCCATATTAATGGCCTCCCATTTCCAAGTCGGAACCATAATAATATGAGTAAGATCGCAAAGCTTAAGATGTTCTGCCTTAACCTATTGACAATTAAGACACTTGGCCACATAATCTTCACTGTCCTTCTTTATGCCATCCCACTAATAGATCTATTTAAGATCAGGATACATCTTGGTGGAACCTGGATGTATGGAATATCTGAAACCATGGGCCTCTGAAATGATCCTGGTCGGTAAATCATCCACATCTGGTACACACAACCTGTCCTGTACCTTAGTATATTGTCACCTCCTAAAGCAAAAGACTCATTAATCTTAACCGACACTGAATCCTTCAGCTCCATCAACACAGGATCAAGATGCTGACCCTTCTTGACTTCAACTACTAAGGATGATTCAAAACTAGGACGGACTGAAACACACCCACTAGTAGAGTCATATAACCGCACACCTAGTTTGGCCAGTCTGTGTACATCTTTCACCAACTCCTTCTTCCCGTCCTCAACGTGGGCTATACTTCCCATGCTCATCCTGCTCAAAGCATAAGATATAATGCCTTACATGGATGGTAGTGGACATTCATGTCATAGTCCATCAACAGCTCCAACCATCTTCATTGACGTAAAATCAACTCGCTCTGTGTGAACACGTACTGGAGACTTTTGTGGTCTGTGAATACATCCACATGCACTCCATACAAGTAGTGCCTCCACAATTTTAATACAAACACCACGGCTGCCAACTCCAAGTCATTAGTGGGATAATTTATTGCATGAACCTTGAGTTGTCTAGACACATAAGTTATCACCTTATCACCCTACATAAGAACAAAACCCAAACTAACCCTATATGCATCACAATGAACAATGTAATTCGTGCCACACTCAGGCAAAGTAAGCACCTGGGCTGAAGTGAGTCTGTCCTTGAGCTCCTGGAAACTCTTCTCACAAGTCTCCACCCATTCAAACTTGATTTTCTTCTTCGTCAAAGCTGTGAGTCAGGAAGCAAGAAACCCTCAATGAACCTGTGATAATAACAAGCGAATCCCAAGAAGCTACAAATATATGTGGGAGTAAGAGGTTTTGGCCAGTTCATAACAACCTCAGTATTCCTGGGATCTACCTCCACACCTTTTTCGGACAAAGCATGACCCAGGAAGGTCACTGATCTAAGACAAAATTCACACGAGCTGAATTTGGCATGCAACTGATGTTGTCAAAGTACTTGCAAGGTTAGTCTCAAATGTTGTTCATTCTCTTCCTTGGTATTATAGTAGATGAGAACTTCATCAATGAATACTATGACGTAGGAGTCAAGGTATTCACGGAAAACTCTTTTCATTAGATCCATAAAGGCTGCAGGTGCATTCGTGAGACCAAATGACATAACTAGGAACTTATAATGACCATAACAGGTATAAAGGGTTATCTTTGCGATATCTCCATCCCTAACCCAGAGCTGATGATACCCTGAACGAAGATCAATCTTTGAGAAAAAAACTAGACCCTTGTAGTTGGTCAAACAAGTCATCTATTATGGGAAGTGGATACTTATTCTTGAGAGTAACTTGATTGACATGCCGATAATTGATAAACATTCTTAGGGTTTCATTATTCTTTTTCACAAACAACACTAGATCACCCCAAGGGGATATGCTCGGCTCAGTGAAACCCTTATCAACGAGATCTTTTAACTGCAACTTCAAGTCCTTGAGTTCTGCTGGAGACATTCTGTAAGGAGGAATTGAAATTGGTTTAGTATCAGGTTCTAAGTCGATACCAAAGTCAATCTCTCGAGTGGGAGGAACTCAAGGCAAATCATCAGGAAATACATCTTGGAACTCATTAACTACAGGCACTGAGTCTATGGAAGGAATGTCATGATCTAAATCATTGCCTTTCATAATATGACACAATAACCCCTTGGACTTCATGTTATTGGCCTTAAGGTTCGAAATCAAGGGATTAGGATGACTCGAGTTGTACCCCTCCCAGACTAGTTCTTATTCATTAGGGAAACAAAATCTCAAAAACTTACCACGATAAACCATAGAAGCATAACAACTATGCATCCAGTCTATGCCAAGAATAACATAATAATCATGCATTGGTAACTCAACCAAGTCCGCACACATAGTCTTACCACATACATCTATTGGACAATCCTTGTATACTCTATCAGTTCTTACATTTTCTCCTAAAGGTGTACTAACCAAATAGATCATGCAGAACATTAGGCAATATCTCAAAAGTGAGAGCAAGCAAAAGAGTTACAAAGGAAAACGTAGACCATGGATCAAGTAAAGCATAAACTGAAGTAGAGAATACTTTCAACATACCTGTGACCACATCAGCAGACTTCTCCTGCTCCTCCCTTCCCTTAAGGGCGAATAACGTTTTCCTCCTAGGAGGCTCGGCTGCTGCTACATCCTACGGATTAGGCCTAGGCTGAGCATTACCTCCATCCTAACCTCTTTTCTGTGGGTGGTCCTTAGCCATGTGCGCGCTCTTACCGCAACCTAAGAAGGCATTAGTGCCCTGTCTACACTCTCCACTATGAGCATGACAACACTTAGCACAATCCTTTCTGGGACACTGCATCTTACCTCCATTGTGCTTTTTGGGCTCGGATCTGCCTCTTCTAGGTGTTGTACTCCTCTGAAAGTTAGAGTTTCCTGAATTTGTTGCCCTTTTTATATTCAAGGCTTCTCACAGACGCCAAAGTTATTCCTGTTGCCCCCAATGCTAGGACCTGACTGATCATGAGGATTAGGCCTCCTATCATGATGAACCCCTCTCCTCTTCCTGTTGTCCTCTACCTGCTGGATATGCACCATTAACCTTGAGTGGTCCATGTTATCGTGGATCATCGCAAACTGACACTCCTTCTCCAAATCTCCGTTGATTCCTGTGATGAACCTACTCATCTCATCCCTGTTGTTAGATACAAGGGAAGTAGCATACCTGCACAGTTAAACAAACTTCAAGAAATACTCCCTGACTGTCATGGATCCTTGCTTAAGGTTAAGGAACTCCTTAACCTTGTCCTCCCTCATCTCTCTAGTAAAGAATCTCTCCAGAAAGGTTATTTTAAATATCTCACAAGTGAAAACTCTGCCCAAAACTCGGATATCTTGCCAGATCTCGCACCAAGTGTGTGCAATATCCTTGAGTTAATAGGAAGTCAACTCTGCTTTCTCAGCATCTGTGGCCCCCATAGCCACAAAAATCTTATGCACCTCATCCACAAACTCCTGAGGGTCCTCCGAAGTCTTAGATCCTATTTAAATAGGAGTATTCACCCTCGTAAAGTCTCTCAGCCTGTCAGCCATACTGCGAACCAGTGGGTTCTCCCTCTGAACATTCTGCCGCTTGACCTGGTCAGTCATAGCTTGGGAATGCATAGTGATAGCCTGTGCCATCTAGGCCAGTGATGCCCGCACCTCAGAATTAGTCAACCCAGCAGGGTTAACCGGCATAGCCACTCCTTCAGCTGGAGCCTGGGGTGGAACCTGCTTTCCCCCAGCAGCTACTCCTCCTCTTCTTTGACCAATGGTTCTCCTAGTATTCATTCTCTAAAAACAAAAAGTATTGATGTTAGACACACTCATAACATAAAGAAATCAGATATTAAGAAAAGGCACGATAATATTAGAAGAAGGGAATTTTTTATATGCATCATGCACTCTCTAATTAAGGATAGTGGTGCACTTCACTACCATGACTTAGAAACTACTCAATCTGGTTGATGTGACTTTATTATCTTCGAAATTTAACCTAGTGCACTGATACAAACTTTGTCATGAACGGAATGTAGACCCCAGACGAGACCGGCGTCGTTGACCTCTTAGAGGTCGCAGACAAGCCTGCAAACGTCATCCTTACTTTATCAAGGTTAAATTTAGCGGAAAATTTGAAACTTTTAGTTTCTTACCATGCATTTATACATACTACTTAACATCATAGATGTTCACAAATCAACCATCTAATAAAGAGATAATCTAATGAAAGAATCAGTTCATAATTTTGTTCAACGTATTTTTGCCAAAACGACACCAATACAAAGTTTGAACAAAAATAGAAAAAAACACTAGTGGGACATGCTCCACTATCTTTGGACTATATCTAAGATAGATAATAACGGTAGACATCCTCAGAAGCATGAGGGTGTACCATTAGTAAGAACAACTCTTTCCTAAAAACATGATTATGGAAAGTAAAGTCAGTGGACTTGCCATATTGGGATCAGGAAAGTTAGTGAGCTTTCCAAATTTGGATTGGGAAAGTGAGTGAGATTTTCAAATTTTGATTGGGACAGTCATTCCATGAGAGTAACATGCATCATCATACTTATTATATTGCACATAACATATTTCATATAGCACGTAACATCTTTCATATCATTCATTCATATGCCATAAGACCTAAGAATTATGGATTTGACATTATTACTTCCCAAAATGAGTGCTCAACATATGGGACCTCAACTAGGGATCCTTCTTTAGAAAACACAGAGGCTGCTTCATTCATTCATACGTACTTCATTTCATTCATTCATAAGCTAATGTAAACACCAACTATACCTAGAATGTAGTTTAAGACTTTAATCTGGTTTGCTGTGCAACGATCAAGAATGACCTACTGTCATTACTTAAGTCTAGCTCACTTCTTCATTATCTTATCCTAACACCTTTGGTATCTTTCATTTAATTATATGCATAATATGAGGTTGGCCTCATTCATTCATTGGGAACTTTAACTTTAACAAACATAGATCATGCGAGCATCATGAATCCATTGTCTCTCCAACACCGAAAAAGAGGTGGAATCACCAGACAAAGTGACCCAAAACATGCTAGCATACATGAGAATTGAACCCTGCCTGATCCCCATATTGGCAGTATAGGTTTGAAGACTAGGAGATATAAGGAGATACACACCTGGCATACCGGACAATCTCATATCATGAGAGTTAGATGAACCTTTGCCCTTCCCGAATGAAGGCATCACTGCTCTAGCTAGCCTATCATTGCTCAGAATAAAGTTCCATTATATTAAACTCATACGTCATGGAAGCAGGCTTCTAGTATGAGGTCATCATAGCTCAATAGATGATTTCTCATATCATCATTAGTATTAAGTATATATTTTTCTCAATACTTCTTTCATTAGAGTGTTCAAAGAGACTGGTCTCTTCATTAACTTTACACTCTCATAGGTGAGTATGTTTTGTTAACATTAACTTAGGCTCATTCAATATTTCTCTCATCTTTTGCATTAGCTTCTTATATGTTGTCACCACATTCATTAACATTAGCACATTTGCTTTTCATAATTACTCACCCCTTTTTACTTAAATGTTCATTCCATCATATGGCAATGCACTTAGATATTTGTGTGTTTCACACTCTTACTTAACCCTTCTAGGGTTTTATCATTTCATTACATAATATTTATTTCATCGTATGCGGATGCACTTGACCATTTAGTGTTTTTTACACTCGTACTTAACCCTTTTAAGGTTACATCATTTCATGACATACATCTTAGGTTCACACATTTTTAAATGTATGTTAGAGTTATGGGCCTATACATACAAACCTTGAAGCTTCATTCATAGTTCGTCTAAGTGATTAATATCTTCCTAAGATTATATGGTACAAGACTTATGCATATTGTATGTATGCTAAGATCTTGATTTCGATCTAAGTAAGCAACATTATTCTTGAACATTTAATTCACGTATGACCTATGTATCAATACGTAATTTGGGCAAAAGAACCATGTTTTGAATCCTTTGGACGACACTTACATTTTTCATTTATTTTACATTGGTCCACACGACTTGGGATCCCAAGATCAAGACCCAAAGATTTCATTTCCTTTTAATTTCTTTTCTTTAAAATTTCTCTTTCTTGGCCGAGGGGTTGTGGGATTGAACCCCTACAATCCCTTTTATTTTAATTTCTTTTTCCTTGACTTTTTTCGAGTTGACCATGAGGGTGTCGGCTTGAATCCCCATAGCCTCATTTTATTTTTCTCTTTAGCCCCACACGTCTCAAAATTTATTTTCTTTTAATTTAGGTAAGTCTGTTTGAGAGGTTGTGGGTTCGAAACCCACTCCTCTCATTTCTTAATTTCATGATTTCATTTTCCAGCGAAGGGCATGGTTCGAATCCCCTTCACCACAATACTTTTAACTCACTTATTTTCATGATTTTTTAACATGGTGAGGTCACGGGATCGACCCTCAGTGACCTCTCTTATTTTTCTTCGTTTTTCATAACATTTTAAAACATTTTAAGTTTACCAAAATTCATCAACTTTTGGCTGGAAATGTTGTAATTTTTCAGAATCTTTTTCATCAAGTTACACATTAGTTCTTAGGGAAATTTCATGGTTCATTTATAACGTTTAGGTGCATTTTAATGGATTCGTTTAGCCAAGAGTTTCTCACTCAATTCAGCCACATTACACTTCATATGAACATCAGGATTTACATAAATATTTGTACATAACATACAGATAACTAACATGCCATTTCAAGTCCTAATCCGTGACAAATAGTCACGGCAATACACACAAACACATGTAAGTCATATATCCGGAAAACAGAAACTGTCATTCATCTGATTCCAATAACACATTCATGAAAATATTCATCACGAAAACACATTACATGCCTGATATCTACCAGCAAACATACCCAACCTACGAATCAACAGGGGCTAGTGAAAAGGACATGCAACAGGGAACAATCCTAGTTTTCAGATTAGAATATACTGAACCTTAAGGGTCTCCTGGGAAAGGGACCAAGAGAGAAGAGAAACCATACCTTTTATGACGTTCGAAACTTGAAGGTGCTGCCCAAACCTTCGCCAACAGCCACTTCCGAAACTATGTTTCAACACCAAACTTTCGACGGAAAATCCTCCCTTTTCCTAAAGTATTTTTCTTAGCATTTGATTTTATTTTTCGTTGTGAGTTCTTCAAGTGCGAAGAACTTTTGTAAATTTTCAGTTTTTGTATATTATTTTGGCAGAGGGAACGTGAAAGAGAGTGATAGAGACGTGAGAGAGTGATGAGCGTGAGAGATGAGTGTTTTTTAAGGCTTAGGAGTTTAGTATAGGACATAGTCCAATAAGGTTTTATTAAATGGTAAAATTCTGATTTCCCTTTTATTTTAAATCAGACAATAAATAATTAATATTAATTAATAACTTTAATTTACAAACTTAAATACAATTTTTTTTAAATCATCGCTTTCACCTAGGTTTGAACTCAGGTGGAGCAAGAATTTACTCTAAGAGCCAAGTTTTGGTCCTCTGTCCCCAAAATGCCCCTCCAGTTTATTAATTAAATAATTAATTATATATTTAGGGTAATTACCTGTACTACCTTTAGCCTGGAAAAAGTCCAGTTTATCCTTAGACCCTCCATACTTAAGATTTCCCCTTTTTAAGTCCGATAAAGATTCATCCGAGCAAATCTTCATATTCGGGAGCCCTACATGGCTGGACCAAACCTTTAGTACCTCAAATAAATCCCCAAGTTAGTTGGCTTTGCTGTCGTAAGGGTTCATAGGTCTGGTTCTACGCGCATCAATCAGTGTGAACCCGGTCTAATTGTAGGCATTCTAGACACATTAAGCATTACTTAGCATATCAAGTTTTAGAGTTGTTACAATCCAACTAACACATACACACATTTCATTAATAATTTCAATTATTTTATTTTCCCTCTAAGCACATATATTGGAAAATTGTATATCTGAATATGTCACAGATTAGACTTATGTCAAACCAACTTGTTCTAGATAGTTGTCCAAGGTACTGATTTGAAAGAAATTAAATTCAGAATGTGGTGTGTAGTTCATAGAAAATATCCATCAAAATCAAAAAAATTTATGAATAAGTCAATGGTTAAACTTATCATCTTCAATAAAAATCTATTTCTTTTATCTTTTACACAACTTTATTATAATGTATCTAGTGTAGACAATGGCAACACAATTATTCTTGCAGATAAGAGACTCATGAGCTATTGTCACAACTCAAGGCTAGCCCCTATATATGACATAACATATGAGATTCCGAAAAGTCTCATATCATATCATAACATAAGAAGAGCAAGGGAAAAATGTGGAATATTTAAAACTTTTCTTTAAAACCAAGTCTTAATAAAATGAGAGGGTCTATAACACTACGTCTCAAACCTTCTATAACAATATATTAAACCTCTTGAATACAATCTTAGGAATATAGACCTTACATAAGTGTAAAACATGAAGGACATATGGTCAAGCCCTCGAATACGATGAGGAATCACCAATATTCCTCTTCTTGATCTACGATGGTCCTAGCCCACACAAGTAGAATTCGATAACACCAAACCCTTATAGAAAATAATAGAAATATGGATTAACAAAAACTGTACTAATTATGGAAGCAATACATAAAAATCCTTAAAACATGCATAAAAGGGACATTTTTTTTAAACCATTCTATCTTCTACTTTTGAACATCATCATTGAAATAGTTGGAGAATGCAACTCATCGATCGACTCGTGTAGGATTCATCATAGAATAAATGATATCATCATTATCACAAGCATATACTCCAACATAAACATAATGCATACCTAAATCATCACATGGAGTGATTCACACATATAGTACAAGATCATCGTATCATAATATAACTATCACATAAGCTACCCTAAGCCATACTTGTGTAATGCATAAATAGGATCCCATAATCCTACCTATACTAAGTATATCACCTTTAGCCCACCTTGATCATGCATAATGTACCCTTATATTAGTCATTGACAACACTTAAAGACAAGGAGACATTCAGGTCCATATCTTGAACCAAGTAAAGTCACTCATAGCAATAATCCATATCATGTATACATAAATTCAGATATCATAGCATAAGAAAACCACACCATAACCCTATTATAAGTCAACTTGTGCAATGTATAAGTGAAGTTCCTTAACCCCACTCACATTAAGTAAAGCTCATTAACAATTCACAAGTATAGTTTGTGTTCATATTCATAAATCATACAAAACATACCTTATCTCATAATCATCATGTAATAAGAGAAACATACCATTCCCACTCTCAAATCCTACTTGTGCAGTGCATGAATGAATTCCCATACCCCCACTCACACTATGTAAAACTTCTTGAAAAACCTTAGTACATGACTCATGGTCTTATCATAATTCATATTTATTATCATATAAAGAAATATAGCCTTAATTGACATACACTATGTGATCTACATGATCCAGTGTCTTACCCCCACACCAAAAAAGGTTTCCTACTTGCCTAAGGTAAAACTAACATATTTATCTTTTAGGTGAATCCACTAGCTAATGTCTTATTTGGGAACATAATTATGTTATAAGGAGATTGCTACTAGAAACTCAAACTTTCTAACGTAAAAGGTTTCCACCTCACGAGATAACTTTTTTGGTGAGAATAATACCTCAAAGATTCATTAGGTGAGAGTATCCTTCGTAAATTAGAATCATCAATATTTGAGTAAGCTTTTCACATCATATTCATAGTGTGTTCATTAGAATATCCATTAATTCAACACAACAAACTTACTTGTCATAAACATATCATATATGGTCATGTGTAAAGGTGAATATGAGTATTACCATTTTAACCACACCTTTATCACATCATAGTCATATTCATACATAAGTTGTTAGGTAGTGGAGCCTGGTTAATTTTAGGTTTTCCTATTTATTATCTATTTTAGGCTTTCCTATTTATTCTCTATTTTAGGTTTTCCTATTTATTCTTTGTAACCAAAAATACTTTGATTCATTAATATACCTCACCGCCGTGGAAGTTTACTTACGGGGTTTTACCATGAAATATTCGGTTTTCTCTTTCTCTCTCTAGATCTCTCATCTATTTCTCTTGAAAGTTCTTGTGTTCTTCATTCATCTAGTGTGTGTGCGTGAATTCGATCCTAACAATTGGTATCAGAGCTAAGGAGATTCAACACGATCACTGAAGATGGATAGTTCAAAACTTGGAATTGAGAAGTTTGATGGATTTGATTTCAGTTTCTGGAAGATGCAGATCGAAGATTATCTGTACCAGAAAGATCTTCACGAACCATTGACCGGGGTGAAGCCGGAATCCATGACGGAGGAGAAGTGGAAACTCAAGGATCGCCAGGCTCTAGGGTTGATCCGGTTGACTTTGTCAAGACATGTGGCGTTCAACATCGTGAAGGAGAAGACTACGTCTGGTCTATTGAAGGCACTGTCAAATATGTATGAAAAACCATCGGCTATGAATAAGGTATATTTGATGCGTAGATTGTTCAATTTATAGATGTTGGAAACAGGATCCGTTTTTGATCATATAAACGAGTTCAATATGATTTTGAGTCAACTCAATTCTGTGGATATTAATTTCAAAGATGAAATTAAGGCATTGATTTTGATGTCATCTCTGCCCGAGTATTGGGATACTGTTGTTTCTGCGATTAGCAGTTCCCGTGGATTTGAGAAACTGAAGTTTGATGAAATCCATGATGTTGTTCTTAGCGAAAGTATTCACAAACGAGAAGTGGGAGATTCATCGGGCAGTGCTCTCAGCATTCATCGAAGGGGGAGAAGTAAGACAAAAGGCCAAAATCAACATGGTCGATCAAAATCAAAGAATCGAGGAAAATCACTTAACAGATCAAACGTGACTTGTTGGAACTGTGGAGAAAAAGGGCACTTTCGGACAAACTGTACAAAGCCAAAGAAAAAATAGAATAAAAAATTTGGAGATGACAATGATTCTGTAAATTCAGCAGAGGACATTGGGGATGCTCTAATCCTTAGTGTGAACAGCCCGGTTGAATCATGGATTTTGGATTCTGGTGCATCTTTCCATTCGTCTCAAAGCAAGGAGTTGTTCCAAAACTTCAAATCTGGAAATTTTGGAAAAGTATATCTTGCTGACAATAAAGGCTTAGAGATTGAAGGAAAGGGGGATGTTTGCATAAAGACCACCTCGGGAAACCAGTGGACATTAGAGGATATCAGATATATTCCTGGGATCAAGAAAAATCTGATCTCTATTGGTCAGTTGGATAGCACGGGATATGCAGCAGAGTTTGGGAAAGGTTCGTGGAAGATCGTGAAAGGTGCTATGGTAGTAGCTCGTGGCACAAAATCTGGAACCTTGTACACCACTGCAGGGTGTATAAACATGGCCGCTGTTGCTGAAGGTGCATCCGGTTCATGTCTGTGGCACAAAAGACTTGGACACATGAGTACTATAGGAATGAAGATACTGGTTACAAAAGGAGCATTAGAGGGTCTGAAGTCTATTGATATGGGTCTTTGCGAGAGCTGTGTTATAGGCAAAGAGAAAAGAGTAAGCTTCACAAAGACTCCTAGAGAGCCAAAGAAAGTGCGGTTGGAAATGGTCCATACAGATGTTTGGGGACAATCTTAAGTATCATCACTTGGACGATCCAGATTCTATGTTACCTTCATTGATGATTTTAGCAGGAAGGTATGGGTTTACTTCTTGAAGCATAAGTCAGATGTGTTTGAAACTTTCAAGAAGTGGAAAGCTGAAGTTGAGAATCAGACCAGTTTGAAAGTCAAATACCTAAGGTCTGACAATGGAGGAGAGTATGACAAATCAGATTTCAAGGCATTCTGTGCAGCTGAGGGAATCAGATTGATGAGAACAGTTCCCGGTAAGGCAAGGCAGAATGGAATTGCTGAGAGGATGAACAGAACATTGAATGAGCGTGCAAGGAGTATGAGGATACACTGTGGGCTGCCCAAAACACTTTGGACAGAAGCTGTGAGCACAGTTGTATACTTGATCAACAGGGGACCATCAGTTCCTTTAGGGTTCAAGATTCCAGAGGAGGTTTGGACAGGAAAAGAACTCAAGTACTCACACTTGAGGACTTTTGGTTGCACTGCTTATGTTCATGTTGATCCAGAAAAGAAAGACAAGCTTGATGCCAAAGCTGTGAAGTGTTACTTAATAGGATATGGTTCTGATTTGTTTGGTTACAAGTTTTGGGATGACAAGAACAGAAAGATCCTGAGAAATTGTGACGTGACATTTGATGAGTCTGTCCTGTACAAAGACAGAGAGCAGAAGGTTCTAGAGATTACAAAGCAAGTGGGAGTTCAGGTTGAGTTGGAGAAGAGTAACCCCAGAGATATCGAAGCAGATACTCAACCAACTCCTACTGAAGAATCTGAAGTGGAGCAAGTTACACCTGAGCAGGTGTTAAGGAGAACATCCAGATCCATCAGGGCACCAGATAGGTATTCACCTTCATTACACTATCTATTGCTGACTGATGAGGGGGAACCAGAGTCTTTTGATGAGGCCCTACAGGTGGAGGATTCGATCAAGTGGGAGCAAGCCATGGATGATGAGATGAGGTCATTTGAGAAGAATGACACATGGGTGTTGACTGAGTTACCTGCAGGGAAGAGAGCTTTGCTGAACAAGTGGGTGTTCAGAATTAAGACTGAACCAGATGGCAAAAGAAGGTTCGAGGCTCATTTAGTGGTTAAAGGATATTCACAAAGGAAAGGCATTGATTATTCTGAAATATTCTCTCCTGTTATGAAGTTAACCTCTATTCGAATTTTGTTGAGTATTGTTGCATCAGAAAATTTGCATCTAGAGCAAATGGATGTAAAAACAGCGTTTTTACATAGAGATCTGGACAAAGAGATCTATATGCCGCAACTGGAAGGATTTGTGGTTCCAGGCAAGGAACACATGGTGTGCAAGCTCACCAGGAGCTTGTATGGACTAAAGCAAGCACTAAGGCAGTGGTACAAGAAGTTTGACTCCTTCATGACCAAGAGTGGATTCTGCAAAGCTGAAAAGGATCCTTGTTGTTACTTCAATAAATACACTGATTCATATGTCTTTCTAATCTTGTATGTGGATGATATGTTGATTGCAGGATCTAGTATGAGAGAGATTAACAATTTGAAGACAAGGTTGTCTGCAACGTTTGACATGAAAGATTTGGGTCCAGCAAAGCAGATTTTGGGGATGAAGATTTCTCGGGATAGACCTGCTGGCACTTTAAATCTATCTCAGGAGTTGTACATTGAGAAGGTGCTGAGAAGATTCAGGGTTAATGATGCTAAACCCAGAACTACTCCATTGGTAAATCACTTTAAATTGTCAAAGGAGCAGTCACCCAAGACTGCCAAGGAGCGTGATCACATGGCACTTGTTCCATATGCTTCAGCAGTTGGTAGTTTGATGTATGCTATGGTCTGCACTAGAATTGATATAGCACATGCACTGGGAGTAGTTAGCAGGTACATGGCGAACCCTGGGAAAGAGCATTGGGAAACTGTGAAGTGGCTTCTGAGATATCTGAGAGGTACATCCAGTACTTCACTTTGTTTTGGCAAAGGCAAGGTGACTCTACAAGGTTTTATGGATGCTGATCTTGGTGGGGATGTTTACTCGAGCAAGAGTACATCCGGGTACATTTACACCATAGGTGGAACAGCAGTGAGTTGGATGTCCAGGCTTCAAAAGTGTGTTTCTCTTTAATCTACTGAAGTTGAGTATGTGGCAATAGCTGAAGCTGGGAAAGAGATGATATGGCTGGCAGATTATCTTGAGGAATTGGGCAAGAAGCAAAGCGAGAAGATTCTTTACTCAGATAGCCACAGTGCCGTAAAGTTGGTGAAAAATCCAGTCTATCATTCGAAGACAAAGCACATCAGAAGGCGATACCATTTCACTCGCAGGGCAGTGGAGAATGGTTATATGTGCTTAGAGAAGATAGAGGGTGCAAAGAACCTGGGAGACATGTTGACGAAATGTGTTGATGTTGGGAAACTGAGGTTATGTAAAACCTCGGTTGGTCTTCTGTAGTTGTTTCTAAAGATGTTGCGGTGCGATAAAGATGTTGATGATGAATAGATTTTTTTGAGAATGTATTTTTTTGGATGAATGAGTCAGTCTCCAAGTGGGAGAATTGTTAGGTAGTGGAGCCTGATTAATTTTAGGTTTTCCTATTTATTCTCTATTTTAGGCTTTCCTATTTATTCTCTATTTTAGGTTTTCCTATTTATTCTCTGTAACAAAAAATACTTTGATTCATTAATATACCTCACCGCCGTGGAAGTTTACTTAGGGGGTTTTACCACGAAATATTGGGTTTTCTCTTTCTCTCTCTAGATCTCTCATCTCTTTCTCTTGAAAGTTCTTGTATTCTTCATTCATCTAGTGTGTGTGCGTGAATTCTATCCTAACATAAGTTGTGTGTGATTTGTCCTTTCAATGAAAAAAAATATTATCATCATAGAATTTTCACTCTCAAAGTGTTAATAAAATATGCACATAATACAATAATCAGGCATACACTTTGTATCTTACATTCAACGGTCATATTGAGTCAACACATCAAGCATTCAATACATGAAACATAGATAGCGCCTTGACTCAAGTATTCAATTCATTTAATTCATAAACTCGTGTGTATATAATAGGCCAAGTTGGTGTAGTATTTTCATAATAATTCCATATACAATTTAACTTACCTAATATCTTGTTTCTTTAATATTTAACATCCTTAGCTTATTCACTATAGGTTTTACCTTAGAGCCCTAGGAGTCATCTTCATGTTACAACTTTACTCTCAAGCAATTCCTCTCATGTTTATCATGTATACTTAGTTCTCAAGGTAACCCAACGATATGCCTCATTCTTGATAAATTATAGTTATATAGGAGATATTCAACCCAATCTGAATATTACACAACCATGATCCCACATATAATCCCTAATAAAAATAGTTCATATCATCAAGCTTTTATTGTATGCAATTCATGTCTAGGTGACCTATTCTAAGACAATTCACAAGAAGCTCATAAATCTTAGAAGGTCACATCTAAACCCACAATTTGCATCTTTCATAAAATAATCCTAGACTACATCAATTTCACCGTAGGATATTAAGTTAGTCAATGGTACATGTTTTATTATAATAGAATCATGTAATTACACCAAGAACAATCATAAATCACTTAATTGAAGCAATATTCAACAATTCTCACATCATGCAGTCAAGTTAGTAAAGTGGTGAATCCATGGTCCAAGGGGCTTTTTCATCATAAAACACGAATAATGCATCAATATAATCTTAATTCATCATAATCAACCTTAATAAACCACAATTAATCAATTGAAATCATTTTGAAAGACCCATGTAATAGATTGAAACCCTTGGTTTGGGGAAATTGGATTCTTGAAAACATAATTTGAAGCGAATTTTTGGGTGATAGCTTCCTAAAGATGAATAACATCCATACATTTACTAAGAATCTCCATGAAATATGGGGAAGAACCTTGAAAATCGACAAACCCAAGCTCTAATGAGTTCTTCTTCTTCTTTGAGTTTAGAGAGAGAAATACTGGGAGGAAGATGACATATTTTTTTTTGATTTGGGTCTCGGAAAAAATGACATAATTGTATGATTTTTAGGGTTAAAATTACTTAAATAAGGGTCCTAGGCTTGGGAAAAAAGACATAATTTCAAGTTAATATCAGGAAAATACCCGAGAAATTACATGACTGTTAGCTACCAAAATGGCATGATGGGCGCCTTCAAGGATCATCATCATCACCACAACCCGTCAAATAGGTCACAAAGAATTTTTAGCCTAAAATTACTTCACTATTTCAGGCATAACTTTTTACCCTAGATCGGAATTGGGAAAACTCGATGTTACTGGAATGTGAACTCAAATACCTTTAAATCTATAGGTAGCACACCTAATTCATTTTGAGGTAAGAGATATTATTTTTTAATGTTTACCCAACACTCTAAGTCTAATGAAAAACACTTCACATGATGTTCCTTTTATTTTTATTAAGTAATTTGAGTCTATAACGACAACGAAAGTTAAAAAACATAAAAAATATATATTCATATCATCAGTAACCTTTTGTGAAAATCTAAGAATACTCAAAGTCACGTCTTGACTGAATACTCATTTACCACACAAACCAAAATAAATTAATTCTAATTTATCACTACCTTTATTTCCTTTTAATAGGAATGTTTTCTTAGTCAGTTTTCCTTCTAAAGATGACTCACATGATTGTAGTGACTTCACTTCCAATGAACGCAAGACAAATGTAAAAGAGGACATGTTTATTAGGAAGACATTGCTAATAGATAATCTAGCCTTCTTATCTAGTATGGTGCGACCTTTAGCTTTCGACATTCAACTCTTACGCATGTTTTGGCCTATTTTGAGAGTTTAGTCAAACTTTTTATTAATGTATACTCGACTATTTGAAGATGAGACCTTGGTGGCACTTCAAGATTGGGTGTTAGCGGGTGATTTCGGTCATCTTACCTTGGATTCAGATGGGTTTTTGAGGTTTGGAAGTTTTATTTACTTCCCAAGAATTAGGGGTTGATTTATTTGATATTTTGGGAGTCCCTTGATTTTAGATATTATACTCATTCGATCACTACAAGGAAGTATCGTGACTTGAGGAAGCATTATTTGTTGGCTAGCATGATAAGATATATCAAATACTACGTGTCTCGTGCCTTAGCTTCTACTAAGTGAAGGCCTAACACTTGAGATCTAGTGGTGAATTTCTAAGATTACCAATTTCGGAGTGGAAATAGGATCACATGACAATCAACTTTGTGGAAGGGTTTCCTTGTACTTCTAGAAGTATTGATAGCATTTGGGTTATTATTGATCAATTAACCTAGTCAGAACACTTTTTCTCTAATGCAGTATTCATTTAGTGATAAAAGGTTAATCTATATCTACATTCATGAGGTTGTTCATCTTCATGTTGTGCCTCTCTCCACTATATGAATTGCGATGCTTTGTTTTCTTCTTGCTGTTGGAGGACTTTCAAGGATGAGTTTGGAAGTCATGTTAATCTTAGCACAACCTTTCACCCGTAGACTGATGGTTAGTTTGAATGTACTATTAAGGTTCTTGAAGACATGTTACTGGTTAGTATTTTGGAGTTCATGGGATTAGTTCATGCCTTTGGGATAGTTTACGTACAACAATAACAACAATTCTAGCATCCAAATGGCCTTGTTTGAGGCCTTATATGGTAGGTGTTGTCGCACTCCAATTGGTTAGTTTTATTTTTTAGAGCCTATACCACGTGATATTGACTTGATTTAGAAAGCATTGGAGCAGGTTAGGGTGATTCAGGATAATCTTAGACAACTCAAATTATGCACATGAGTTATATTGATCGTACGTGGTTAGTACTGACGTTTTCCGTTGGTGATTGATTTTTTCTCTATGTATTAACCATGAAGGGTGTGATGAGATTTTAAAGGTAGTGTGAGCTTAGTCCCAAGTATATTGGTCCTTTTGAGATCCTCCAAATAGTTGGAGAGGTTGCTTATGAGTTAGCTTTTCCTTTGATTTTCTCAAAAACCCACCCAGTCTCCCATGTTTTGATGTTGCATCGGTATTTCCCTGATGAGTCATATGCGCTCCAGTATGATGTAGTGGAGTCATATGATTGCTTGACATTCGTGGAGGAGCAAGTTTCCATTATTGCTAGAGATGTGTGATGATTGCGTTCAAGAGCCATGTTGAGGTTTAGGTCCATGGTAGGCATTATCCACTTGAGGACGCTAGATGGGAGGATGAACATGAGATTCTAGAGTTGTTTGTTTTCTTGGTTTAGCCTTCAGGTACTTCTTTACTCTTACATTTATGAACAAAATTCCTTTTAATAGTGGATATCCTAATAACATTTAGGTCAGTTATATGTTTATGCCTCATAATTCTTGTGTAGAGCTCTCCTATAATGACCCCAAATCTTTTATGATTTACTTGGACAGACCATTTCGGCACCTGGTCTTTTTTTGGGAATCATCTAAGTTTGAATGTTTTCAGAGATTTTGAATTTTGAATGGTAATTTTTTATTAAAAGTTCATGAAGATGACTTTGGCATCCATTTTTGAAGATTCCATAAGCTCCATAAGGGTCAATGTAGGCTAGTAGCATAGTCACCACAACTCGCAAGACTTTTAGTGTGAGTTTTTACAATTAGGTATTAAATTTTAAGAAGAAGGCCATGTTCGACTTTAGTACATATTATGAGTAGTGCATTAGTTTTGGAATTTCAAGTTTATTGTAGATCAACACTTTGTTTATGTCCTGAGGGTTTCGAGCTAATTCAAGGACCCCTCCTAGATTTTGTCTTAAGATTAAAATTAGGGGTGGGACCTAATTTCTATCTTAATAACATCAAACACGAATTTTGATTGTTCCGATGTGTCCATAATGCAATTTTCAATAGTGTAAAATAGTTTGTTTGCATGCTCAAGGTTCTATTTGAATCTTGGGCACCCTATTGATGTGTGGAGGACAAATCCCTTTGATGTCCATTAAGGCGTCGTTGTCGCGTGCTGGGACTCATGGTCATGAACGGATTGAACCCTGGCCACTGAGTACACGTACAGTCAGTGACTGTCCACAGATCAGGCCTTTTTATCAAGGTAGGTCCCAAGTCATCCTTGTCCCTTCTAGTATTTTTCATAATTTTCCCTTCATTTTAACTCAAATTTTGGTGATTCAAAGTACCATGTAATCGTAATGCTCAGGGCTACGTGGTAGAGTGATTGAATTATGTTGGTGGAACTATGTTCAAGGTGAATTTTGCCAGTAATCTACTTTCCCCTCCCTTTCATTAGAGTTCCATTGTATTGTTTTGTCAGAAATCTTTCAAGTCTTAAGTTGTGTCCTATTTTTGGACACAGATTCAAGGCATGACTAGGGACCCTTTGATGGAGTCATTTTTGGGATTTATAACACAGATACTTTTGCTCATGTTTGAGTCTAAAAACAACTTCTTCCCCATTTTGGATGATTTTGGTGTCTAAACTTAAACTTTTGTATTGACAATATGATCTCATTTTTTATAGTGGGACACTAATCAGAGAGTTTTTGAAGTAAAAAGCTCTAACCTTGTAATATGGATCAATTGGACTAGATGTAAGCTAAAACTTCCTTTCTAATTAGATTGATCATGAATGTGTAAATTAGTGATTATGACAATTAATTGGGGGTGAGTACCTAGTTATTAATTATTTCATGCTTGATACATTGATTTTGGGGTTGGTTTCCACTGTTTCAAGGGTAGTACTATGCTGGTAGAGAACTGCATGTGTTTTGTAGCACCTATGTAATTAACTTGTTTGATTATTTGTATTTAGAGAGTATTTTGATCTTAGTTGAGGATATAGTAGTATTGTCTTACACCCACAAAACTTTTAAGTTTGGCATTTCTCTGACATTGATTGGATGGAGTAGATCCTCGTACATTAGGATAATACACTTGGGTCTGATAGTATTAGCCTTAGCTTAGGCATTTGCATTGCTTGGTTGTCTTTCTTTCTCCTTTCCCTGTTTTTGTGGCTCTTATGTTTTACCAAAGATTATTTGCTTTTTCGGGATTGGAGTGCTTGCCTTAGAGCCTTTCAGAATATTTTTATACATGGACATAGATGCATGGTGGATTTGAAGCTACTTGAGATCCCTTTTAATGTTAGTATACTCACAGACACTCTTACAATCTACCCCATTGACGCCCTTTGGAGTAAGCTAGCTTTCTTGCGTCATGGATATCTTATATCCTTAACATAGTTGACACAACTCTGAGGAGCTCTTGCTAGGCTTATAATTGATGTCTATGTGAGTTGATTGGCTGGGCTGCCTCAGTTGCTAGTCATTCTTTGAAGCATGGCTGTGAGTTGATTGATGGGGTTGATTGTCACTCTTACTAGCTGGGATTCATTCCTCTTTCATCTTTCAAAGTTAGCTATTATGTGTAACTTTCGGGATTATGTTGTCCATTAAGTTTTAAACATGTGCTCAAATGTACCTTCTGCAATTTATGAGTTTAGTTAGGTTTAGTTTTGTTTTACTTAGATTTTACTTTAAGTATATTTATGTGCCTTCTTTCTTTACTACTTTGTCTTATTTTTATGTCTAGATTCTACATGATCAGATTGTCTTTACCTTTTTGGTCTCGGTCGACCTATGATTCTTACTAAGTAGATTTTATTTCTATTATGCTACAGTTTGCATCTCTAGGTGATGCAGGTCCTACTACAAGTTGCCAATGGTGATAATTTGTTTCATCTTTTCTTAACTTTTGCATATCGTGGATGAGGGTGAGCTCTTTGCATCCTGGATATGCCTGTCTCCTTCTGTACATTTGTTAGCTTATGTTTTTCCTTGAGATGGCTTGTTGTGGTCCACTTTTGGAACTTGTATTTATTTTATTAAACAAGTTTGTACTCATGACTTCCATATTTTTTGGAGGGTTGGCTTTTTATAGAATTTTTGGTTTTCTTTCCATTTTTGTCATTTCCTCTGATAAAGTGTTATATTTTATTTATTTCTACCCTTGTACTCACTACTTGCCATTTCGGGTACGAGTCAGCTTACCTACTGCTGGGTTTTAGTATGTGCTATTATGACTAAGAGAGTGGGGTTGTGAGGAGTTGGTATCAGAGCCTTGGATTGCCTGTCTCACTGTAACAAATCTTATACTAGTAGAGTCCTGCATATTGGTACTAATATGCCAGTATCAAATCGTTTGGAGGCTACAAGGTGTCTTTAGGAATTCATCTCTTATATATCACTTTTGTCCAGCCTGTGTGTTATTTATTTCATAAAATCTCACCTTCTTTACTTTTTTGAGGATGGCTCGTATATGCCGCGGGGAGGATCGATGTAGGGTTGACATTCATTTCCAGGTAGCATTGTAGTGTCACCCCAAATTAGAGAGCAAGGTTTAGAGCCTATAGCGGGTCCTCCAAAATCCCATGTTCTATAGTAGATGTTATGGTAAGGACAAGCATTGTAACCACCCAGACCGGTTATGGTTTGATAACTCTAGGCAGCCATGACTCCACTTTTAACACGACTTGGGTTTATCGAAAAGGACCCAACACAAGAACCAGTGTAGTATCGCACCAGGTTAGTAAGATCACCTTGTAGAAGAGGAACCTCAGACCTAGGTACCACTTAGGGGTGCCCAACCTGTTATTATGGCTAGAGCTATGCCATTAGAGAAGAATAAGATGCTCAATGTGTTATTAAGGATTTCATCTCCTAGGTTTTCTAGGGTTGTAAGTCATGATTCCTATCAGTTTTTGACTACTTGCCATGACTTGGTGCAAACCGTGGGTCTTCTGGAGTAAAGAGAAGCCAGCTTCACATGTATAAGGTTAATGGACCAACTAGAAAATGTTGTCGTTCATTATACTAAGTTAGGTCCCTCAACAAATGATTTCCCTCATTATAGATGGATTGCTTCATCGCCATTTGAAAACTATACTAGCTACACTAGTGCCTCTAGCTATAGGAAGAAGACCGGTTTAGACTGCTGCAGTGGACAACATGTATTAGGGTTGTTGATGAGTCCAAGATTTAGACTGATTTAGAGCTTTATTTATATCATATTAGTGTCCTCAAATGCTTATTTTGTACCAATAACTGATGCAAAACCCTTGATTTCTAAATATATGGATTGAGGAACAAAACAAGGACACTAATTTACAAAATAGAACAAAGCGAGCTCAAACAATGAAAAAGGCAAGATTTGTGGTCGCCAAGTCCACTTGGCGAGTTGTTGAACGAATGCTTCACTGCCAAAAGTTCCAATGTGCCAAGCCCTTCAAAAAAACTAAGTTGGTGAGTCAAAGGAGTAGTAGACCGGTGGCCAAGTGGTTCCATGATGGAGTGTTAGAGAGCCCAAAGTTACAGACCTTGAGGTTCATGAATGCCAAAGCAGAAGGGTCATAGAAGTGACTAAACTGTTACTCGCTGAGTAATTTGGCAAGAGCGACTTACTTCGCCGAGTGACTCTTCGACCAACATGTTTTTGGTGACTATAAATATATTTTTGAACATTTATTTTAGCATCTTAACTCATATATTTTAATCTATTTTTAAGCTTTGAGCTCATGTGACAATTTTTCTCTTTTTTTCCAAGTTTTTGAAGAATTGAAGTTTTCACTTTTGAGAAATTGAAAGTGGGTCTTTGAGAATCTTTAAATTATAGCATTCTAAGGATAGAATTACTCTTACCTAGTCGACGGATAGTCAATGTGGTATTTATTTTTACCTTTCTATGATATCTAGCTAAAACCCCAATTCTTCGGGTGTGATTATGTGATTGCGGGCTGATTTAGTTTGTGGTATTCTTAACTTTTAGTTTAAATACTATTTGAAATTTAATTCAATCATTAACTATGGTTTATTTTAAGAATTTTAGTTGCAAATGTTGCTCTAGTTTGTTCTCTTTGCTTGCTCGAGGGAGAGGTTTTAAAACTAAGGTTTCTGATTGATAGTCTATGGTATTGGGTTGACCTGGATTCAGCTCGAGAAAGTGAACGCTAACCCTTTTCCACACATTCAAATTGAGTGAGTAAATGGAGTAAGATGTGGGTTGTTTTTATTTTGCATGCTTTTTGATGTTCGAGAGAAACCCACTTAATTTGGGGTAAATTGTTTGAGAAAAAGTTTATCACCATTATAGCCTACCGTACTCACTAATATATATCTAACTACTAATAGTTGAAATTACCCATATTTCCATGTTTAGGTATGATCAAATCATATCCCAATAAGCCGTCTCATTATTTATATTTCACATAGTTTCTTATTGTTTGTAGTTGCTAATTTAAAACCACCTCCAATTTGACACTCGTGACACCCCCTGAATTGAATGATGTCTTTATTTAAATTAATCCTATAACTGATTTGACTATGTTCAGACTTTCCAATTTAATTTGGAACACATACCTCTCCCAATGGGATTCGAACACAACTCATTTAGTTGGGTTATATACTGACTAACGATCACTCCCACATAGAATTGTATGAAGTTTCTTTGATAACGTAATCTTAATCAAAATGGTGATACAGTGAGGACTGGTGTTTTTAGAAATCCTTTTGATTAAGTTGAATTATGTTCTTGTTAGTCATAGTTTAATATACTAACTTTAGTTTTGTTTTTATGTTGTTGGTAGAAACAGAGGAACGAGTGTTAATGGTGGCAACGGTTGCAATGTGGCCCACAAGATGATGTCGGTAATCTAAATGATGTCAATGACTCGAGCATAAAGGACCCAGTCTAAATGGGTGGTGTTAGGGACATTACTCTGGCTCCTACTAAAGGAAAAATTGTGTTTCATATCACAAGAACAATATTGTAGCTCATCAAACATAAGGTTTTGTTTGGTGGGTTGGCTCATGAATATCCTCACGAGCACGTCATTAATTTTATTGATGTTTGTGCCCCATTATTTTTCAAAAACATATACAAAAAATTAGTCTAACTGAGGCTTTTCTAATTTTCTCTAATGGGAGAAGCATGTAAGTTGTTGGCGGAGTTTCCAAAAGATTCTTTTACTTCATGGGAAGCAGTTGTCACTACATTCTAAGTGAAATTTTTCCCTCCTTCGAAGATGATGACATTAAGCGAGTGGCATCCAAAGCTTCAAGAGTTCAGAGGGTGAGATAATCCATGAGACTTGGCTAAGGTTTAAGAAGTTGGTGTTGTAATGCCCAATTCATGGTTTTCCCGATAATGTCTTGTTGCAATAATTTTACCAAAGTCTTGTTCGGTGAACAAAGGAGTAGATGATCAAATTTCTCTGGGAGGTTTGATGCAACAACCTTACATTCTAGGAGCACAACTCTTGGATGATATGACCATATTTGGAATAGAGATGTTAGATGAAGAGATAGAGATAGAGAGTTTGTATATCAGAATGCTAAGTGGAAGAAAAGAAATAGGGAGAAGATCAGGTATGTGCCTTCCCACGAGCGCCAAAATCACAAAGATTCCGAGGGTAATCAGAATGAGGATATGCTCTCTCATATTCTCAAAAAGTATGAAGGGTCTGATAAAATTTTGAAGGAAATGAAATAAGTTGTCTTGACCCTTAACAAGATGGTGACCTCTCATTCCGTCTCAATCAAGTAGTTAGACATCGAAATGAGTCAAATTTATTTTCATTTGAACACGAGACAACAAGAAGAGTTGTCTGGTGATACTATGGAAGTTCCCAAGAATGATATTTGAGTGGGACTTGCATCATGCTATGACAATAACTAAGGCGCTACTTGGGGCAACCCAAATTTTTATTGCTTTTTGTTTGTTTTTGGAATAACGGTTGTTGATTGTGCAGGTGAAAAATTGGAGAGTTTTTGTCCAAAAACATCCTTTAACTATACCCTAAAATTAAACTACATCCTTAAATTATCAGTTTTAACAAAAAAAACATCCTTTAAGTATACCCCAAACATAAACTACATCCTTAAAGTATCATTTTTAGAAGAAAACATCCTTAAAGTATTTGTGAGTGAACAACATTCATCCTTTTGTTTGATATTGTCCAAAAACTAAGGAATCTTACAATAACATGTGTAGTTAACGTGACTTTGAACAAATGATATTCTGCATAATTTCATTACCTTCTACAAGATTCTACAAGAAGTTTGAAAAACATAAAAAAAAATCTTAGAAACGATTGCTTATGGAACCTAAAAGTGATTGGAAGGTAAAAGTGTACATGATTTGCCTTTTTCATAAAAATAAGAAAATGGAGATTAATTATTTTTACGTTTTTCTTAACCAAATAAATTAATAGAATTTTGGGTCTATCTAATATTGAAGTGACTAAATTATTGATAATGTATCATATTTGAGTTTTATTCAACATTATTAGAAGCGCAAGTCTTCAACAAATGTCGCTTCTAGCATACTCAATTGAGAAGAAACATATTTATACTAATAATATTTTTAGTTAAAATTACATGAAAAATGAATGAGAAAAAGGATTAAACTAAAAGATTTTACATAATTCTTAACTCAATTATGAAAAAGCTGACTATAATATTCTTGGCATATCTAAGAATAATAATTAGGAAGGGACTACTTAATTTTTGTGGGGTATATCAATTAGTTTTATGATCAATTCAAGAAGAAGGATGAAAATTGTTTACTTTAAAATACTTTAAGGATGTTTCATTGTAAGAATGATACTTTAAGGATGTAGTTTGAGTTTAGGTATACTTTAATGATGATTTTGGCGAAAAACTCAAAAATTGGAAGATGTTTGGAATATGAAGGTTAGCAATCTAAGAGTCTAGTTGGTGAATTTCCGAAGAGATCAGTGAGCCTGACTTCGACCGTCATTGGACTCAAATAAACATCATATTGGGCTCTCTAAAACTCAGCCCATGGACATACAGGGGGCTCGTCGAACACACTGACTAGCCCAACTTTTACCGCCATTTTGACCTCTACACTAACAGGAGGTTTCGTAAAACTTGGAAAATAAAGTACCCACTCAACAGGTCCCCAAGTGGTTCGGCGACAAAAAACAACATCCCCTAAAGGGCACAAACTGAAAATTTTTAAGATGCCAAAGGTTTAAGCTTTCAAACTCTTTCATATTCCATCACTTTTAATTTAAATACAATCACACCCGTACTTATTACCACTTTTTGGTCTTCGATTTTCGTCCTAGCTTTACAAATTCATTTTTTGACATAAAGGTTTATTTTTTCAAACCCCAAACTCACAATTAACGGTAGAACTAAAATGCATTTTGGCTTCTTTCAATTTAGATATATGTGCTTGTTTGACTATTTTAATTTCAATATCATGCTTTAATTGCCTAAGTTGTTGATATTTCAAATTGCATGCTCTAAATTTGATAATAAATTGTTAGGTTTAGCCTTATTGTTATTTAGTCTAGTCGAGTAAGTCTGAAAAACTAAAATTGTGCTAAATGATGTGCTTTACCCAATAATGGAGCTTTTGACCATTCTTAAGGGCTAAAGTTGTCATATGACCAATTTAGTCCTAACCGAGGAAGTCCCATTATCCCAGTGGGATGGGTATATTGGTTTGGGCTTAATTAAGAATATATGTTATTTGATTTAGTTTTCGAGGATAGCGGGGTTTATTTTGAAAGTAAGGGTTGAAAATAGGCATGTGGGGCACTTTGGCGAGCTGGGTCGAGCTCGCCAAACATCTCGGTGCTTCACCAAAAATCATCCTTGATTGCCTTTAATATCATGAAAATGTTGTTCTTTTAAACATTTAGTGAGAATACAAAGCTCGCAATGGTCACTTAGTGACTCGCCGAAAATCTTTTTTGATCACATTTTCTGCGCACCTAACCCTTAAAACACACTGTAATTTTTAGGAGCTAATTTTTGCATGTCAAATGTAGTCGGTGATTCACTGAAAGACCGATCTCAAAACCGACATACTTTTTTCTAGGAACTTTAAAGCCAGTCCTTTTGGAGAGCCTAATCTGGCTCTTCTTAGTGACTCACCGATTCGCCGATCGATTTTATCGTGTCTTTAAGTATCTTATTTTTCTTCATTTTTCTTTAATTGGGTTGTAATGAAACCTGATGGATTTTGTAGATATGAATAGAACCAACATTGATATGCCACCCTAAAACTAGCATGGGATATAGTCATTAATGAAGGGGGAGCTAACCCTTCCAAAAAGACGATGAATGCACCTCCCAACCGAGCCAAAGGCAAGGGCAATGCGCCCGCATATGAGATAATAAAGGAGAACTCTAGGCAGCGAGGGGGATTCGTTGACTCCTAGGCTGCATTCTCTAAGACCGACGATGACAAGCCTCTACAGTCCCCATGAGCAAAAATTTGTGTAAGGTCTCGCCAATGAATCTCGAGTTTTGGAGGCCACCCTATATGCTACAGATACAATGCTAGTTCGAGCACAGACGATGATTCCATCATAACAAATTAAGACTCCTCCCCCCTGATTACTCAACAGTTTAAAGGCTAATGGGTTAAGTACAATTCTCGATGAGAAGTTGTTGTCCATGGAGGTCATAGAGAGGAGATACCCTTTACTTTTGGACGCACTCCAATATAATAGATTTTATATTTTTACAGGACCCAAGGCCCACATATCACTACAAGGGTCCATGACTTCTAAGATGCATTCGTAGATCTAGTTCCTCAAGGAAAAAAAGATAACAATTCCTTTAAAACGGTAAAGTTTGTAGTTGTATGTGGGAATGAAATGGTGAGCAACAAAAACCATATAAAATTTATTTTTGATAGATCCATGTTATTCGAGCACGAGTATGAGGGTTTGGAGACAAATCAATCCCTAGATGACCGAATTTGCCCATTTATTTTAGATAACACCCTAAGGTGTATAGAGGCGGGAGTCAAGATTGAGAAGGACTTGAATGTAGATGCACGGTATTAGTTCGGATTTATCATCATCTCCATTATGCCTTCACATAATGAGGCCATCCTCCACCATGTAAAGTCAGTCTATCAAGGATCGATCATTGCAAAGAAGCGACTCAACTTGGGACTTATTATTGAGTAAAGGGCCTGGCGTGTGTGAGTTCCTCATGATGAGAATAGGGACATAGAGGTCACCCCACATCCTCTATAGAAATTCAGCATATAGAGGTCGAGTACACTTCATAGGAGTCAGACATGAGGAGAGCAGCTTCGATGGACGAACGTATACGTGAAAGTTGGTATCTAGACGATACTTGCAGAGGCATATATGCCTAATCCTTCTTTCGGACTTCAAGTACAACTACTTCTACAGCCTCCTAGGGTCCTGGTGTTTCTACTGCTTCCTAGCCCACAAGGATTACTCAGGCCATGATCCTGAAGATAGGACATTTATCGCATTCTGCTAATGTACGGGCTACTCGATTTGAGGCTGAGGTGCCATGAATGATTTATAGGGACATCCTAGCTTCATTAACACCACTACGGGCATCTATTGAAACTCTCATAGTGAGACCAAGGACTAATAAGAGTCGAAATGGGCTATTTCGAAAGTAAAGACTTTGAAAATCGAGGTTGTTGATTTGAGAAAGGATGTAGACCACTTGAAGTCTAAAGACTTCACTTCACTTTTGGAGGTAGCTGATGATATGGATGCCCCAATTACTTCTGAGATTCCTCCGACAACCACTGGAGATGTGTTGATCGATGATGTGGTAGATGATGAGTCGACAATCGGTGATTCGTACATCATTGTCAGAGAAGTCCATGGCAGGAACTAGTGGATCAAGTAGTGCTGATGTTGCACCGGGTATTGATGCCCTGACAGATGGAGAGACTATGTAGACAGAACTCTTCTTTAGCTCCCTCTTTGTTAATTTTATTTACTTTTAACTATATTATTACGTTTGAGCAAAACTGCATTTTTATTTGTGGTGGGGGTGGGGTATTTTCATACCCACCTTTCATGACTAGCTTGTGTAAATATTATTTGGTTTTTGTGTTTAATATTATGTTTTGATATTCTTAGTGGATCTTTGAGCTTATGACTCTTTATTTTTAATGCAAATTATTTTTGACCCTTTTGAAAAAAAAATTGCACCAGTTATGTGTTATTATAATTGTTCTTCTGTTAATTTGAGTATCGATCATGATCAATACGATGACTTGAATAAAGCTCTTAATTAAAGAAAAAATGAATGCACGACAATGATGAGGATAAATGAAGTTTCGTAGACAATATATGGACTTTTGGCATCTCTTTATAACTAGATGATTATCAAATAAGCCTCTTGTGATGAACATTGCACACTAGCAAAAAAGTGTTGAGTCTTGCTGTATTGGTGCTAATGCCTTGTGTGATGAGCCTAACGTGAACCTTGTGTGATAACACTTTGACCTGTTGGTCCGATTAACTAAGTGATGCAAGATCTTTTAATGATCTTAGAAACAATTTTGAAGAGTGAAACAATTTGACAGTACACCTCTTCTGTAGAAAACCTTGTGAGATGTGTTAACCTTGGTTGAAACTTATTGATACTTATTCTTTTTGGATGAAAATTGAGCAAATGTGATCCCTTTTATCAAGTCTCCAATAATCCTCATGAAGAAGTTTATATTTTAATAGCCAACACTGGACAATAACCTAAGTTAGGGGTGTGGTGAAAAGAGAACGAAAATCAAGAAGTGTGAAAAATTCCCCTTGATACATTTATTTGAAAAAGATGGAACCTCTCAATAAAATTTTTTAGTAGTGTTTACGACATTCTTTCATGAACTGTTGAACTTGAGTTTTACTTCAGGAGGCGTGGTCTCGTGGGTGATGCAGTGTTTACCCTTAAGTGGGTTAAGTAGGGAGGTTAAGGAACTTTCATATTTTAATAAGTTATTATGTGGGGTAGTCTTATTATTAACTAGACCACTTATATAAACCAAATGCACCCGTTAATACATTGATATAATTCATTATATCAATTCACCCAAAAACTGAAAATTCTCTCCAAGAAATTCTCTCTCTAGAAAGTAAAAGAAGAGGAGAAAACTAGGTCAAATTCTTCTAGTTTTGCAAGATTTTGTGAGGGATTTATAATCAAGGTATGTTTGCTTATTCATCGATGGATTATTATGTCCTCTAGAATTCCCTAATTGTGAAGATGAAATCCATAATTCAAGTTAGGGTTGCTTCAAAATTATGGGTTTAATTAGGTATGATTCCAATTGAGTGGATAATACTTGTTTATTGTTTATTTTGTATTGAATCATGATATTACATGTTTTCCATGGATAATTCTCGTTTAATTGATGAAATTTAAGAATGTGGGTTTATGCCTTGTGAGTGAAATTGAGGGTTCATAGGTGATCTTCTAGAATTGATGTTATGCATAGTAATTGTTCCTGAATAAAATTAAGTAGACAACAATTGAATTTGAGTAAAGCATATATGAGGGATCATGACTTGAAATGCCTGATATTGAACCTTTATGATTATTGGCTAAAATTGCTTAATGGTGAAGCTTGTAACTATAATGTTTTGTAATGTAGGCGTGTATGATGATTGTAAGAAATAAAGCTTTGAGAATAGGGCTTCTAGTCTTGAATGTTAATTTCTAAGGTTTTGAAGGTAATTCTAATAAGATAAATTATTCATGCTAAGGGTTGGGAGTAAATTCTATATAATAATAGAATGTTAATGGTAAGAATTATGGTGGAAGAACTTCCTACCTAATCTACCTCATGAATTTTTGAATATATGAAGTAATAGAATCATATTAGTTAGGATTATTTCCATGTCGAATTCTTATACCCTAAGTATGATGATTGAAAGTAAGTGTTCAACCTTAAGGAGGTGAAGTGTGAGATTATGCTTGTAGTAACTGAATTACTTGAATTATGATTATATATACGTCTAATGTAGCCCTTTTAGATGTGTTTATTTGATATGATATTTGATCCTTGAAAGGGCAAGATATTATATTGTGCGCGTTATATGAATTTTAGTACATTCTTAGGATCACTTTGGGAGTAAAGGAAAGAGAACCATGTCGTAGTTGTAGTGTTTTTTAAAGGTTATCTTTAAAGATACATTTATGCATGAATATGATTGGTGTGAGTAGTTTCCTCACAATACGATGATTCTATGGTTGGAAGACTAGTCTCACCTAAAGAATATACATGTAGACATGGACGGTGAAAGGTAGGTCCCATGCATGATCTAATAAGTTATAGAATGATTTATTCTAGATTTAGTGTCCAATTTTATATATATATATATATATATATATATATATATATATATATGATCTTAAGTCAAGACTTATTATGAACTCAATGCAAATTATGTTAGCATCGATTCGATATTTATATGAGATGGGAACTATTCCAATAGTAGAGGTAGGGGTTCACTTTAAAGCTCCACCGATAGTAGAGGTGGGGTTTTCCTAGTAGTATTACTTGAGATTGAAGCTCCCATGTTAGTAGAGTTTCTAGTAGCAATATTCTTATCCCATAAAGTATGTGCCCTCATAGGTTACTTAACTATTAGATCCACATAAGTTAATATTATGTTTCTACTTTATGCATGTAGAATAACCCCTTGTTGGTGTGCGTTAGACACCGATTCCATGTTATGCTCACATGGTCTATGTTGGTTAAGGCTAATTCCCAAAAAATAAAAATTATGATTATGAACAATGAATCATGTTTAATCAAGAAGCGTTACTTAGTATGTATCGGATTATGATATCTTGTACATGCATTGCACAAGTATTCTTCGAGGTTAGTTATGATTTGTTCCTTTTATGATATGATGATATATTTTGTGACTTAAGCTGATGATGTGTGCTTAGTTTGGATTATATATTTAAAGGCCCTTCTAATGCATGTGTAGTTTAATGTGGATGTTCCTTTGTCCTTTATAATGAGCTAAATGTGAGATCAAAAATATTATCAATATGCATAAAAGTCTGAGGTGCACTTAGTACGGGTAGGATTTTTGGGTCTTATCCATACATTATACAAGTATGACTTGAAACTAATTGTAAAGTGTTTATCATACGTTGTATGATTAGTTTGGAATGTTGCCATATTTTCCCTTCTTCCTATGTTGAAAAAATGTGATAATTTCCATTGTCTATGATGTTATGATAAAGATAAGACCATGAGAGGGTTAGTATGATTATGATGTCCAAAGGGCATACTTATAATGGGTGGGATTATGAGGACTTATTCATGCCTTGCACAAGTATACTTTGAGGTTCCTAATGAAATAGTTATCTTATGATATGAAAGCTTGAGTATTGACTATTTATATGGACTATGATTTATGATAACAAATGCTTAAATTATGTTAGAGATCATGCATTATGATTTTGTTTTTGTCTCTTTTGTTTATGAATTATGTTTTATGTTGGCTAATCATTTTGTTATGCTCTTATGATGTCATGCTAATGAACATATAGGTTCATTTTGTGCAAACACAAATTTTTTCCTACATTCTTATAAATGTGGGGTACGACGATCTTCAGTTCCATTTTTAAATCTAGGTTCTTAGTAGGAGTAAGGATTCGAAGATTAGTGAGTCCTTATTGAATCGAGGATAAAGTCACACTTTGCTTAACGTCTTTCATTTATTTCTTTGACTATTGTATGAGCTATGTCCCAAGGGTTATTCAAAGTTGTATTAGATTGTTTGAGATAAGGTGTAGAAAGACTTCTACTTTCTTTTATAAAGACTTCGATTGCAATGAAAAGTTTTAAAATTTCGACATCATTTCTATTTACTTTATGTTATGATATGCTAAGTACTTGTGTTAGGCCTCTCGGAGTCTAGTATGTCATCGTAAATTTAAGGTGTATCCCTATGTTGTGACATTATTTGGGTTAACGGTAAACCTACCACTAAAGAATATGATTCTCTTTTACTTAGTTTATGTTTTATATATGTCATGACTTTACTTATGATATGAATTAAGACTATTGTATTGGACATTAATTTTTATTTATGAACTAAGCTTATACAGTTGATATATCATACTTTGTTATACATTACCCTGTTTCAAACTTATCATATTATCACGTTTATACTAATGCATATTTCCTTATACTCAAAATATTTTGAATACAAACGCATACATTATATTGTGCCTATATTGTATTATAATAAAAGTTTTGATGTTCCTCAACTTAGTTGTGGATAATATGGATTGATCAACTTAGCAGTTTATTCATCCACATTGTTCGAAGGCTTAACCACATTATTAGTTTTATGTTCATTCAGTCTTTTTATATTTCAGACTTATTTCATTGCTATGGCTTTTCCTAGACACATCTATGTTTAATAGAGGCTTGTTGTCAGACTTAGTAAATTTTCATATTTAAGTTTTGTTCTCTTATTTTGGTATCTTATGAGATTTAGCTTTGAGACTTATATTTTTTAATGCGTTATTTATGTTATGATGTTTAAATTAGTGTTATTCTTATGTTAGGTGGCTTATTTAAGGTCTTTTGGTACCCTATTTACCATGTAACATCTTGGGGTAATTTGGGTCATGAAAAACTTGATATTTAGAAAACCAGTTTTAAGAAGTCCTAGGTTTTCAAAATAAACGTTTAGTAGAATCTTTTCTATGAGTGTAAAGTGTGTCACATTTATTATTAGGAATCTACAATGTTTAAAAAACTTCACTTGTTTCATTACTCTAAAATAGAGTTGTCCATATGGGCTATGATTTTTGGGATTGCCTATCCTAACCTGTGATGTGATAGGGATGCACTAAGATATTTGGAGTCCATATAATAAACAGGCTTTTAAGTCTGACCTAAATAAGTATGCCGATTTGCAGAGACGGCCCGTGGGACAAATAAAAATTAATTTAAAAATAAAAAGAAAACAGAGAATCAAAATAACAAGTTTAAACTCAAAATATCTTTAATGTTTGAAATATTAGAATTTAGATTAAAAAAATAATGTTTATAATTTATGTACTACATAAAAAAAATTCCCTAAAATTTCTAGGGAATCACCACATAGGTCTTAGGATATGGAAAAGTGTCATAATTTTTGTGTTTTCTTATGATCAATGGAAAATAATTAGGTTAGTATTTTTATTTAGCTATTTATGCTTTTACTTCAAATCAAACTTAATAATTATTATAAAGATAATTTTATTTATGAATTTGATCAACAAGGAGTAACAGTAACACAATTATTGTCTTGTCAATATTTATGATAATATATCTAAATTATAATTTTATTTAATAAATTATTAAAAATATACTGTCAAGAAAAAAGGACTGGCCCAGAAAATCCGTTAGACCACGTACTTGTGGGATGTGCCGATCATTTTCTATCCCACCCCAAAAAAAGGCTAGCCCGACCTCACCCATCAAATTTCAATGTCTATATGGGTTAGTCCGTATGGGATGGGCCAAACCATATTGAAAGCTCTACTTTAATGTCATGTGATCAAATTTAATTATCTAAATGTCTTCCTCCAAACTCTTATTCTATGCATTTTTCAAAACATACATCTAAGAAGATATCCATTGAGAAGGAATGTCAATGACATTATGGAAACTGAAGTTCCTCAAGTTTTGATTGGTCTTTGCCGAGAGAGTGTCATATAGATTTTAGTGTTTCTTTCCAAGTGTTGGTTGAAGCTATGACTACAAAAGATAATAAATAGGTGGAAGATCATGTTAACCAAATATAGGTATACCGGTGATAACGGTTTGATACTTCATTAGAATTTCATGGTTCAAAAGTGGATGAGGATCCAAATGAGTTTGTAGAGGGGTGATATACCATGAGTTTATAGTATTTTTGATACATTTCACTTAAGAGTTGTATGTTTCTAGGGACATATTGTATTAGAAATAATGTTTTATGTGTTATGTTTGCACAAATAGGCTTGGATGTGGTTGATGGAGATTAGGGCTGAAATTATGTAGAAGGGGCAACTCACGAAAGTGATCCACAAACCGTACGTCTTTTGACGATTTATCGATGGGCATGTGTAGATGGAGTATCATGGAATTTCGAGTAAGTGTGAAACTACGGAACAATTGACGGACCATAGGTTAACCTATGAGATGTCCTGCACATTGGTCGATGGATTCAGAGAGTTAAATTTCTAGTAACTAATGAATGATTTTGAAGTATGGAGCTATGGAAGGGGACCTATGAACCATAGGTTCAGTCGTCGAATGAAGTCGCATTTTACAAGTTTATTTTTTTATTTTGGTTCCTTTTTATGTTAGGACTTTTTTTCTATAATAAGAGTTATAAAGCTCGTTTTGGGAGGTTAGACATTATTGTAAAGTCTTTGTTCTTGGTATTTTTGTAATTTACTTGAAAATTCACCATAGCAATTTGATTTTCAAATTTGATTTTATAAGTTTTTGACTTTGATTTTCAATTGAAGAATTGGGTTTTCAGCAATTTAACTTGTAAGTTCATGAATTCTCTTTAATCAAATATGAATTGTGATCTTGCAAGCATGAGTGGCTAAATCCACAACTAGGGTTGTGGAAACTATAAGAAATTAACAAAGTATGAATAATAATTAAGTAAACTATGAATAGTGTCATGCATGTATTGTTAATTCTTTCTCTTAGAAATAATTTTGACGGTTGCCAACATTAAAACTCACCTCGTTTCCTTGCTGGACAAAGGAGGTAGTTAACGAGAAAAGAATTAAAAAACAGAAATTTAGTGTATGCTATCTAATAGGCTAATGTCAATTGATGCGAGGGTGTAAACTAAGTCTAACATTGATGTGATGTCTAATATGGGGTAGAGGTAAGCGTTAGTAAAGCGCACACTTGTGGCCAAACCAATGTGCGTAGTGATTTTTCCTATTTGGAGGACTAATTACTTAGGGATATATAACCTATCATATTTGACTGTAAAGCACTAGGAAAAGATTATTGTTACTAGGATTACTATGTTAAGAGCTCGCTGGGAACACATACGCCCTAGTTTTTCTCTAATATTGATAACAACAATGTTTGAATCTTATCTACTTTTTACTTACTCAACAATTAATAATCTATTACTTTCTTTAAAAAAATCCTCCCTTTTTGTTTATTTCTTTTGAAAAAAATTACGCTAAACAAATATAATAGTGAGTTATATTTAAGTCTGAACCATATTCTCTGTGGGATTGACCCCAACATGTAAGTTGGTTTCTTTATTGGACAACGATCCCTTATGCTTTTTTAGGGAGGTGTAATTTGAGCATATCAAATTTTGACTTTGTTGCCGGGGATATGACTTTAAGTTTAAGTTTAACTGCATTATTGAACTTTAGTAAAGTATTTTTTGATTTTATGGTTTGTTTTTGTTTTATTTATCTCTACAAGTTTCTACTCTAGTGTATACCATATACACGGAGTCCAGGTGAACCATTGACCCCCTAGGATCCTAAACTAAGCAAGACTTTGAGAAAAATGGTAATAAAGGGGTCTAAAATAATCCCATCATTGATGATCATGAGGATCGGGTTGACTTGCAGCCTCCTGGAGTTGATAACGAGAATTCTCAAGTTAGTGATGGTAATAAAATTGAATATACATTGAGGGTACAAAATCCGCAAGAACAAAGGTTGTGTGATAACTATAGGGTCAACTTCAATACCGTTGAATTCGAAGGACCTATTATTTTTCCTTCTCTACCTCCAGGGCATACATTTGTTTTGACAAGCAGTCAGATGCAAATTCTTACAACAAGAGGGTCATTTTATAGTCAAGCGTCGGAAAATACACATGGTCATATGTCTAAATTGAGAAGTGTTTGTAAGAGTTGTGTGCAACGACCGGACTTGGATATGAATGTCCTAGGTTTGACAGTCTTCCCTCCATCATTGATCGGTAATGTTGCGGTGTGGTTTTCTGAGCTTCCATATAATTTGATTCATACACGAGACCAATGGCATAAAATGTTCATGGAGACGTATTTCCCATTGTACAACCAACTTAATCACAAGGAAAAACTTAACAACGTCGTAGCACTGCCTGGAGAGTATGTAATCAATTCATGTGATAGGTTCACCGCATTATTAATAAGTGTTCCAAATCAACACATAGACAATGAGTCACTGAAGGAGCACTTCTATAGAGTCCTTGATGACAATGGAAAGATTGTGATAGATACTAATGAACAGGATCATATGGTGAGTGTGCTTTTGAAGAGATCTCTAAGAAGCTAGAAAAGATTTCTCAAAATAATAATGCACGGAGCACTAGAATGTAAAACATAGGTAGGAGCACATTTACAATTCAAGTTGCACCTAGTTAATCTAATGATGAAATTTTTTGAATCTATGGTCCAAACGAGGAAAAAGTTACATTTGGTGCTAAAGCATGTGATCAAAGGTACACAAAAGGTAAACGCGGTAAACTACCTAACTAGAGCTCCACCACCACCAGTTGAGAAATGTTACTATGAGTAGGATACATATTTGGTGAACGAACAATGGAGGGTTCCCAAGATATTGCCCAAGGTTTCAACTCGGATAATTAGTGCCAGGGTTTTGGAACAAAGTTTGGAACAATGGAAACAACAATCACCAAAGGAATTATGTTCAGGATGGAAACTACAATCGTGAGAACAACTACAATCAGAAAAACTATAGTAACTAGAATGAGAGAGTTTGGCCTTATGGTCCACCTTGAACAAGGAGAAAACTGGTAATAAACAAGCTTGGGGTAGTATGTAACGCATTGTATGGCAGTCACTACTAGAGTAAGTTAACATAGTATTCATCTCCTTTGATTTCTGAAGTTAAAATTATGGTCTAAAGAGATGAAGATGATAATGAGGTTTCTAGAGGGTCTAAAAATGCTACAGAGAAGGAAGCGGATGTGACCCAAAAATTTATACTCATTCCTTGACCTCCACTTCCATTCTCTCAAAGATTGGTAAACAAGACCGAAAAAGGAAACATTGCAGTTTCATTACTATGTTAAAACAACTTTCTACCAATGTCCTATTGATAGAAGCTTCAGAGAAAATGTTTGGGTATGCAAAGGTTAGGAAGGATTTGGTGAAAAAAAGGTTTTTCAGTTTGGAAGATAATGCAAAGTTCTAACATTTTAGTGTTATTATTACACGGTCATTAGTGCAAAAGAAAGAAAATCCTAGGGCTTTCACTATTCCTTGTACCATTGGGATGTCACATTCTTCAAAGTCATTGTGTGAGTTGGAGGCCAACATTAATTTGATGTCGTCGTCTATATATATTAATTTAGGTTTAGGGGATCCAAAACCAACCTTGATGTGACTACTCATTGTGGATAATATTGTGAAGAATTCCATTGTTGTTCCCTAAGATTTCCTTTGGAAAGTTGAGTTGTTCATTGTTTTTTGGAGTATTTCATGATTCTTGATTGTGAGGTTGATTTACAAGTTTCCATCACCTTAGGGAGACCATTCCTTTCTACTAGGCATTCCTTAGTCTATATATGGAGCGAGGGAATGAAGTTCTGATTGAATAAGAAAGAGGTAACTTTCAATATATGTAGATCTATTACATAGGAAAGTGATCTAAAGTAAGTATCAGTGGTGAATCATATTATGGATCAAGGTTCTTAATTGTCTTTCGAAGAGAGGTTGGTTGTTGATACACTTGCAACATTAATGACGAATTTAAAGGGTGATGGTATTGAAGTCTATGATGAATTAGTTTCCGCACTTGAAAGGTTTGAATTATGTTCCAAACTAAAAAGATTGGAGATATATATGAGGAATCTTTCCTCTCCACTCATAAAATTGTCTGTGGTAGAAGCTCCAATAATGGATCTCAAGGATTTACCATCGCATTTGAGGTAAATTCTTTGGGAAAGATATCAATATACGAGTAATTATCTCGATCGATTTGAATAAGGTATAAGTAGAGGCATTGGTTTCTGCGTTGATGAGATTCAAGCGGGTTATTGGATGGACTATTGCATAAATTATTGGATTTCTCCTGGCATTTGTTCTTATAAAATAGAAATCATGCTGGAAAACAAGCCAAGTATTGAGCCTCAAAGGATACTAAATCCACATATTCAAGATGTAGTGAAAAAGGAGATTATCAAATGGCTGGATGTTGCAGTCATATAACCCATTAAATGTAGTAGGTGTGTTTTCCATTTTTAGCGCGTACCTAATAAAAGTGGAAATATTGTGGTTCTTAATGTGAAAAATGAAATTGTTATGATGAGGACAATGAATAGATAGAGAGTATGCATGGATTGCCACAAGTTGAATGCTTCGGCAGAAAAGGATCACTTCCATATGTTGTTCATGGACTAGATGTTGGGTCGCCCTGAAGGTAAGGGTGTGTATTGATTTCTTGATGGGTATTCGAGATACAATCAAATCTCCAAAGCTTCGAAAGACCAACAGAAGATTACCTTTATTTGTCCTTATGGGACCTATGCCTTTAAAAGAATGTCATTTGGGTTGTGTAATGCTTTAGCAACCTTCCAACGTTGCATAATGTCAATATTTATTGATATGGTGGAGGATACTATTGATGTATTTACATACGATTTGTGGTAGGTGATAGTTTGGTTAATTTTTTATGCATCTAGCCGAGGTACTTAAACGATGTGTAAAGTGCAATCTTGTGCTTAGTTGGGAAATGTGCTATTTCTTGGTGAAAAAGGGGATAGTTTTGGGTCATCAAATTTTGGAGAAAGGTATTGATGTTTATAGATCTAAATTTTAGGTAAGGGAAGAGCTTCCACCACCTATATCTATAAAGGGTGTTAGAAGTTTTCTTGGGCATGCAGGTTTTTACCATTGGTTTATCAAAGATTTTTCTAATATTTCACACCCATTGTAGAAACTACTCGAAAAACATTTTAGGTTTATTTTTTTGATGATGCTTGTCTGAGAGCATTTGTAGAGTTGAAATCAAATTTAGCGTTATCACCTATCATTATTTCACTAGACTGGGGAAACTGTTTGAGGTGATGTGAGATATGAGTGGGGTAGTTCTTGGTATGGTATTAAGATAGAGCATAGAGAAGATTCTTCAAGTGATTTACAATGATACAAATGATCTGAATGTGGCTAAAAAAACTATACAGTGACTGAACGAGAACTCCTTATTGTAGTTTTTGCATTAGAGAAATTTCAATTCAATTTAGTTGGTATTAAGATCATAGTACATACTCACTGTTCTGCATTGAGGTATATGACAGCCAAAAAATATGTAAAATCAAGGTTCATTATATGGGGTAATATTGGTAAAAGAGTTCGATTTTGAGGTGAAGGATAGAAAGGGAACAAAAAATCAGGTTGCGGACTATTTATCCAGATTAGAGGAAGAAGCTATGCTCACGTTAGGAGATGGGTTTGTAATTAATGATGCAGTCCCAGAAAAATGGGTATTGGCTAATTCTTTTGATTTATCCCTTGGTTCGCTGATTTTTCTAACTACTTGGCAAGCATTTGGTTTTATCGGATTTGTCATTTCACCAAAGGAAAAAGTTTATGCATGATGTTAAGCAGATTTTTTGGGATGAGCCTTACTTGTTTCATATTTTTGTTGATGTAATTATTCGTTGTTGTGTGCCCGAGATTGAGATGGTGAGTATACTAGAGGTGTGTCATTTATCACCTGTTGGTGGCACCATAGTAGTTTCCAACTGCTCATAAAATCTTGCACAGTGGGTATTTCTATCATACCATCAACGAAGATGCTCATGATTTGCCAAGTATATAATCGTTGTAAAAAAGAAAAAGGAATTTCAACGAAGCCAGAGCTACCTATGAATTTGATATTGCTAATCTAGTAATTTGATGCTTGGGGCCTTGACTTCATGGGTCCATTGTGAGTTTGCATGGGATGAATTATATTCATGTTGTGGTTGACTATGTAAAATTTTTGGTGGAAGCAATGGCATTTTCGAATAATTAAAGAAAGAGTGTCACTAGATTCCTGAAAAAGAGTATCTTCTCCAAAGTTTATAAACCTAGGACTACTACCAGCAATGGAGGTTCACACATTTGTAATAAAATTTTCAAGGTGTTGCTAGAGAAATATGGAGTTCGTCACAATGTAGCTACTTCATACCATCTGTAGTCTAGAGGGAAATTGGAGGTGTCAAACCAAGATATAAAGTGAATACTTTCAAAGGTTATGAACTCCAACAAAATAGATTGGTCATGGAGGCTTAATGAAGCTTTATGGGCCCATCACACCACATTTAAGATTTCTATGGGTACGTTCTTCTATAAAATTTAATATAGGAAGTCATTTCATTTGTCGATAGAGCTAGAGCAAAATCAAATGTGGGTGCTAAAGAAGTTGAATTTGGATTGGGGCGCCACATTGAGTCAAAGAGTGAATGACATGAATGATCTTAATGGGTTTCTCATAAAAGCATATGAAAGCTCAGCCTTGTACGTGCAGATGATAAAGAAGTATCATGATCAAAAGAATGAAAAGTGTGAATTTACTGTGAGTGATATAGCGCTTCTATTTAACTCAATGTTGCGCTTGTTTCCTCGCAAGGTCAAGTCCAAGTGGATTGAGCCATTTTCACGATTGGGGAGCACACACTAGATGTAACCAGCGTTGTCGTCCTCGGTGAGGAGTAAGACTAGACTCTTACAATTTGTCATTAAATTTCATAGGCTAAAAAGTGCGGAAAATTAATTTTTTCATATATAACTATATTGTGAGGTTTACATAGCCCTCTCGCATACTACATGTGGAGTATTTTTATACTCCTCGCATATGAAGCAAATATAGGCTTCTCATTTAGATAACATAAGCTTCGTAGGAATTAGTGTAATCCTTTGTCTCAAATTGAACCATCTAAACGAGTACAAATCTAGGACAAAGCCAATATGAAAATATTGGCCTTTATCAAACATGAGGACCTACCAATGCTTGGAGAAAAGAGTGCCAGTGTATTTCAATTGGCCTTCTAGGAACTCAATGGCCGGAACCTAAAAATTTGTAGAAACATAGAAATATGGGTTAATACACCAGTTTGTATTAAGTATGGAAACATATGCACATAAAAACGTTGGAATCATGCTCAAAGGGACATTCATTCAAAACATGCTAATTTACTTTGATAATCCTTCATGCATAATCAAGAGAATATATGACCAAATAAGCACATATTCATCAAGACAATACCATATACAACAACACCAACATCATCAAGTAAATTTAAGTCAACATGCGTAGTAGCAAATTAAAGCTTATAACCCAAAACAACTTCAACATAATGATGTACCACAACAACACATGTATAAGAGTTCATAACAGTATACCATATGCAAGACCCTTACTCATTACCCATTACCAAACTTATAAGTGCAATGATAATGTGAACTCCTATAAGTCGATACAACCAAGTAAATTCAACGAACGATCACTAGCAATGCCTAATTTCAATTAACATATCATAAGTAGTCATCATCATATATAGCAATATAGACCAATAACATATTTATAAGTGAAATTAACATCATATAGGTCATCCGCATGGAAAGAAAACATATGCATACACAAGAACAACCTCATAGGACTTCCCTAAAGGCCAATTAGTGCAATGTATAGGTAGAATCACAAACCCCTACCTAGGCTAAGTCAAACCCCTTAAGTCCCCAAATTAGTGTTTACTTCATTACTTTATTTGACTTTCAGGAACAATTACCTTGACTGATATAGACCACATGATCTAAATGAAGAATCCAATTTCATGAAACCGTACACCGAAAGATGGTGGTCTACTTGCCAGGGTAAAACCAAAACATCAACATGGCATTCTAGGTTGATCCACTAGCTAGTATTCCTATGGGGGCAACATAGTTCAAGAACTAGGAGACATACTTGAGACCCTCTTTATGAAAAATTGCATAGAAATATCTATCTCATGGGAATCATTGTGAACCTACATTCCCACATTTGTAAGGGACGCCTCTCATAACTAGTTCACTTGGTTCTAAGCTAAAGTTTCTTTTTGAAATGTCTTTAAACCTTTATTAATCATCATAGCTTAGTATAGGTCATAGTAGATAGTATACGTCATAGGAGACTAAAGCCTTGTATATTCATAACATAACCTTATTAAGAACTGCATGAGAACTTCCTTTTAATACAACCCTCATATGTCAGATTAACACATAATCATCATCATATCATAGTAAGGCACATAATTGATCCGTAGTCAACCTTATATCGTCATACCTTAATCATAATATCACAATCAATATAATCAACACATTTCAATTACATTTATCATACCATAACCTATCTAATCTAATCACAATCTATGCTTCAAGTGGACATCATTATCAAGTACAATCTATCACAATTGAAGTAAGAATTCAAGATCATAGGTCTTACCGATTTACCTTCACAAGCCTTTTTCCATGTTCTTACCATTAACCAAACATATTCATCCATTAATAGACTTAATAACATCATATAACAGTAAATAATACAAGAACTAAGTCAATTGCATCATCACGATTCAATTTATCATCAATTCATAACACAGGGTTAGGGAAACAGGGTCAATTCATGATTTGGTCTAACATGAATAACTACCCTAATTTACTAAAAATAAATCCCATTATACCCATAATAATCAAAATAAACCAAGAAAAATATAATTTGAAAGATCAATTTCGGATTAGGAATGACACCCATATTTTTTATCAACTTTAGGAAATTAATTTGAAAGAAACCTTTGGGGAAATGATTCCCACATGTGAAGAGTTTTCATACCTTAGCTATTTATTAAGATTGATGGAGAAAAAGTATAAATATTGCAGACCTAATACCTTTAACCTTGGTCTTCAATGGATTTTTCTTTCATGAGAGAGAATGTAGAGAGAAGGCAGAGGATTTGAGCTAGGGAATTGTGAGTTGTGTTAGTTTAATTAGCTTTAGGTCTTTATAAATTCCCTTAATTAACACTATTATACACCCCAAATCTTAATTAACCACCTAAGTATCTAACTAACTTAATTGACTTCATTAAAAATGGGACAAAAAACCAAACCTGACCTATGAGACCCCGACCTACGATCCATAGGTCACTCGACGCCCGCCCACGAACACCATACTGCGCGTCTGTCGATAAGTTTAGAGACTTTTCTTTTGGAAAGTTTCTAGAAAATGGCTAAGGATAAGAAAATGGAGCCATCGAAGCCTCATCATCTAGACGATGGATCGTTGTTTGGAAACTGTAGATGGCTACTGTCTTTTGACAGCTTTTGGTCATTTTGGAATGGTCCTCGTCAAGGACCCTTATGGTGGTCATTGGAGAGTCATACTCGTACATTTCTACCCTAAACATATTCAAATACATGTTTAACTCCTTCCAACCAAATTTCATTAAATTCTTACTATTAAAACCTCATGAAAAATGCCAAGGCACACTAACCTCTATTTCACATTTCAATGGACGTCGTGGACTTTCCTAGATGTTTTTACTCTAAAACTTCCCAAATGATTTATATACATTATTTTTATCCTTAAAACAGTGTTATATGTCTTTGTTGAAAATGTTAGTCTCAATACTAGATCTTAGACTTCCGAGTGTTACAGCCATTAAGGGCCACACAAGTATTTCTACATTGAACGGTGGAGCTCGAGAACAAGAGGAACAAAGTTCACAGTTAACGGGCGCAAGATCAAGGTTTACATGAAGAAATCTGAGAGTGTACAAAATGATTGATACTTATTATCTTGATCAAAATATGAGTAATCAAGGTGTTTGCGTCATGTCGGGACGCTAAATCTAGTGTTGCATGGGATGCCACACAAGATGTACAATGTCTTAAGCTATAGGTTTTTCCTTTTTATAGAGGAGTTTCCTTATTTTAGTTTGATTTTTGTAGCTGTTTAGATAGATGTTTGATATTTGTATTAGTATTGTGTTGATTAAAAAAGGGGTCCATGTCTAAAAAGTATCCAGGAAATGTATAAAGAAAGTCCTAATGATTGCTAAGTGTCCAAAGATGAAAGGAAAAATCTATGAAAAAGAGTTTTTTAGTGGTCGACGAATCCCATATTATGGTCCGTTGGTCCATCAACAGACCTTGGATGGAGTTCATAGATCCCTGGTGAGTTTCTAAGATTTTCTAATGTCAGAGTGACCTACAAACCACACCTATGGTCCATATAGGTCGGCCCAGAGTTTTGCGGGTCAAATGTTAGGATTCTTCAAACCAAACCCTGACCTTTTATAAGAAAAACACCCTTTAATTTTAAAGTTTCCTCACTTACAAAATTCCATTGCAACCATTTATACCCTTCCATATACCCATTATATTCCTTTTATATCCCCATGTCACTCCCCTAATCATCCCATATCTCTCATCGCTCTCAAAAACATATTCCACCACATGCACCTCCCCTCACAATGGTTGACCTGCCCCGGTTCGATGCCCAAGTTGTTCTAGGAGTCTTTGCAATGAATCACACACTCAAAATTATTACATACTTGTAAGGTCTTATGACTTCCCTAAATCTTTGAGCATTTCATAGTTTCAAATGAGGTCACAACTATTAGCTCGACCCTCGACTGAGAAACTACCAAAACTTATATGTTGAATGAACACTAGAAGATGGCCAAACTTGTAACTGAAGAGTGTCGTGTTCTCATAGGCAGTCTCCACACCTCTCCAGTCATCCACGAGTTTTTTTGGAGGCACAAATGTTAGTGGATGGAACACAGCCCAGGGTCCTATATCGAAGAGATAGTCCAGGAGTTCTACATTGCTATGTTGCCACACTAAGGAATACCATCTCCAAATGGGCCAAGCCCATCACACGGCCTTAACTTGATTCAACCTAAGTTTGAGGTTTTATAGGTTATCTATTAGTGTTCACCCTCTAAAGGTTTAACTATGGACCATACCATACTCTGGCAATCAATACAACAAAGTTTGACTATAGGATGGGTATCATTTAGAGTGGGTCATTTCAGAGGAATGCTGAGGAAAGGGAGTCACTTTTGAGGTTGATAGTATTACATCTTTCTAGACACAGAGAGCACACTGAGCGGGTTTGAACTCCTACTCAGGGAAGTATAAAGGTTACGCTCAGATTTGTTTTGAAGTTCTTCTGTCTGCTGGTTCAGAATAGATTGTTCCTGACTCAAGCAAACAATATGGTCACGTAGGATTGGGCCATTACGAATGCATCCATTGTAGAGGGTTTTGAGATAGATGTGGCCCACATCCTAATTGTGGAGATTCATGAGATGACCTTCCATCAAAACACTACTTACCTTTCTGGTGTATGACCTTACATTATACAAGGATGAGTCTTTTTTCCAGTGTTGCATTAGGATCGGTTGCTTAATGCAACCAAGACTTTATACGTTGGCCTCATTCAAGATGATGTTGTTTCACCTTGGAGAGAGCCAAATTGTTAAGGTACCGCCTATGGGTGAGTATCTTGCTACCGATTTTGAGTAGATGATGGTTGATGACTCCCCAATTCCGGACACTACTACAGACACTTAGGCTCCACCATATCCAACCTCAAGTAAGGACCCTAACTCATCCTCAGCCACTACCTCTTTATTATCTACTACAATCACTCTAGCTTGAGTCCAAAAGCTGGATGCACAAATGTCCACTCTACTTTGGCATGTTAAGTCATGGATGCAGCATTCTATAACATGCAATGATGGAGCAAATGATGGTCCGGAAGGTGCACTCCATTCTTAGCGTATGGATAATTTTGAGGTGTGAGTCCTAAAGAGGTCGGCCTCGACCATAAATTTGACAACTTTCCAAACGGAGCTGGCTAGCCTCTATGTTGATGTTGCTGCAATCCTAGCCCCCTAGATACTAAGATAGATTCTTCACTTATGACCACAACTAATGAGGTACTGATGACAAACCTATTCGGTAATGGTAGACTGCCACTAGTTTCTTCCCGTTCCATTCGGAAGATCCCCCACTTTGCTCGTACTTTTGATGAGGTTGAGGCTCATCTAGTAGTGTGAGCTCTAATGAGGGTGAAGATATAGTGTATGGGAGCGCCATTGAAGGTGTTCCTAGTGTATATCATGGGGGCACCGAGAAACCAAACCCACACGGGTCTTGGGAATCCTCGCCACATTTGCGCACATGTTTGCTTCATTATCACGCAAAGCATTAGTTTATATTTTTGTGCATTAAGGACAACTTAACTTTATTTTTTAGGGGTGAGGTAAATATGTTGGAGTGTTAGGATAAAGTTTGAGTAGACCAATTCACAATCCTTTTATGGGGTTTTCTTGCCCGTATTCTTTTCTCTCAAAGGACTGTTTACTTTTATTTTTGACTGACATGTTTTTGATTGAATGTGTAGATGTAAGTAGAAGAATTAAAAGCATGAGGGTAAAATGAGCATGAAATCGATACTTGTCCAAAACATTGAAATTGTCTAGATCTATAATCTTGATGAGTTGAATGTGATGGATCTTAATATGACATTATAAGGAACCAATTTGACCTCATAACCTAAGCTATAACTTGAACTGGGTAATCTAATAATAAGATAATGAAACAATATGTCGACAGTGTGTGAGAAAAGTTTAACTGTTCATATAGTATGTGCCAATCCAGATCTTGCCCTATTGGTCCTCCTAAGATAACCGAGGCTAGAAGTTATGAAATAATGATAGGCTATTTTTCAAATAATTCCTTTAATACCTAAAATGATCTAACCAAAATGAAATAAATGTTCCCCTTGAACAACATATTTGACCCTAAAGTAGACCACTTCCTTCAAACACACCTAACTCATCTTCCCTAAAGTAGTTCTTTTTGCCTCGGTTTCTCATTGGACGCGCGCACCTTCACTTAGGCCAAAATACTTGGTTGAGGGTGGCTAATTCAAAAAGTTACCTTGATCTTGGCCTTCATACGACATCAGATATTATGCACCTAAACTCTATAAAAGACATAAGTTGATGGTGGTTGGGAAAAAAGGAATACGAAAGAAAAAGGGTATGAAAAGAGTTTTTTATTAGAGATAGGAAGAGAAACGAAAAGATAGAAAACCATGTTAATTTGTTCAAAATATGAATGAAAAAAGTGTCGAATGAAACAAAGAAAAATGAAGCAAAAGAAAAGAGAAGATAAACATAAAAAAATGAGCTATAAAGTCAAAGGTCACATTTGTGTTGAAAAGAGGCAGGGGAAAGAATAAAATTCAAAAGATGTCAAAAATTGGTTAGAAAAAGAGGTAAAATCCAACCTAAATTCAATGAGGGTAGAATGTCACTAAAATATACCCAAATATAACATATCTGACCCTTAGCCTACGTTACAAGCTAAGAAAGTCCTACTATAATCCTACTTACTAGTTTGGAGTGTCTATGTAGTAAAAATAAGGGCAAGCCTATGGTAATGAGCACTAATTATACTTGTAGTTACTTTTGGTCACGAGTGTTGAAAGAATCCTTAAACTCAATAGTCATATCTATTGTGTGAAAAAGTGATTTTAGTTGAAGTAAAGGCACTAGTTACATTGTTGGAGAAGTGGTACTTAGTCATTGTGAAAAGTATGTGTTGTGATTTCTATCGGTCGATCTATGTCATATCTTGATCTACATGAGTTTGCTTATTGATTCTAACTAAAACGGTAGTTTAAGTTGAGGGAGTCGATATGCCGTGAGTTATCACTTAAGAGTTGTGTGTGTATAGTGATACAATTTATTAGAAATAATGTTTTATGTGTTATGTTTGTAGGATTTAGGATTGGACGTAGTTGATGGAGATGAGAGCTGAAAATATGCAGAAGGACCCACCCAAGGAAGTGACCCACTAACCATAGGTCTTTTGATTGTCTGCCGATGCACAGACATTGATGGATCATCAGGGAATTCTGACTAAATATGGAATTAAGGAGCAATTGACGGATCACAGGTCGACCCACGGGTAATCCTACACATATGTCGATGGATTCAGAGATTTGAAGTTCCATTACTTGATGAAAGATGTTAAATATGGAGCCAAGAAAAGGGACCTATGAACCATAGATCGACCCACAGTCCTTAGGTCATGTAATAAAATGAAGTTGCATTTCAGAAGTTTATTTCCTTATTTTGTTTCATTTTTATTTTAGGACTTATTTTGTATAGGTAGAAGTTATACACCTCATTTTTTGAGATTAGACTTTATTATAAACTCTTAGTTCTAGGTGTTGATGGGAATTAACTAGCCAACTTTAACAATTTGATTTCTTGATTTGGTTTTATAAGATTTTGACTTTGAATTCCAATAGAAGATTTGGGTTTTCAATAATTTAACTCTTATGTTCATGACTTTTCTTTACTAAAATTTGAACTATGATCTTTAGAGTATGAGTTGCTAAATTCATAACAAGGGTTGTGGGAACGATGAACAATTAACAAAGTATTAATAATAATTAATTAATATGTGAATAGTGTCATTCATGTATTCTTGTCAATTCTTTCGTTTAGAAATATTTTTAATGGTTGAAAATGTTAAAATTCACCTATATCTACTTGTCGGACGAAACAGGTAGTTAATGAGAAAAGTATTAAAAACGGAGATTTAGTGGATGTTATCTAACAGTCTAATGTCAATTTGTGCGAGGGTAAAACTAGTTCATACATTGAAGTGATGTTTAATATAGGGTAAAGGTAAGGATTAGTAAATCATACACTCGTAGCCGGACCAAGGTGTATAGTGAAATTTCCTATTTGGAGGACTAACCATTTAAGTATATATAACAAACCAACTTTGTATGTAAAATACTATGAAGGTATTACTATTATTATGATTATTTCCTTAACATCTCGTACGGAATATATACACCCTAGTTTCTTTCTCATATTGGTAACAATATAGTTTGAATTGTGTCTACTTGTTACTTACTCAACAATTCACAATCTATTACTTTGTTCAAAAATCCTCATTTTTACTTACTTGTCTTGGAAATAGTTTGACTAAATGCACATAACCATGACTTACTTTTAAGTCTTAACCATATGAGCTATAAAGTAAAAGGTCACATCTGTGTTGAAAAGAGGCAACCTAAATAAAAGAAAATTAAAAAGATATAAAGAATTGGTTGAGAAATAGGTAAAAATCTAATGTAATGTCAAGGAGGGAATAAGGTATCTAAAATGTATCCAAATATATCCTATGTGACCCTGATCCTATGTTACAAGATAAGAAAGTCCTATAGTGATGCTAGTGACTAGTTTGAGAGTCTATGTATATTGAGCACTAATTGTACTTGATGTCACTTTTGAGCGCGAGTGTTAAAAGAATCCTTTAACGCAAAAATCATACCTATTGCGTGAAAATGGGATTCTGTTTGAAGTTAGGGCACTAATAACATTTTTGGAGAAGTGGTATCTTGGTGATTGTGAAAAGTTTATGTTGCGATGTTTATTGGTCGGTTTATGTCGTATCTTTATCCGTATGAGTTAGCTTGTTTAGTCTAGATGAAAAGATTTGCACTAAATAAGGGATTTGAGGGAATAGATAGCAATGTGATTGATTAAGGTTGAATGTGTTCTTCTACATAAGTGTTGTTTAGAGTGTTAGTGTGTAACTTGAGGAAAAATAACAAGTTTAAGTTGAGGGTGTTGATATACCATGAGTTTATGGTATTTTTGATACATTTAACTTTGAATATGTTTGTGTCTAGAGATATATTATATTAGAAATAATGTTTTATACTTTATGATTCTAGGAAATAGGCTTAGACGCGGTTGATGGATATGAGAACTGAAATTATACAGAACGAGCTACCAACGAAAGTGACCCATTGACAGTAGGTTCTTTGACGGTCCATCGATAGGCTGGCTTAGATGTGTCATCAGGGAATTCTAACTAGGTGTTGAACTCAAGAGCAAAGGGCGGATCGTAGGTCAAACAACGGGCCATCCGGCACATCTGATGATGGATTGAAAGAGTTAAATTTCCAATACCAGATGAAAGATGCTAGGTATAGAGCCACGGAAGGGGACCTACAGACTCTGGGTCGACCTACAGTCCATTGGTAGAGTCATCAGATGAAGCTGCATTCCAGAAGTTTATTTCCTATTTTTTTTCCTTTTTATTTTAGGACTTGTTTTCTATAAATAGGAGTTCAAAACTCTTAGTTCTTGGGTTTTTTGAAAATTAAGTTGCAAACTTTAGCAATTTGATTTCCAAATTTGGTTTTATAAAATTTTGACTTTGAATTTCAAATGAATATTCGAGTTTTCAACAATTTAACTTGTAAGTTCATGAATTCTCTTTACTCATATATGAATTTTGATCTTGGAAGCATGAGTAGCTAAATACACAACTAGGATTCTAGGAATCAAGCGCAATTGATAATGTATGAATAATAATTAAGTAATGTGTGAACAATGTCATGCATGAAGTGTTAAATCTTTTGCTTAGAAATCTTTTGAACGATTGCAAACGTTAGAACTCGCTTCATTTCTACTAGTCAGATAGAAAAGAATTAACAACGTAGATTTAGTTGATGCTATCTAACAGTCTAATATAAATTGGTGCGAGGGTGAAAACTAAGTCATACATTGATGTGATGTCTAACATGGTGTAAAGGTAAGGGTTAGTAAACCACACACTCGTAGCTTGACCAATGTGCGTAGTGAAATTCCCTATTTTGAGGACCAATCATTTACAGATATATAACCTACAAAGTTTGCATGTAAAAAAGTAGAATAGGATTACTATTATAAGGATTATTGTGTTAAGAGCTATTGGGGAACACATAAAACCTAGTTTCTCTCTCATATTTATAATAATAAAGTTTGAATCGTGTTTACTTTTTACATGCTCATCAATCAACAATCTGTTACTTGCTTACAAAGACTCGCCCCCCTTCTTTTATTTTACTAGTATGGGAAATAGTTTGACTAAACAGATATAATCGTGAGTTAAGTTTAAGTCTGGACCATATTCCTCGTGGGATCTGCCCCAACCTGCAAGCTGGGTTATTTAATCGACAACAATCACTACAGGGAGGTGTAATTTGAGTGTATCAACTGGATCGAAAAGATTGTAATGATTATATAAAGGAGTGAGTATGGTGGAAAAGATGGACTTGTTCTCTTACAAATAAAAGGGTTTTTTCAAGTGTGGTTTGCTCAATGGAAGGATGAAAGCGTGATTGATGTGAGTTACTTAGATTGCAATAAGTTCAAATGAGAGTTTCTTGATCGATTCTTTCCCATTGAGATGAAGGAAACTGAAGTGCAGGAAGTTTCGAACTTGACACAAGTTAATATGAGTGTGAAGGATTAATCTTGGAATTACACTAAATTATCCAAGTATGGTCCAGCACTTGTTGCCTACTCTAGATCTTGTATAAGTATGTTTGGTTCAGGTGGTTCCGATATTGATTTCTACCTAGTATAGGATATACCGAGTTTACCTTTCTTTAATAAGAAAAAGAGAGACACAAAGAGAGACTAATGATCTATCTTTTATTTATCTAACAGAACTTAGTGATGTAGTTATATTATAAATTTTTATAGACTACTTGTAATAATTTGTTCATTTATTTTTGAAAATTTTTATAAAATTATCATTTTACCCCTCCCTATATTGGCCCTGAGTTATTTTTGAATTAATTTTGAAAGCGGCTTTGGGTTTTGAGTTAAAATTTGTGAAAAAATACAATTTTTTAAATTTGAAAGGCTAACGTCATTAAAAAGTAATTTTCAATAACTTTTGGGGTTTTAAGTTTAAGAATGGAATTTAGTAAACTCCATCAGGTTTGGAATGTGAACCTTGGTCTAACAAAGTTATTAGTTTCAAATTAAAAACCTTGTTGAGGATTTGAGGTTCTAAGTTTGAAATTGTTTTAATGTTAGACTTTGCATTGACTTTGGTCAACATTTGGAGTTTAGATGCTTAAAGTTGAATTAAGAGTGTTTTGTTGGATCCAAGGATTGATTTTATTTGTAGTGGAGTTCTTGGTTTATTTTTAAATGTCTCAAGCTTATTTTAGCTATTTTAGGTGTTATGTTCATTGTTGTTGACTTTCAAAGGTATTCGGTCAAGGAAACCTCAAATTCATGTTTCGATGGTTTAATTTAGTCTGGAACATTTGAGTTTAGTAAAATTGCGTATATGGTTGTGTGGACTTGGTTTAGAACAAATCCTTAGGGTTTTTTTTGATGTTTTGAGAGTTGACTGACTTTTTCGTGCCTGAGTTTTGTGCCCTTCGCATTTGTGATACTCCATCCTCTTTAGCGACCTTTTGTTTAGAAAAGGCACGATCATTAAAGTAAAGGCCAGAGTTTCATTAAAGAGAATCAGGGGTTGCTTTAGCGAACAAACCATGTAAATATCGATGCAGTAGATCTGAATTCCTTCATAAATTATCAACAATAATCAACAAGTTCTAAGAAACTCTAGTTCTCAAAGATGGAAGTAGGTCCCAATACAATCTGCTTCAAACTTCTTAGGATCAACCATAAGACCTTTCTTAAACACTTTATGTCTAAAAATGCCTACAAACAGGAACTATTCAGATAATCCTCAGTATACCTCCACTAAAAAGGATAGAAAGAAAATCCTTCATATGAATCGTATAACAAATTTTTCCATCTTAAATTTCATAATAAATAATCATCTTTCATGTTTTTTCCTTCCTCAACCCCTCCTCGTAGAATTACCACTTATAAACACCCTATATAAAATGCTCATATATGTTCGAATAAAATTGAATTATCCTTTTCAAAATTACATCTTAAGAAAGATATCTTTACTATTTCCAAACCATCAAGTTCATTCTGTAGAATTGAAATGCTTATTATGAAGTTATTTTTTTAACCACACAACATTCGTTCTATACCATATAACATCATCCCCTACCCCAATGTCAAATTTTAAAATGTCTCTCACCATCCGTGAGAGAATGGAACAAAAAAGTTATCTTAAACTGAATCACATATACATGATACAAAATGAAGGAATGAAACTTTCCTTAAGTCCTCTAGTTTCTGGAACATAAATAACATGCATCTTTGAAGAATTTGCAAGACTTTACTAGTCTCAATTCTTTTACTCGTGGAACCGATGAACCTAGGGATCTAATGTCAAATTATCATTGCCCACAATCACAAGTCATAATTGTACCTATGTTTCCAACCGGTAGGTGAGCCAACAACAATAATTTTACCAATTCAATTCGATATAAATAAGGAAAACCATTAGTAAAAATGAATATTCTTCCAAACACTATGTCCTTTAGGATGAAATATAGAAGAGATAAAATATCATTCCTATGATTTGATGTCATAAGTGCAAGAGCTTTTAAAACATGATGCAAGTCTACAATTAAAATGATAAATTTAGACGTGAGAAATATCGTGTCTAAATAGTAGAGAAAAAATATGGAGATAGAAGGAGGTGTGGACCATGGATCAGCCAAGTAGCTTACAACAATTCCAAAATAACTCAAGCATAAACTCTAAAAGCCCCATGAGATGTGCTCGTATGTAAAATTTAATTTGTAACGCAAAAGAGTGTAACAAGTGTAATATGAGTAAGAAACAATGTGTACACAATGTGTCTTATAGGTTGACTATGAAGAAGTAGTAAAAGGAGTTTATATGAAAATATCCTTTAACTTTACATGTCTACATTATACTTATCAGCCAAGTTTCATTATGTATGGATAACCAAATATAACATAATTTCCAGGTACCAATGAAGCTCATAAGTAAACAAGAATGAAGAATGTTATGAGATGCAGTGTTATGCAACACCATACCATGATATACCTAAAATGCCAAGTACTCTCTCTCAACTCTATGTACACGATACATCTCAAAAATACATCAAGAGCTTGTGACCCATGGGTTACTCGCGAGGTCTTTATATTGATATAGACAATATACACGTCTCTATTCCAATGATCCAAATGCACTATTATAATATTAAACCATCCCCAACACTTATGATCTCTGTGTGCCCAACTTATAATCGTAGATAACTTATCTCACTACGGACGATCTCCATATTTTAAACCTTTACTTATATTCAATCTTATATCAAAACATCTGCACAATATAACATTAAAAAAATAGGAAATGACTATGCGTTTCAATCCATAATTGCATAATCATAAACTTTCCCTCTTATAATAATGGTACTTGTAACGATGTATCGCGAACCAATTGTACGAAACATCAATCTTTCACCTTTCCCGTTGTCTATTTCATTTTAATCTTAATTAAGGAAATTGTGTCTCAACAAACATATCTCAAATTCCCAATCTATCAAATATGCATTATTTATAAGTAAAAAAGTTTACAAATACCAATCATGTTGTACTTCTTGTAGAAACCCCAAATATCGCACAAAAATCATAGGGCTTAAATCTATAATCATGCTCATAATGTTTATGTCTATTAATATGTAAACTATTATAATTTTCAAATTTCAAGTCTAGGATTAAGTCTCAATTATTTCTAAATACCATAAATTTGATGATATTCATTTGATAAAATATATCTAATATTTAATTATCAATCTTAATATATCAAACATAAATCATAATATAATATTTATAAGAACAATATTTGAACCTGAAACCAACTGTTATGCTATTACATTGTCTCTCACAGCCGAAACAATGTGATAATGATTATATTACACTATCTATATTCACTAGTATATATATTTAAAAGTGGTTAGTATTTTACCTGAAGGATTATTTTCCAAGAAGGACTATTCACATTTTTTTGGTAAGACGCTTCAAGCATTTTGTGGTGGCTAAAAAATTTTAAAACCTATTTTCTTTATTTATATTTATATATGGATTAGGTGGTATAAGATATTAAAATATTTTAAAAGATTTATTGCATTAACTACTAATTAAATAAATTGATTATTTAATAAATAATTATCAATTAAATAATCATAGTTATAATATAGTTTAAAATTTCCTTTTAACATCTATGAAATGATTTTTTATAAAAGAAAGATTTGTAGTGCTCTAACGACCTAATGGATCAGTACAAGAAGATTCATTGTCAATTGGATGGTGTGGGGTCAGCCTAACCTCTGATAGGATTTGTTGCCACGTAAATTCTATAAGACATTCTTTCTTAGATCTTCATCTTTATATAGGGTATGTCCAAGGTAGGTACTTTTCTTAGTACTTTAGGAACTCCTAGAGATTGAGATGAGGCTTGCACTTTAGCTTATACAAGGGCAAAATGTGTTTAGGTTCTAGGGGAACAACTTCTTGTTGTAGATTCTCTCTTAGTAGCTTAGTCATTTTCCCTAGTTACTCATCCTATGGCAGTTAGGTTGGTTATGACTTTATAAGAGTAAAACATATTGATACATTTATTAGGTTAGGTTATCCCAATTTCTTAGGTGTTGGGTGTGAGGATTGCCACGAGTTTGTAGTGATTTTTAGGAGAGGTTGCATAAACGCAGGTTGGTGGAGTTGTATAGTGTTGATTACAACATATTCTAGATAGATTAGAGAGAATAGCAGAGGTGGAGGTCATATCTTGAGTGTAGAACAACTGGTCACCTCTAGAATTGCAATCAATTCTCTAACTAGGTCACCTCTAGAAATGGAAGCAATTCACCGAGGCTTTATTCGATAAGTATGTACCTCACAACTTGAGATTGTGGTTGTGAGAGGCATTCATAGACTTGTCAAATGGATCAATTTTCGGTTTAGAGTATTACATAGGGTTTCAAACATTCTAGTATACTTATGTTAATAGAGCATAATAGGGTGCACAAATTTTTCAGAGGGTTGACGTTTGCCTTTTGTTGTACTATAGAGAAGATTAATGCATTGGGTTGTTCGTTCCTTTACATAGTTGACCATGTGGGTTCCATTGAGGGAATACATTATGAGGCCTATGGAGGCAAAAATATGAGGTCCCACTTTCAGGGTAGTCTTGATGGTTCTTAGTCATAGGGTTACACCAAATATTCTCAACCTATATTCCAATTCATGTGTCTCCACAACTTACAAATGGTGGTATTATGGTTACAAGTGGTCAGGTAAACAAGAGTTAGGGATAGACATTATGTTGTGCACATTTAACTTATTAGGGTTGTGGTGGTCATTTGAGTTTAGCCTAGCACCATACCAATTTTCTTCTTGTAAGGTTTGTTAGTGTGGTGTGTTAGGACACTTTTTTAGATATTCCTATGCTGAGTCAATATAGGAGATAGGCTAAGGCCCCTAGGAAATTGTTACTGTTGGCTAGAGGTGGTGCATGAGGTAGTAGGGGTTGTCCTAGAGTACCTAAGGTGGTCGTTAGATAGGCAAGTCATGAGATTAGGGTTGAAGAGTCCTTATGTATGCTTTATTCTATAGATTTGAGGTGGAATACATATAACACCTTAAAATTTGGATAAGGAAGGAAATGATTTTTTCACTGAAGTTTGATTTTACTGGTCCCATCTATGGACCGTAAAAGCTTCAATGGGTCATATATGGAAACCATAGGTAGTGAAAAATGATTTCATTAGGATGGTTCGTCAACCATTGTATGACTTGTAGATAGGTCTCGTAGGTGAGTTCCAATCTTACTAAAATTGTGAGTGTAAAAATTGATTTCTACTGATTGTAGAAATACCTACAAACCATAGAAATTTTCCATCAAATAAAATGTGAAATCATGGTCCTATGACTTGGTTCCCTGTTGACCATTACAAAATGTAAGAAGTGGGTCTGTAGGTCAAACTCATAGGTCGAGTCGGATATTTATTTTAAAGGGCTTTTCATTCTTAGCCTTATTGTTTTAACTCAATACTATGTCATGTTGCCTTCTACTCTAATACTTTTATAAAGCTTTTAAGCCCCCAATTTATCCATTTTAAAATCATTCTCCTTCATTGCCTGAACTTGACCAAATTGACTTCCCAAATTATTTCAAGGCTAAGTAAGAAGACGAAGAAGAGTTAGGATTTAATCCAGGTTTTGGATCCTCCAATATTTTTGGGCTTCGAGCATAAATGTATGTGTGTATTCACCCATTGAGTACTTTCCTCCATGGAGTCCCCAAGGATTTAAAATTCCGAATTGAATTTCCAATAGAACAAATTATGGTTTCAATCCAATAACTGTGGTTTTTATCCAATTATGATTAATTTTTCTTAATTAAGTTTTCCAATGCATTATTTGATGTTTATCTGTGGTATGTAGTTGAAATTTCATTTACTTATACCTAAATTATACTTTTCAACCCTTTTCCTATGATGAACCAATAGACCATGAATTATGATTTTTTAATTAATGCTTGTTTTTATGATATAATCATAAATGATCTTAAGCTATTTTGAAAGGAGAGTATCAATGATTTTTATGAAAGGATTTCTCACTTACTATGATGATCATAATAGTAAAAGGTATATGTCAGGAATAAATTTACATTGGTTGAAGGTTTCCTCGCCGATGTTGAATTATGTTTATGGAGTTATTCTGTGTTTGATCTCAAAAGTATGGGTTGGTATTGATCATTGCCTTTCTTATATTAAAATGATATTTGACTTTTATCTATTTTGTTGAGATATAAGCTTATCACCTAGAGCGCTTTGAGGTAGAGGCTCAAATAGAATAGTCTGTAATAGCAACCTCTAGCCTTGAATTATGAACCTCCATAATTTCCTTTAATGACTTATCTAGTGGATCCACTTTAGCTAATGACATGTATGTATTCTTCCTTGGATAGTAGATTCTCCTTCTTTTGGTATGAGGCATATAACAGATTCCATAATACAACTCTCATGGTCTTTTTAACAGTTAAAGCTAATATCCCACAAGACAATTATATATTCTTCAAAGCTTTTCTTATGTCCTTTATGTTAATGTACTTAACCATGTTTTCATGATTTTCATTTTATATATTTATAAAGATTTCAAATGTTCAATATTATCATGACTTCTTATTTTAAATCATTTATACTATAATGCCTATGTTTATGCATATTTCGTCATACTTAGTACATTCCATGTACTAATAATACTTTTTCCTGCATTATCTCATGAATGTAGGGTTAAACGTTTCTCTACCTCGCACACTGTAAGAACACCAAAATGAATAAGGTCTAACTAGAGAATAACATGTGTGTGTAATGAGCTTATAAGGTCTAAAAATAATGAACTAATGCATTAGAAGTTGGTTTGTGGAATTTGGAGATCAAAAGTCGAAGAACGTCAAAGTTGTTAGAAAGTTAGCCTCTAGGTGTGCTAGTGTGCCTTAGTATGTTTCATGGAGATTTTTGTAGTGTTTGGAGTTCAAATTAATATTGAATAATTTTAACATGTATATGAAAACATTTTGGGTGTAAACGTCTGGGCATGACTTCCCAAGGACCACCCTAAGGGTCCTTGGGGAGGACCTAAAAACTGGCAGTACACTGCCTTGGCAGTGCCTAATTGATGCCCTGTTCATTTGTCTATGGTCCATATATAGGGTTTGTTTACACATAGGTGTTGGATGTAAGACCTTAAAATGTTTGGTGTCTGTCACAAACCACGGTCTTACAAGATAGAGTCGTCATTCCATCGACTGTCCATCGCTAGCAGGCGTAGATGGAGCCTGCAACTTTTCTTGCAGGTGTCTCGACAAGGCTAGGGGTGCATTGGGAAATTCACCCCACATACAAATAAATGCATGGGAGGTTATTTTAGGTGTTTTTATGTACTTTAAGAGTATTTAAACAATAAAATATCCATTTCGACTCTAGACTCCAAACAAAATCTTTTCCCTCTCCAAAACTCTTTCAAGTACACTACAGAAGAACAAGAGAAATTGGAGGCAGCTTCTAGGATGATATTCACCAAGTTTTCAAGATGGTTTTAAGGATCTCATCTAAGGTACTCATCCATGGATTCTTTCATCCGTAGAGACCCATAGTTATCCTTCAATTGTGTATTCACAAGACACTAATCTTGGAAGGGTTGTGATTGCATTGTGGGTAAGGCTTTATTTTTATCCCAATCTAGTTGTTAATATTCAATTATGTTCATATGATGATTATGTAATGCTTTCATGGGGTTTCCTTGATGAATTCATGTTTTCATGCTGAAGGTAATCGTGGTGATTTTAGGCCATTAGAGGCAATAGTAAGGTTCTAAGTTAATCTTCGTAATTCAATTGTATTGAATACTATTTGATCATAATAGAATCACCTAGATATGTATTAAAATAGTCCTAATTGGTTAAAAATGATCTTGAGTTGTATATTTTGAATTGAACATATGCAATCAAGTATTACTAGATTTACCTTCTAATGATGAAATTGAATGAATCAACTTGTAATTGGACATGAATCATGACAGAATGAAGTTATCTTTGACCATAGGGTTCGTATGTCAGGGTTTTGGGGTGAATGAGTGGATTTTTATGATGTTTTCTTTCTATTTTACACTTAGACATGAACAAGCTAGGGGGAACATGTTCTCTCACACAAATGGATTCTAGGTTGACCTAAGAACCTAAAATGAATCAACGCATAATTAACTAGACCAACTTGAGGTTGTATTGTATTGACAGTTCTTATGTAACTGGCTTGGTGAGACAAGGCAAAGGTGTGATAGCCCGAGATGGTATATCTCATGGTAGCTTGAGATGATAAATCTCATGGAAAATTGAGATAGTAAATCTCAAGGAGGCTTGGGTTGAAATACTTATGGTAGCTTGGGATGGAGGAAGCAAGATCTCTCATGTTTAGCTTAGTCTAACGTTGTACGGATGCTTGATCATGTTAGCCTGATTTGGTTAGGACAAAACAATTTCATGTTAGTTTTAGGAGAAAGGTCTATACTCTCCTAATGTTAGCTTGAAATGCATGGAAAGTGCATTTCATGGATTAGCTTAGATTTAATTTTTATGGTGGCTTAGGGTTGAGGATTCATGTTCCCCAATGGTTAGCTTACATCTACATCATTGGTTGCATGGTGGTTAGGTTGGGACTATTATATCCATCTTTTGTTAGCTTGGTTTGTATGTTAAGATGTTTTCCATGGTAGTAGGTCTATTATGTTAGCATGTTAAGATTAATAGAAAAGCATGCACGATAATTTAGCTTGGATTAGGATAGTTTATTGAAGTACTTAGTATGGATGGTATGATGGGATGTCATCTATACATTGCACAAGTATGACTTGAACCTAACCTACCTATGACATCACCCTTGTGTGTTCTATGCTTAGCTTGGTTAATAGCTATAATTTCTTTTCATGGCACAATTGACTTATTTCAATATGAAATAGTCTACGAGAGACTCCAAAACTAAAATGAAAGGGAATAGGGCGACTTCAAGATATGTTTAGTGTGTGAGGTCGAATAGGATACCTACATGCATTGCACTAGTGTGCTTTGAGGTGGTCTAGAGGCATAGTGCTCATATGTTATGAGAACCTAAGTCTTTATTATTAGAGTGGATTATGATCATAAATCTCCAAAGAGAGGTACTTAGCTTTGGTAGTAGTATGGGATGCTACCTTAGCCTTGCACAAGTATTCTTGGAGGTGTCTTGTTAACTAGTTCACTTGAGTTAGAAGTAAAATGAGTTAAGTATGAACTCTTATATGCTTTATGATGCTTTATTATGATTGTGATTATCATATTATGATTATGCCTTTATCTCTTATGATTATGTCTATTGTTGACTAACCCTTTGAGACATCTTATGCTTGATATGATAGTTTTCATACTTGTTACATTTCGTACTAAAGCATATTTTTCCTACATTATAATCTAATGTAGGTTTATGAGAAGGTTTAGTTGCTTTGAAGGGTAGAAGTTCCAAGGCTTCCAGGGAGTGAAGATTTGTGAGTCCTCATAGCATCCTAGGACACCACCCATATGTTGTCTTTTATGTTCTTTTCTATGTTTAGACTTTTATGGGTTCTGACCCAAGAAAGCTATAGTCATGTTGTCATAGATGGTTTTTGAGACATATGTGAGAGAGGTTTTCATTATTAAATGATTTCGCTTCATGTTTTTGAAGAAAAAAGTTTAAATTTTGCGTAATTTTCATATATATGCAATGAAAGATGTCTAAGGTCTTGTACAAGACCTCCGAGAAGTCAAGTACGTCATGTTACTTCTAGGGGTTTCTCCCGGTCATGACACACACTCATGGATAAACATTTATTGGGTGATTGATCATTCCTCAAGATTCGATGACCGAGACCCTTTATAGCTTGTGTCTTTTCATTTGAGACTTTGTATTTAATGTGTATGTTACATCCCAATACCTTTTCTTTGGATGTGTTAGATGACTTTGAGAGTTGTATGTTATGCTTAGGGTCTATTTTGGGTCAGAACAGGTTTACATTTCATCATTACATCTATAATCTCTTTCTCTCAACAACTTATATATGTTTTATTTAATCCAAGTCTACATACGCCTATGTGTATGTTTATTATACTAAGCATTTGAAATTATACGCGTAAAACTACCTTTGTAAGTGATTCTTAAGTAGTGGATTAAGTGAATTGATCATATGGTGATCATCTTAGGGTATGATACTTGGGTAGATTTTCACCTAATTATGGGAATGGATTGGCTATTACTTTATCATGCAGTCTTGGATTTTTTCCCCAAAACTATTACTTTGTGCATGTGGTATTCCTTCAATTGTGTGGACAACCCCTTATCATCATATGTCGAGGGGTGTGATTCATTTCATAAGGTGTGGTGGTTGGTTTGAAAAGGGTGTCTAGCCTATCTGGCTTATGTTTGTGATAATTGAATCGATAATCCTCCTTTTGAGTCAGTTTAAGGAGTTCGTTGATCTTTCTCCTACTAAATTACCTTTACTCCTCCTAGGTTAGTCTTGTGGTTAAGGAGTTCAGTGATGTGTCGTGCTGATCTTTGTCTTGATCGTGATAATGATTTTGGCATTGATGTTGAATTGGGCACAATACCAATTTTAATTCTTCTATATTGGATGCATCATTTGAGTTAAGATAGATAGTTGTGTTTAGTCAAGACATTCTAGTGTATTATGAGAATAGAGTTCTCCTACAAATGTACAGAGTTTAATAAGTTTAGGAGGCTACTATGGTAATTTTGTGGAGGGATTTTCTTAACCTTTGACTAGATTTACTTAGAAAAATGTTCCTTTCTGGTTGTCTGGCTAGATTTCTGAAGCTCAAGACCTTGTTGACTTTAACGTTGATTTCAAATCTTTAAAAACTTGTCTCTGCCCGATTTCTCGAGTCATGATGGCACCTATTATAACCCACTAGTAGGTAAGCCAACCCAGAACCCAGAACAACAGGTAATGGGTCTTAGGGTAGAAACTAGACAAGAGCAGGCGAAATTTAATCTAACAATACAAATAGCCAGAAATTGCCAAAACGTATATACAAATAAGATCCCTCCGAGAACCTAGTCAAAAGTGGACCACAGAAACTGGACTATCTTGAAAGGCAAAAGACAGGTCTATATATATTTAGATGGAGACTGAAATAGTACAGAACATCGTGTACTCGCCTCTATCTCCGTATTAGACTGCTCCACAATCGATCAACGTTTGCTATTGGTCTTAGGACTTGCATCACGAAAATTAAGGACCTATAGTATAAATTCTACTATTCTCATGACACAAAATCTCATTGGGATGTAAAGGAAACTATCATCTCTGTAGGTGAATCCCATTTTTGTAAAACAATTTAACAATTTAAATAATGCATAAATTATATAGACAAGTCAAATCAAACTACGCTAAGACCTAGTGGCACTAGTACAAGACAATTTACGAATACAATATAAATATAAAAAACTAAAACAATCATTTTGGAGGATTGTCGAAGAAAAAATAAAAAATTATCTAGAATATAGTAAAGTTGAAGATAAAGTTGATCACCCCGTAATTCAACAATCACCAATTTAAAATCATCGAGACAAGTCAAGTACTTCCACTACCTTGCTAAACTCCTAGACACAAAAAGGGTGCATCACGTATAGAGTGAGTACGGGAAATATGTGTACTCAACAAATTTCAATTATTAATCCTTCTGAGAACTGATAACGATATATGTTCTAAAAGTGACTTTTTCCAAAAGTGTTATTATTTCAAAAAAAAATACATTTCATAAACAATTAAAAAATGTATACTGTTCAAAAATTATCAATTATAGCGATGATAATTGTCACGCTCCGAGCTACCCCGGCGACGTGGACACGGAACCTGGGACCACAAGTGATCCAAAGCTAACCCTGATGGCATGATCATGGGCATACTAAAGATAATAAACTATTGCGAAAGCTAAATCATACTTAATATGAAAAGATGGGGAATACCCATATTCTATAACTAAGATATTTGAAAATAATGAGTTTAATACAAAAGAAATATTAACTCAATATTAAGCTGAATCTAACTATGTCTTAAAATAGCCTCTAAACCAGACGAGAAATACTGGGACAAGCCCTAGCTAAATATAGCAAAAGCTGAAATGAAATGACTAAAGACTGAAATGAAACTCATGACTGTTGTCCTCAGAGAATGAAGACTTACTATTGAATCTGCTGAACTGGAGATTGAGAAATCAATCTATGCGTTCTCTGGATGCTGAGAATCTGAACATACATCACGAGAAAATATAGCGCACGTATGCATCAGTACTTGAAAGGTACTGAGCATTTATGATAGAGTAAAAATAAAATAAGACATAACTTAACAAGAACAAAAACAAGTATAATAATATGAACGTGATGTGCTGATTTCTGAGCTAACTTGATGCAATGACCAATTTATAACATGCTGAAACTGAATACTGAATATAATGATAAATGGTCAATGCAGAGAGTTTAACTGAACTGTGGGAGCTATTCATAACCGATAATAAAACCACATGAGCTAAATGTGGAGTACGGTGTATACGCCCCATCGAGAGGACCCAATGCCAAAGGTATAAAGGCATGGTGGCGTGATCACTAAACTGATTGCCCACATAGGGGACTTACAACCTACTTGGCTAGTAGTTCTGGGACTATTGGGTACGCTAAACCCTAGTCCAACTCGGTATTATGCTACTCCAAATGAATTCTGTAAATTAATTGATTATATCTGAATTTCTTTATATATAGATAGCTCGAAACTAAACATGCAAACTGAGAATGCAACAATTAATCTAGTAATTATGCATTTATAACTAAGGCATGTATAGCTGAAGTGTCTGAAATATATAACCTAGCATGTGTAATTCAAGAACGAAAGAAATACAAAGCTAGGGTTCTAAAATTCATGAGATAATCAGAGTAAAAACATGATAATCTGATTTGGAACATATATTTAATAAATTCATGAAGTTATATCAATGTTCTAGAAACCCTAGGTTTAATAATGATAAGAGAATCAAGAACTGACTAAAACTAGGAACCCAATGGGTGAAAGTAACCCACTAGTGAAATCCCACATACCTGGTGATGAAATCCATGGAAAAATACTTAAGTTTCGGGGTTGGAGCTGCTGGAGCTTGTGGCATTCATGAACTAGGGTTCTTGAGCTTTTTTCTCCTCTCTTGCTTTTAATTTTCTAAGTTTTGATTTAATGATTTGACTTGGATATGTTTTAATTATGTTTCTAGGATTATAGTGACTAAAATCTCATTATTTAGTGTCAAAACAATGTAACTTAGGATTTAAACTGAGTGGGGAAGGTCCAAAAGACCCATTGGAAGGTTGTTGTCCGACCTCACGACGGCCAAAACTGACGGTCTGTCGTGCACCTGACGCCCCGTCGTTGGTCCGTCGTGAGGGCCTTTTCAATAGGACTTTACTAAAATGGACATAACTTTTTACTCGGATGTCTCATTTTAGCAAGGGCGGTGTCTATGGAAAGATAGTTAAAATTTCTACCTGTGGTGGTAGGTCATGGGAGACCTAATTCATTTTGTGCTAAGATTTATGATCATTTTTAGTTGACCCACTTGCATTTCCCCTTAACTGACTGCAAATTTTCCACCTTCGGTCAGATCTACGGACCGTAGGTCTACCTACGAACCATGATGGTCATCCATAGCTCTTGTCAGAGAGTGGTTGAAGGGAGTCTTGATCGACAGTCACGGACTACGGACCGTTGTTATACCTAAGGACCGTAAGTTCGTCCATCGTCCAAGACATAAACAATTTTTCTAGGCTAAAATTTTTGGGAGTTTCTGATCCCATTGACGGTTGTGCAGGATGGATTGTGATTCAGGTTACGGTCCGCCGATGCCACCACTGGTAGCACCTGTAGATTTTTCTAAAAAACTACTATTTTGTCTTTTTTGGCTACGGGGTGTTACAATAATACCCAAAAAAATGTCTCAAATGTATTAAGTCAAATAAATTCACAATCATCTCAACTCAATGCCAAATCAATATAAAATGCAACGTAGAAGAAATGTTATGCAATGTAGTGTAAAGACCAAAAAAATTGACATACACTAGATTCCCCCGTTAGATACTCGGGATCATGGGGATTCATGAGTTCCTTATACCTGTCAAATTCATTTCCCATCGGCAAAATAATATTCACCAAACTCGTTTCTCATCGGCAAAAAAAACACTCATTTGAACCATTTCTCATCTATACTATAGCACTCACCGGCAAAAAAAACACTCATTTGAACCATTTCTCATCTATACTATAGCACTCACCGATACTATTGCTCATTGGTTTTGCATGATGTCACTTGAAAAAATCTTTTGATCGACATAATAAGAATATAAATTTCAAAAATACCTAACAAATATTATCTAGCATTCATTGTCATGCAACAATAAGAGTGGTATGAATATGGATGAATAAATATGTAATATGAGTTTATCAATCGACCCTACAACTAAGGATCATGAATCATAATAAAATTCATATAATTTACTAGTCTCATCGATTCAACCATATTACAACTTACAAGATACTATCAACCAAATAATTAATTTCATGTAAATTTTACAAAATAATATTTAGAATCTGCATAAATGCTCATTATCTAAAATAAAAGAATCAATCTCTATATATTTGTCCTCAAATTGAAGCTCATCTATCAAGTAGAAATTTCTCTTTTGTAACGCTTCTGGATGGTAGAACATATTCAAAATATAATCGTCATAAGAATACGAATTGATGATACCCATTTTCTATATTTAGTTTCAGCTCAAAAATCTAGTCAAAAAGTCATCTCGAGCCCTTAAATTAGAGTTTGATATTTTCTTTCTTATTATGTTTATCTAAAAAACTATTCATAATAGCATTAAAATTTAATATGAAGGACGAGAATCATTACCTTAATGTTGTCGGATGAAAATTCAAAATTTTATCTTCTCTTTCACCCTCTTTTCTACATTTCATTTATTTACTTTCTCCATATTGTTTCCTCTTCTAAGTGGTTGTTGTTGTTTGGTGAAACAACTTTTACCCCTTTTTGTTTTGTTTTTCAAAAAAAAATCATTTGGGTATTAATCTCTTTTGATTTTTCTTATTTTTTCTTTTCCCTTTACTTATTTAATTTTGGGATCTTTATCTCCTTTTTGTTATCTACTTATTTTACACTAATAATAAAATAAAATAATTTTAAAATAAAAATAAAAATCATGTCATTCATTCCCTCGTGTCATAAATCACATATGAAAATTATATGGGAATGTTTAGAATGGGAAACAATTAAATTCATCAAATGAATGGCAGGGTCGTTAAATTTGTAATGTTATCGGTGTCATTTTGGGTTGTGTGTTTATGCAATAGGAAAGAGTGATTGAATACACTTTTAGGCAGCATGCGTTTCATAAGGAGAACGCAACTCATGAATATGTGTTGGAACTAGTAGTCTTCACATCGAAGAATTAGAGGCACTACTTTTATGAAGTTCATTGTGAGGTATTCATTATGTATATAGAGAAGAAGTATGGTGTTAGATAAGAAGTAGGATAGTATTAACATTAAAATTTATGAATATTGAATAGAGATAACTAGCCACAATAATAGTAAGAAAGATAATACAATCAACAAGTAAGAAGAAACAAATACAAGACAATCAAAACCATAGGAATCAAACAAAGAGAATGCAATGTAAAGTGGTGAATTCATAAAAGCAGAAGCATAGAAGAACCTCTAGCCGCCCAGAATGATAAATCGGGCTATTACACTAATGAACTGCACGAAACATATTGCCCAGAGTTCAATCTATGATTAAGCTAGAGTACCTCCTTGATCCTTATCAGTAAAAATATATTTCCTTTTTATCCAAAACATCATATAACAAAATTATTTCCTTGAATGTGGTCCTCGAACATGAAATCAATGTGTCTTAAAGTATCTTTGCCTTTAAGGCATACAAAACTTGAAATGGTGCATTTTCATAATATTCAAGTTTTCCAAAACATAACCTCTTCCTTTGGCGTCCTGACGTATCCTGTCCACACCAAGATACATTCCAGAAGTCCTACCAACTCGAAATCAATTTTGTAAATTTCTTTGGACTCTTTAATATCTTTTGTATGAGAATAACTCCATAAAGACTCTAAATTGAACCCCAACTATTCCAGAATTTCACAAGACCTCACCTAGCCCAAATTTTTTCCAAGGCTAGCCTAGCCTAAAATTTTTGAATCGCTACCCAAAAAGTTTTCTGCCCAAAGGATGTCACTATTATCTTACTCATAACGATCGCACAGGGTCGTTACGTATTTCTTATACGTAATTTTCTATCATTTTCTTCTAGTACTTCCTTCAAATTTTTACTTGATTGTATTCAAACCTTTGGGTCTAGTGACATTTGATTAAACAAATTTAATTGGATATTGTAGATAAGAAAGTATACTAGTATCATAGATGAAATTAAAGGTTTCCCAGAATTTAGTATACATATAGTTGTTTTATCTATTAGGTAACAAATATTATTTTATCAACTAGTTATTTGTTCTATTTTAATGTATTATCAAACAATTTATAGTACTAGACTATGTATCTATCTTGGAACCAAATCATTATTTCTTCATTTTCAATTTTTTTGGTAAGACTGAAAATATAAAAAATGAATTAACTCATTTTGGTGTATATTTAGTATAGTCTTTGACTTTTTCAGATAAAATCTACTATTTAGAAACCATATAAAAGGTATTATAAGTCGTAATAGTTTATAATTCAAAATATTTAAAGTGTATTTGAATAGAAAATAGGGTCAGATTTTCCTATGTATTTTTTCGGAAAAGTTATATTTCGCATTCCTTGTAGTTTTTGATATATGTATTCATTGTCTGGCTTTAACTACATATATATCCCTAAATAATTAATAACAAATTATCTTACCTTTTTTTTACATAATTTTATCTCTTGTGTTTTACACATATTCCCAATATAAAGTATTTTAATATGATCAATCATTAAATTTGGCGCGGTTTATGAAAGAGAGAAATCATTTGTATAAGTTATAGTGAATTGATTTATATCGAGAATTTGTTAGGATGTAATAATGGCGAGCCAAATTAAGATATTTTAAATGGGATCAGATTTAAATCGCTAAAAAATCTACATAAACGTCACAAAGGAAGTAAATGCGGAGACAAAAATAATTAATAGTTTAAAAGTAAATATTTTTCATGATCCAAAAGTCGAGGTCATGATGACACACACTCGGAAAACCCCCAAAATGGTATGTATGGCAAAGATAACACACATACGATATTGACAAAGGGAATTCAGGCCACAAACGATCTAAAGAACAACAAAAATATCCCAAAACCTAGTAGCGTAAGTATAAAGAGAATCTAATACAACATTAGAGAATGAAACACATCAGAAATCTCCGAAAAGAAACAAAGACTGAAAATAAAGCATAGGATTAATGGTGATCCAAGAACAAGATCTCACCACACTACAGAAAGACCGCAAAAAC